>NC_058375.1:5116071-5432142 GCF_018350175.1 Felis catus
AAGGAGCCCGTGTCCCCACCCAGACTTCGGGTAGCAACATGCACTGCTGCCGGGGCCCCACGCACGGGGACACCAGCGCGGGTGGAGTGAGGGGGTCCGCTTCCCGGGGTCCGCAGGGCTCTGCTGCCCAGGAGGCCTCAGCTGAAGTAGGATCCTGTGGCCACAGCTTCTCTGGCCCGAGGAACCCCCAGGTGTAGCTCCTGGACACCCAAGTGCAGGGGTTGCCCCGCTTCCAGCCCTCCCGCCCCCTGTTACCCGGGCTTGACCTCCACCTTCACTGCTGCACGGGGCTCTGGCTTCCCTCTGGCGTCCAGGTAACGAGATGAGCCGGGCAGACCTGGGTCAGGGAGGAAGGGGACCCAGATCGGACCGCTCAGCCTCCGTCAGACAGTACGGGCCCCACAGGCCCCTGCGTGCAGTTTCCTTCCAAAATTTGCCTGGTCTCTCTGCTAACTAACTCCAGCCTCCAGACTCTCGGGCTCCCAGAAGTGTTGGCAAGACAACCTGGGAATGTCCTTGGGGCCACAGAGGGGGGATCCCATAGCTTGCCAAGCTGCTCCCTGCCCTTCCCAGCCTGGGGCCAGTTCCGTCCACCAGGCCCCTACCTACATCCATTCCTGGGGGTCCAAATAGGCCGGAGGCACGTCCCAGTCCCTCTGCCATGGTGCTCAGGGTCCCCTGGGTCGGCAGGAGGCAGGGTACGTGTAAGGTGGTGACGGGCATGTGAAGGGCAGCAGTGAGTGCTGGCTGAGGTCCTGCCAGGCACACCAGGCCCTGTGGGCACTTCCCCTGCATGACCCCCTCTGACCCTCCCCACCTGGTGAGGATTCTCAGGTGACAGGATCTGCCAGCCTGGCTAGCCTCCATGCTCCAGAGTAGAGGAGGGGCGGGCGGGCAGGGCCAGGTCGGGTCATGTGGGGGGAGGGGGGAAGGAGGAAAACCACAGAAGAGAAAACTCCATTAGACGCCTGTGGCCTCCCTGGCCTTCATGGTCAGGATTTGGGGCAGGAATGGAATGAACGTTCCCGAAACCAAAGACAATACTCCCAGGGCTTTGAGGGAGGGTGGGGGTGGGGGCCGAGTCCCTGGTGAATAGGGTCCTGAGCCAGCGTCAGCCCGCCCTGAGTGCCCGGCTCCCCACTGGGGTCCCCGAGACACACACTCACACCGGCTCACCCTACGCACGCACACGCGCACAGACACGCGCACGCCCACCCCCCCCGCGGTCACGTGCTACTCCCACACCTGCACGCATTGCCTTTCACACTCGCTCTTGTGTGCGCACACACAGTCTCACACTTACACACGCGCGTTTTAGTTGCCTTCACACTCACATCCACACACCCATTGCCTTCCACATGCCCGTGCACACACTCACAGGCGCCCCCAAGCCCTCAGGCCCCTGCTCTCCTGAGCAGCTCCTGCACAGTGCCCGAGGGCCCGGCTCTGGGTCTGGCGAAGCCAGTGGCTCCTCTAAGCGGCACTTAGCTCTACTTCCTTTTTCTCTCTCCTTTGGCGCCTGGAAAACCCCAAACATTCCCACGAGGGAAAACAGGCGCTTTATTACCTCGCGGGCTCAGAACACCGCATCGCAGTAATTGAAAGTGGCTTGACTCAAATTGCATTTTCTGAGGAGCCGTGAGAGACAGGCATGCGGGAGGGAGGGAGGTGGGGGTGGAGGGCTGCTTGGAAGGCTGGCACCGAGCGGGCACGGAGTTCTGCGCCCAGGGCCCCAAAGGCCTCCCCCGGGCCGCCACCCCCACACCAGGCCAGAGCGCACCCCACAAATGGGATCCAAGCTCTGGGAGGGCAGACACGCCTGCCGCCTGCACCGGCCTCCAAACAAGCCTCGCCCTGGGAAGGGGCCTCGTGATCTCCCTGCAGGTCGCCCGATGGCACCCAGCAGCCATTCGGCGAGAGTTTGTTGACCGAGTGGCCCCCTGGACCCCCGCGGACCCCTGTCCTGGCCGTGGTAGCCCCTCGTGGGTGCCAGCAGCGGGGAGAGGGCCCTCCTTCTCTGTGAGTCCTCTGGAAGCGGGGATGGGGGCTGCTGTGGTCTGAAAAAGCGTCCGCAAGGCGTCCGTGACTTTGACTTGCTGTTTGTCGTTACGGTGACTTCAAAATTGCACGTGGCATTTAAGAAGAATAGGCCAAAGGGGCTTAACATGGGTGGGAAATGCTGCTTCTATGCCTCTATTCATCCACAAGCATGACTCCCCACAAAACGTACACTCCCTGAGTCATCCGCGTGTCCCCGGCAGCCAGCACTGAGCCCAGCTCGCGGCAGATGCTTGCCGAATGGAATTAATGAATGAGGAAGGAAGGAAGGAAGGTTGGGAGGTTGGGAGGGAGAGTCCCAGGACCCGAGGGAGTAGGAATGTCAGAGAACATCCATCCCCAGCCCTTGAGGAAGGGAGGAGGCTGCCGCAGTGTGGTGATCCCCAGGGCCCCTGTCTCTATCCTGATTTCTGCACCGTGCTCAGCCAATGAGTAAGAAAGCGAGGGCCCTTCCAAAGGATCAGCAGAGTCCTGGAAAACATGTGGATAGACGGCCTTGGCCTGAGACAGGAGCCAAGTGCTGGCTGGGATGGGGGGGGGGGCGGGGACCAAGAAGGACTGTCCTTTACTCGGCCCATCACAGGCTCCTGGATGTCCTGCTGCGGGGCCCTCCCAGGCAGGACAGAGGAGAGAGGCCTGCAAGTGAGGCTTGTCCAGGGGCTGCTGAGCCCAGCTGAACGGGTGACCCCACAACCATTTAGTGATAAACTCGTGCCTCTGGTGAGCAAGCAGTTTACTCCCCGTGGCACTATTTCAGTTTACATGGGAGTGCGTTGGAACCTTCTTACACACACGTCTGTTCCATCAAACGAAATGGGGAGCACTTTCTGCCCCCCGTTCCGCTCTATCCAGGCCTCACGCTAAAACTCGGCCAGGAGACAAACAGAGTGGCATCCGGCCAGAGGACAGGGCCACACGCCTCCTCCGGGGCTGGGTGTCACTCGGGGTGGGGGGGGTGGCACCAGGATTCAGGGTAGAGACCAAACATTGTGACAGCGATTTGATTTCTGAACCGCTGGCCTCAACTGACTTTATAGTCTGCGGACACTTGTACCATTTTTTCTCCTCCTGGTTTACTCTGTTTCTGGATTATTGTCTGTAAGTTTCAAAATGGCCCAGGATCCCTGAGTGGTTTATAAATTAGGGCCGTATCCTGGGAGCACCCAGTAGTGCTGATATATTTTAGGTGGTGTCAGAGTTTCTATTATAAACCCCATTTCTCAGAGGTTTACAACTTGGCCATAAAAATGCACAGAGGCCGGAGGCTGATGCTGCTGCCTGAGTCCCTCCCAGGTCCCCAGCAGGGACATCCAGCAGGTGGGCCACAGAACAAAGGCTGGGGTGGGAGGGCTCCACACCCGCACCCGCAGCATGAAGGGATGTGAAGACGGGGCCTCCCTCCTGCTGGCCCACAAGCTGTGAGCTCCATCCAAACAGCCTCACAGAAAGGAATGTCACAAGCTAGCAAGGCCAGTCCTGAGGACAGGAGGGCCACCGATGGGGAAAAACGTGTGTCTGCAGGTGAGTCTCTCTTACAGTCTCTGACTGTCCTTCTTAGGTCACTCTGTCCCTCTGGGGCCATTGGCTTCCCTTTCAGCAAGCCCACTGACCCAGAGACCTGATACATACCTTTCCGGCCGATTTCCACACCAGGAAGCGTCTCCACGCTCCGTACCTTAGGGCTTGATGTGACGCTCCCGTTTTCAATAAAGCGCTGGTGATCGGGTCGCCTGTTTTGGAGAGCAGAGGAATAAAGACCGGCAGTTCTTAGGCCCAGGGAGCTTATGAAAGAATGCCAGCACCTGCTCCCCACCCCAGGAATTGATTGGCTGGGTATGGGGCTGCCCAAACAGTCAACAGTCCTCAGGCCAAGTCCCAGGCTGGTGTCAGGGAAAGGCCCAGCCCTGGAGTCAGACGCCGAAAGTCTGATGATGTTTCCACAAGCCTCTATTCCCAGAACCTGGCCAGGCCCCTTCTTGTCACTGGGGCCCTGGGCACCTGGGACGTATACTGAGACTGGGAGCCCGGCGGCTGTCCCAGTCCCAGACCACAGCTTCACAGAGGGAGCCCCTTCTAAATCTTCTCCCCAGAGCCACAGGGACAGAGCCCAGGCTGCAGGGAGCCCCTCTTGTTTTCTCCAATTTCTTCTGAGGCCCTGGGATTTCTGGCCCAGACTTGGGAGTCACAGGCTTGCCTGGGTAAGCAGAACCACATCCCAGGGTTGCCCAGCTCTGGGCCCGGCTGCTACGCAGGGACTCCTGCCTGCAAAGAGCCAAGGTCTTTCCTTGGTGGAATGCCAGCTGTCAACCCATGAGCGCGCTGTTCATTCATTCATTCACTCAAAAATGCTCACTGAGCACCTGTTGCCTGTGATTGCTGTCCTGGGGCATCTGGAATGTGCTGGAGACCACAGCAGACCAAGGGCCCTGCCCTCCTGGGCCTAACCTCCAAGCAAGGGAGAGGACACAAAACAATAGACATGATAAGTGAATTAAATTATGTAGATAGCCAGTGCTGTGGGAAAGAAACAGCAACGTGGAATAAGGAAGCGATGAGGGGTGTCCGGAAGGAAGACACGTTGTGAGGTCCCGTGGGTGGCGAGGACAGAGAGTCAGTCAGCTTTGCTGAAGTGCTGCTGTGTGACAAACATCCCAGGAGTCTCGGGGGCTGGCAGGAACAGATGCTCATTCCTCACTTCCATCGTAGTGGCTGTGGTGGCTCCGCCCGGGCTGAGGGGCATGTTCTGTGGCCCTTCCTCCGGGCCCTGGTCCAAGTGGTGGCTTACTGGGGAGTCACATCTGCCCCTGCTGCACTGGCCAGAACAAGTCCCACGGCGGGGATGACAGCAGTGGAGGGGGAAATGGAGAGGGGAGAGGGGGATTTTTGCTGAACAAAAGTGCAATCTCCCCATTGCAACATGACAACAAGCCACTCAGGGGAGGCTTCTCCACGTGAACAAAGCCTGGGAGGCCAGGAGGGAGGGGCCAGCGGACACAGGAAGAGCACGCAGGAAAAGGGAACAGACTGTGCCAAGGCCTCAAGGGTGCCTGGCCTCTTCATGGCAGTGAGCAGCACCCCAGGGTGGGAGGAAGGTTCTAGAAGCGAAGATGGTGGCAGCCCCGTGAGCCCCATTGCTGAGAGATATGGGACTACTGTGGGCTTTGAGTGACTTAAACTCTAACACCACCCACTGGTCTCTTCATCAGAGGGAGACTGGGGGACAAGGATGTGGACACAGGAGGCCAGGTCAGGGGCACTTTCAATGACCCAAGCATGAGAAAATGATGGGTCTGAGGTGGAGCTGTGGGGTAGAGAGAAGGGGCCAGATTCCAGACGGATTCCGAGGCGGAGCCGTGGGGCCCACTGGCCAACCAGATGTGGGGTTAGAGATGGAGAAGCTTCCAGCTGCGTGTAGGGGTCTTGCCAGCCATGATGGAGGCTGTGAGGGCCAGGGGTGCCGCTAGGACGCAAGGTGCAGAAGCCCGTAGTCGTGTGTATTAGCTCCCTGGGCCTGCTGTCACAGAACCACAGACTGGTCGGCCGGAACAATGGGGAGTTGTGCCCTCACAGTGCTGGAAGCTGGCCACCAAGATGGAGGTGACTGTGGGGCTGGTTCCACCTGCGGGCCGTGAGGGAGAGACTGCTCCGGGTGTCTCTCTAGCTTCTGGTGCTTCGCTGACCATCTCTGGTGTCCCTCGGCTTGTGAAAGATCACCTCGACCTCCGTCCCCATCTTCCCTGGCCTTCTCCTTGCGTGCATCCGTGCCCAGATTTCTCCTTTTATGAAGACACATCGGGTCAGGGGCCCATCCTAGTTTAGTATGACTTCATCTTCACTCAATCGGTGACCTCTGCAGTGACCCTATTTCCTAATAAGGTCATGCCATGGACTGAATGATGGGGTCTCCCCCAAATTCCTATATTGAAGCCCTAATGTGATGGTATTTGGAGGTGGGGCCTCCGGGGGGGGGGGGGTAATTAGGGTTCGATGACGTCAAGAGGGTGGGCCCCCATGATGGGATTAGTGCCCTTAGAAGAAGAGGAAGAGCCACAAGATCTCTCTCCACCGTGTGGGGTCCTCACCAGGAACCCGATTTTGCCAGCCCCCATCTCGGACACCCAGCTTCCAGAACTGTGAGAAATGCACGTCTGCTCCTTAGGCCCCCAGCCTGCGGTATGTTGTTACAGCAGCCTGAGCTACCAA
The DNA here is from genome assembly GCF_018350175.1 of Felis catus. NCBI lineage: Eukaryota > Metazoa > Chordata > Mammalia > Carnivora > Felidae > Felis > Felis catus. The sequence goes on from NC_058375.1 coordinate 5,122,333, forward strand.
GTGAGTCCCATCCTGAAATACTGGTGACCTTGACATATGGTTTGGGGGGTGGGGCACATCCAAATGAGTCACATCTGGCTCCCCTCCCCAGGCCTGGGGGGGCCTCTTCCCAGCTCCCTGGGCAAGGGAGGGGGCTTGGGAATCTCCTTGGACTGGATGCTCACTCTTCAAGCCAGCCCCCAGCCCCCAGCCCCCGGAAGGAGCACCACAGGCAGGCGGGCGGCTCTGGAAAGGACGTGCACCGGGTAGAGGCCGCTATTCTCCTGTTGTTTTGTTCGGCACTGAACACCTGCTGTGTGCCTTGCACCCCGGAGAATTTGAGGGTGCATCAGAGAGAGGCCTAGGGTCTAGGAAAAGGCTGGAGGGTGGCCGCTGGAAAGACTTTGAAGGACAGACGGATTGTGGGGCAGGGCAAAGGGGAAAAGAGGATGGGGGTAGAAAAGGGCCCTTTGCTTAGAAACAAGGGTTTGGGGAGCACAGGTGGGCAGAGCCCTGGTGCACAAGCTGCATGGTGCAGCCCCCAGGGGGCAAAGAGCTGTCACCAGAGACGGGGCTGCAAAGGGACACTAGGTAGAAGGCAGCCGTTGTCCCACAGGGGCACCCACGTGCAGATCCAACAGGGTCTGGGGCCGAGCCCTGGGGCTTCTGGAGCTGTTCCACGCGGGACTCTGGGGTTCACCAGTTGAGGTGCATGACTGAGATCCAAGACAATCTTGGAGGAAACGCCAAAAGACATGACGTCTGTTGCTTTCTGCTTGACTTGGAGAGCCCAGACGGGTCCTCTCGGGGTCCCTGCACCAGAGACGGCGTCTCCTATGGCATCACTCCCGGGTGTTTTGTATCTAGCTCTGCGGTTCCTTGCTCTTGTGAGGAGGGATTCCTTACGACATTAGAGAAAGCAGGCCGTGAGAAGGACCAGCATCTAAAGCACAGACTGTGACACCAGGAGGCCCGAGCTTCAGCCGGGCACTGCCGCTTTCCTGCTGCGTGACTTTGGGTGAGACACTTAACCTCTCTGTGCCGCCGTGTCCTCCTGGGTTACATATGTGAGCACAGAGCACAGAACCGGGCACCTATCTCCAGGGCTCCAACAGGGCTCTGCGCTCCAGGGCCCTTGCCGGTAGGTCATACTGGCCCTTAGCAAGGGTGACTTCTGTGTGCCCAGTTCCACCCCAACCAACTCATCTTTTTTTTCTTTTTTCTTTATCTTGAGAGAGTGCACAAGTCGGGGAGGGGCAGAGAGAGAGGGAGAGAGAATCCCAAGAAGGCTCCGTGCTGCTATCACAGAGCCTGATGCGGGGCTCGATCTCACGAACCGTGAGATCATGACATGACCTGAGCCAAAACCAAGAGTCAGACACTTAACCGACTTGAGCCACCCAGGCACGCCCCGCCCCTCAGCCAGCTCATTCTAAAGTGAGAGGCACGAGTGGGTGACAAGGAACTGCCAAGTGACTCCTCCTTCGCCCGCTGCCCAGCTGCCCCTCGTGGGAACCTCAGACAGGCCTCGCTTCACTTTTGCCCGGGATCGGCAGGTCTGCTAAGTGACCCCAGGCTCTATTCCTTGAGACTTAACGGGCCCAGAGAGCAGCAGGTCGGAGGAGCACAGGCCCCAGCTCACTGTCTGCCTGATCCCAGCCTCTGGGCAGGAACAGCCCGCGTGGAGAGATTGCGAGGCCCGGAGGCTCAGACCCAGGGGCTCAGCCTCCCCATGGGAGCGCCTGCCTCTAGAGGCCTGGAAAACCCCCTCGCTCTGCCTCCCGGTACATGGGGAGTGTGTCTGCCACTTAACACAGAGTTGCTGTCGTCCCCACAGAGGGGTTTTGTTTGGATCTTAAAACACTTGCTCAAATTAATGACCAAAAATGTCAGATGTGTCCACAGCTAATTATTCATTAGATGCTTAATTAGTGTGGGATGATCATGACATTTTAATGTTATTAATTTTTATACTGTAATAGGATTTAAATTGTTCTGCTGTCCTGAAACCTCCTGTTAGCGTCACCCTGGAATTGGGGGCTGGGAGGAGGTAGGGGCCGTGAGGGCAGCCAGTGGTGGCCAGTGGTGGCCTGGGCAGCATCCAGAGCCCGCATACACCTCTTCGGGCCTTGGAGAAGCTTGCTCCGGTCTGCAGCGCAGCCTCTCCAGAGCTGGATCCTTCTGATGGTCGGGCTGGCAGTGGAAGCTGCTGGAATGGGGAGAAAGGGTAAACCAGATGGCTCCCCAATGCTCCTTCCTGCTCACATGTTTCCAGAGCCTGTGTTCCTCCTTCCGTCACCCTGAGACAGAACGGGATCCAGGGAGAGGGAAAGGGACCAAGGCTGTCTCACCCCCAGGGGCAGCAGAGGACCCGTCGGTCCCCAGTCGGTCACAGACCTGCTGCCATCCTCCACGGTCCAGAGAATGGGGCCCACTTGAAGGAGATGTTGTGTGTTTCAGACAAATTAAAAGAGGCCCTCTCTGCCGCTGAAGGGCGTCCCTGTGCGGGACACTCAGTGGTCTCTTCTCGGTAGCAGGGACACGGCTCTACTATTAGCTTTTAATTACGAAAATTATCTGTGCCCATGCTTTAAAATCCAACAATGGGAGGGCCGCCTGGGTGGCTCAGTCAGTTGAGTCTCTGACTTTTTTTTTTAAATTTTTTAACATTTTATTTATTTTTGAGACAGGGAGAGACAGAGCATGAACAGGGGAGGGTCAGAGAGAGGGAGACACAGAATCTGAAACAGGCTCCAGGCTCTGAGCCGTCAGCACAGAGCCCGACGCGGGGCTTAAACTCACGGACCGCGAGATCATGACCTGAGCCGAAGCCGGCCGCTTAACCGACGGAGCCACCCAGGTGCCCCGAGTCTCTGACTTTTGATTTTGACTCAGGTCGTGATGCCAGGGTTGTGCGATCGAGCCCCATGTCAGGCTCCGTACTGAGCATGGAACTGCTTAAGATTCTCTCTTTCCCTTTGCACAACACCCCCCACACAGGCGCGCTCTCTCTCTCTAAAAGAAAAAGTAAATTAATTAGTTCCTTTTTAAAAATCCAATAATAGTTAAAGTAAAAAACTAATAGAAATCATATGAAATCCCACCGTGTGGGATGGTGGTATCATAACGCATAATATTTTTCGCACATGAACTTGCAAGCTCTTTTCGGGCACATAACTGTGTGGACTTTTACAAGAAATATACTCGTATTATATCGTGCTGTCTTGTCATCTGCTCTGTCCCCCCACTAAACAACATCTCGTGAGCATCTTGTCAGGCTAATAATGGATACAGATCTGCATGAAACTTTTTAGTGGCCATGTTATATACCAATCCACAAATACGCCATGAATTCTTTAACGGGTCTCTGTTAGTGGGCCATTTCATTATATGCAATCATTTGTAATTTCTCAAATTTAACTACCAGCACTCCTACGAGAATGCTTTCTCTGTTGGTCTGGCTGTACCCTCGGGACGGATTCCTAGAGGTAAAATCAATGGGTCCCACTGGTACTTCTAGATGGTAGGAAACGCTTTGAGTTCACGTCTTCCTGTGACCTGACCAAGTGTTTTCATTTCCCTGAAGCTGTCCTCCCACCTGTAAAATGGGTACAATAATACTGTTCTTCTGAGTTGTGGTGAAGGACCCAGCACAGGGCCTGGTGCTTACTAGGTGCTGCTAAAGATTAGCTTCTATTCTGCAGTCCTTAATGCACCAACTCTCGGTTTACAAAACACCGAAGTGTATATTACCTCTTCGAATCGAATTATCTGAAGGGAAGAATAAGGCGGGCTTGGCTAAGTTTGGGCTGGTAGGGAGAACAGGTGATGTCTGGGGTTTGCCCTTAAGTTTTCAAGGTCAGAGGTGCCTAGGGGGACCGGTGCATGTTCCCATCTGCCAGATCTATCCCGCCCCCAGTCAGAGAAGGATACGGTATCCATTCACTCCTGAGTCCTGCTTTGTATTGATGAGACCCATCATGAAATGGATAGGAGAGTCCAAGCAGAGGCTTGAGCCAAGATCCTATGAAAAGACATCCGGCCGTGGAAGGTTGTGGTCCCCCAAGGTGGCCTGGAAGACTTTCCTGCACCCAGCTCTGAGTGCCCCTGACTCTGGTCTGACACCGGGGCCATTCTGTGGTTGAGCCCCTTCGAGATACTCTCGATGTCTGGCCCAGAGCAGAGGGCTGGGGTGCAGAGAAGCTTCTCTTGGGGCAGGAGAAGGCATCGGGCAGCCACAGGGAGTCAGGCGATACTTAGAAAGATCATGTCAGCCATGGGGAACCATAGCAATTCCCAGGGCCGGGTGTAGACTCTTATGCAATTTGAAAAAAAAAAAAAAAATACATGGCAAAATGAAGCTGGCAGTAAGACCCCCCACCCCAGGCCTCCAGGAGCCCCCTCCAGAGGTGTGGCTGGACCGCCTAGAGGCTGAGTCATCCCCCTGCCTCAAATGCTTCGTCCCTCTTTTCCATGGGCCTCTCTATTCTGGGCCTGAACTTCGCCCGTGTCAGCCTGGATTAGGAGCCCAAATGACCGCCCCAGTGTCGGTGATGAGGTACAAGGACAGAGAGATCCACGTAGGTGAAGTCCCCTCAGGGCAGCTGCCTGTGAGAGAGGCACCCCCGGCCCACCCCGTAGAAGTCAGCCCAATAAATGGAGCATGAGGTCGGGCAGCCTGGTGGGTAGGGAGCCGGGTCCCTCTCACCCGCCCTCAGGGAGACGGGCCTTCGCCCAGCGAGAGCTGATTCTGCAGAAGGGGCCAGGCTGACGGAGCTTAGTGAGGACGGCCTGCCTGACAGCTCCCTTTAGTTGACTCTTCCGGAAATGGAGAGTACCTCCATGGGCACAGGGAGCCTGGTGAATACTAATCTCCCTTCTGAGGTTGAATACCCCGATTGAGTACTCCAACATAACAGCCCGTGATGCCCGCATGCCTGCCGGCCTGTGTGCGTGGGGATGCCCAGGTGCTAGGGGGAGGGGCCCTGGCCCGGTGCCAGGAATGAAGTGCCCCCCCCACCCCAGAGAAGAGGAAGGAGGTCCCCGAGGAGATCTCTCGGCTTTCCTCCCACCCACCACTGCAGACAGCCTGTTGCAGAAGAAGGGAAAGACCGAAGAAGAAATGTTAATATGCAGTTGAAGCTAAGATAATAAACAGATGCTCTAATTAGAAGTCTTCTCAAATCATCAAAAGCTCATTTACAAGGGGAGATGGCAGAGGGATTCTGGTGCCAGGGTGGAGCTCCGTGCTGGTGAGTCGTCTGCAGGGGATCCTCACCTGTCATCTGGTGACGTTGGCAGGTGGGCAGGGGGCAGGAGAGGCGGGAGGGGTGGGAGCCATCCTCAGGGAGGGCAGCCCCTGCTCATGGCGCTCCGCAGGTGGCTCTCCTGCACAGCCACCGCCCGGGGCTTCTTGGCAGAGAAAGCTCTCCACACCTGGAGCCCTCGTGTGCAGGTGGCAGCCCAGAACCTCCCCTTCCAGAATCCTTGGAGCCAGAGACAGGGTTTCTGCCTGCTTCGTGAGTCCCCCTCCCACATTCCTCAGCCAGGACCTTCCCCGTCCCCCCCCCCCCCGCCCCCATGCATCAGTCTGAGCCTGCTGTACCACTTCCGGAACCTGGGCCCCCGATGCCCGGGCCTTTGTCTCCAGCCTCGAGCCACCCCTGGGCTGCAGAACTACGTATCTGCAGACATTCGCTAGGGCACCCACAGACCTTGGCCAGCCCTCTGGTCCCACCTTGCTCCCCCTCGGCCTCCTCTCTCACCCCACCACGGACACCTCAGATCTGTGAGTTCTATCCCAAACCTTTCCCCGGTCTGCCCCTGCCTCTCTACCTGAGTGGCCAGCCCCCCCCCCCCAGCTTTTTCACCTCCGCCCTTGACTTTGGCACCATCTATGCTCATTTGGGGACATCAGCTGTCATTTGCTACTCCGTGGGCCACAGCGCCATGGGTGGTAATCTCATCCCCCATCCAGAAGTCTTCAAAGGCCCTTGTTCAGGAGGATAAAACGCACTGGACTCCAGCACCCGGCTCTGTCTCTAGGAGCAATGGACTTTGCTCCTTCTCCTTTTCCCATTCCTCCTTTGTCAAGAAACACCTCAAAACCAAAACACAGCCCACTGTGGGCAGGCACCCTGAACCTGCTCCCCCCGGGCTCCTGTGGGGTCCACGGACCACTGTATCAGAAGCACTTGGGGGCTCATTAAAAAGACTGAGCCCCGGGCCCACCAAGGTCATATGGGATCAGAGCCTCTGCAGGGAGTGGCCAGAATCAGCCCTTCTATAGCTATCCCCGCTGCGTTCAGAAATCCCCATCCTACGCAATCATTGGGTGTTAATGAACTATAAGTTTATTTAGGGCCAGGAAGGTGGTCTTTGTCCTCCGTGTCTTAGCATTGAATTCAGGTTGCGTTCATTGTGTTCAACCTTCTTTAAGGGCTTACGGTCTCCTACACCGTGTTAACCTCTTTGACCCAATGAAATCATGTCATTTTCAAGACCCTAGGAGGCAGTGCTGTTGGCATCTTGATTTCACAGATAAGGAAACAAGGCCCTGAGAGGTTGAGTGACTTCCTCAGTTCACAGCCAGGAATCCGGTGTGGATCTGGGATTCCAACCCAGTGCTGTTCGCCACTCTGAGGGATTCCCTTCCGGTGCCTGGGATGTAGTGGATGCTGAGGGGTGGAGGGGTGAATTCACAGGGGGCCACTTGCCCGGATGAAGGAGCACTGTGCTTAGGAAATGCGCTCAGCCCTAGCTTCTCAGCCAAAGTGCGGTCACCCCTGCAAGATGGCTGCTTTGTTTGGGAACCCGGGCAGCAGGCACCTTGCTGGCCGAGGACACCTCGTTCCCTTTCACCGTCATCGTGCCTGCCCATCAATCCACCTGAGGACAGTGAGTGCGGGGCCTTGGCCACACAACAGTCCCCTCAAGGAAAGTCCCGGTGAAGGCATGCCCTGTATTCAGGGTGGGCTGGAGTCTGTCAGCATACCTCCAGCAGACACAGGCTGATGGTGGCCTTCACCAGGGACCCTCCTCTATAAAGCTCTGCTAACATAGTTCCTGGAGCTGGCTGGGCGTCATCTGATTCCTGGCCAAAGGGGATAACCTAGAGCTGAAAGTTAGTCAGTCAGTGGCCAGGCACTGGGAAGTGCTGAGTGCGAGCTTCCTGGCAGGGAGGTGGGGCAAGCCGGGCACAGCACGGGTTCCAGTCTCAGGAGTCATCAGTCACTGGTGTCACAGGGCAGACGTGGATCCACCCCAGGGAAGGGCCAGCTGGAAGGGATCCTGCTCCCCGCAGCTAGAGAGAAGCACATGGGGACAGGTGTCCTGCCTGCCGGCCTTGCTGGGGCCAGCACTCAAGAGGACTACAGGGCATGTCACCGGGCACCATGCTGGGCAGCACTCTACCCCTGCCATCCAGGCTCCCAGGCTGGGAACCCAAAGAGCCACATAACCTTCTGCATCTTGCTGCAGACCGTGGCAAGACGGCACTGCCGAAGGTGGGCACACACACTCGCACCACCTTCCAAATAGTATCTGACGAACCGATACTTAGTATCAGTGGTTCCCAAATGCTCCTCTTGAGTATTTTGTAGCTTAGGATGAAGTTCTTATCGGTCCATAAGAATGAGACAAATACGAAAAATGTGGCGAGCTTCTCATAAGCTAAATGTTCATTCGGAAAGGACTGTCTTTTATTCTGAGGCTGTGGCCTTCCTGCTTTTTTTTATGCTTAAAACGTCCTTTCTCTTAGGATGGTGACAGTAAAAGAGGTGATTGTTTTTTAAGGACTTATCTGGCAACATCCCTGTGGGTTCCCCCATCTTTAAAATGTTTACAAAGATGATTGTAGATTCATATGCGTTTGTCAAGAAATGACACAGAGAGGTCTCATACCCTTTACCTAGTTTCCTCCGATGGTAACATTTTGCAGAGTGCTGGTACATTACCATGGGAGAATAGTGACATTGTTACAATCCGCCAATCTTTGTTTTCTGCAGTTTTACTTTTTCTTATTTGCATGCGTGTGTGTGCGCGCGCGCGCGCTCACGCATATAGTTCTGTACAATTTCATCACGTGTGTACATTAGTAGACCTACCACTGCAATCAAGATATTGACTGGAAATTCATCCACGTTGTGGTAATAGCAACAGTTCACTCCATTCATTGCCGAGTAGCATTCTCTGGTACCCAGGTAACAAACAGGCTTGCTCAACCATGCACCACTGAAGGGCATCTGGGTGTTTCCAGCTTGGGGCTACATACAGAGTTGCTATGAACATCACGTGCAGGTGTTTATGTGAATGTAAGTATTTCTTTGGGATGAATGCCCGAGAGTGTGATTGCTGGTCCACATGGTAACTCGTGGTCAGCTTCACAAGCAACTGCCAAACTTTTCCAGAGGGACTGTTGACTCTTGCGAGTTTCCACCGGCAGCTTCGGAGAGATCCTCTGTCTCCACTTCCTCACCAACTTTCGATGTTGTCGATACTTTTTTATGTGAGCCACTCGGATGGGTATGTAGTAATGTCTCATTACAGTTTTAATTTACATTTCTTTGGAACTAATGACGGTGCACATCTTTTTATGGGCGTACTTGCCGTCTGTATATCATCGTCAGTGAAATGTCGACTCACGTCTTTTGCCTGTTTTCTATCTAGATTACTCGATGGCTTTTACTGCTGAATTTTGAGAGTGTCTTTACACATTCCGGATAGTACTCCCATGTGGGACGTGTGGTTTGCAAATACCGTCTCCCAGCCCGGAGTGTCTTTTCAAGTAGGCTTTTCAAGCCTCTTCAAGTAGGCTTTTGCAGAATAAAAGTTTTTAATTTAGAGGAGGTCCACTTCATTCATTTTTCCTTTTTTGAGCCATGCTTTTAGTATCAACTTGAAGAACTGTTTGCCTAGCTGTCAATCCCAAATATTTTCTCTTGTGTATGTGTGTGTGTTTTTTTCTAAAAATTTTATAGTTGTACATTTTACGGTGAAGCCCATGCTCCACTATTGGTGAATTTCTGTATAAAGTGTGAGACTTCACTCAAGGTTTTTGTTTGTTGTGGCCTATGGGATGTCTGACTGCTCCAGCATCATGTGTTGGAAAGATTATCCTTCCTCTGTTCGATCGCTTTTATGCCATTGTCAAAGAACAATTACATATATTTGCATGGGGCTTTTTCTGGGTTCTGTGTTATGTTCTATTGACCTGCGTGTCTATCCTTCCTTCAACATTATACTGTCTTGATTTTTTAATGTGTATTTATAGTATATGTATAGTATATATGTGTGGGTGTGGGTGTGTATACATATATATAGTTGACCCTCAGTATCAGGTAGAGTGATTCCTCCTACTTTATTCTTTGTCAAGATTGTGTTAGCTATTCTAGGACCCATGCCTTTCCATATAAATCATAGAATACATTTGTCTATGACAATAAAAATATTGCAGGGCACTGGGTGGCTCAGTCAGTTCAGCATCCGGCTCCTGATTTCCGCTCGGGTCATGATCTCACAGTTCATGGGATCGAGCCCTGCACTGGGCTCTATGCCGACAGCAAGGAGCCTGCTTGGGATTCTCTCTCTCCCTCTCTCTCTGCCCGTCCCCTGTGTGTGCTCGCTCTCTCAAAACAAATAAACAACACTAAAATATTGCTACAATTTTAGTAGGGATTGTATTAAACCTATAGATAAATTTTGAGAGAATAGGCGTGTTCACGATGGTGAGTCTTCCAACCTGTGAGCAAGGTGTGCGTCTTCATTCATTAGATCTTTGATTTTGTTTCTCAGCGTTTTGTAATTTTCAACATCTAGATCTTGTACATGTTTTGTGAAACACATGCTTAAGAATTTTTCTTGGAGCTATTGTAAATGGTATTGTGTTTTTAATTTCGGTTTCCACAGGTTCATTATTAGTTTGTAGAAATGTGATTGCTTTTTCTGCATTGATCTTGTATCCCATGACTTTAGTGCACTCACTTATTAGTTCTAGAAGCTTTTTTTTTTCCTTTGGTAGATTTTAAAGATTCCTATATAGGAATTATATTTTCTTTACAGACACTCATGTAATCTGCAAACAGAGACCATTTTATTTCCTTCTGGCCAATCTGGCCTTTTATTTCTCTTTCTGGCCTTATTGCCATAGAATCTCCTGTACTATGTTAGGGAAGTTCCTCTTCAGGATTGTTCATAATCTGGGGGCAAAGCGTTCAGTCTAACCATTAAATATCATGCAGGCCGTGGGCTCTCTGTAGATGCATTTTACCGAGCTGAGATCATTTCCTTGTATTCCCAGTTCGCCAAGAGCGTTCCTCCACTTGTTAAACTCTGCTGTCCTTCAAATCGGAAACCTTGGGAACCCCCAGTCTGTACCAAGCACGTGCTGTACCTCCCAGCCGGTCTCTCCTTCCACTTCAGGGACTCACAGTGGCAGGTGAGGGTCCGGGGCTCTCGCTCAGCTTTTGACTCTAAACCCTGTGTTTTACCCCATCTGTTCCTGTCTCCTCTGCCAAGGCCCCTCTTCCGGTGCCGTGTTCCCAGCCAGAGGGGGGCCACCCACTCACTTCATCTCCTCACCCCTCATTCATTCAGCAAGCCCCGACCCCCCAGACCCCAGACCCTGGGGTACAGAAATGAAGGGGTGCATACTGGGCCCTTGAGAAACTCAGTCTAATACATGACGTCCATTTCCTCCACTTGGCTCCTAACACTCTCTGTGTGATTAACCATCTCCTTGCTCCCCTGGGGTTGGCCAAGGCTGTGGCTCCACTGGTTTCCCTCTGCCATTTTCTTTTTCTGGGAAACACATAACCCAAACAGCCCCGCGAAGCCTGACTCCCCAGCTGCCCTGCCCCTCACTGGGAGCAGCAGCTGGCCATTGCCCCCCCCCCCACCCCGCTTTGCCACCCACTCCTGCACAACCAGAGCCTCCAGACCCCAGCAGGCCGAGGACAGACCAGCCTTCTGGTGCCTTCCCAGCTGCTGACACTGGAAACTTCTGCAGAGACATGGGCTGCCTTACTCCCCATAGTCAGTGGATGATGTACAATTGATGCTGTTGGTTGTTTTTTTTTTTTTTTTTTAATCAAGGGAACAATTTCTCTATATGCAAATCTCTTCAATAATAATAATAATGTTATTATCAGTGTGGCCTCAGGCAGAGTCTGGCTGAATTGGAGAGTAGCTGAGTTTATGGTTTTTAGTATTATCATGCTGGCTCCTGGGAGCAGGAGGAGGCTCATTTCCCCTTGAACAGTCCCAGCCAGGAAGATATCAAGTATCAAGAGATACCTGGCTATTACGTTCTCATTTGAATATCTGAGAAATCGCCCTTCCCTGCTCTCCACACTGCCCCTCCTCTGCCTCAGGCCATGGCCAAGGTTAGGGCAGCCCAGAGCCTGGCCCTCCCTCCCTGAGCATTTACTGAGCACCCACTAACCATAAGCCAATTGCTGCCCCGGCCAGGTGGGCAGAGGTGGGGATGATGGCAGCTCACAGTCTGAAAGGGGAGGCTGGCGGGACAGCACAGGATCCACGGCCAGTCCCACAGCCCCACAAGCCCAGCGCCTGTGGGAGCCCCCAGCCCAGACTTGGGAGGCCCGGCAAGGCCAGGACCATGGTGAGAGAGGGAGGCGCTCCCCTTGGGCACAAAATTCAATAGTTCTAAATCAAAATGAATGCAAAAAATCCACGATAGACAAAATATCAAAATTGTCAAATAAAGACAGAAAACCCACTGGAAGGCTCTCCAGAGAGGGGATGTCTTCACTGCATGCGGAAGAAATACAAACAGGACAAGAGAAACACGGGGAAAGGGAGCAGTGGGAGGAGCCCGGGGCCGGCCACCCGCACCCCACGCTGGCATGACCAGAGCTGACCCACACCATCTGCCCTGAGCCCGTCCTGCTGAGGAGCCCCCCGCCCACTTCCGCCGTGTCCACTCACAAGCTGTCCATACACGAACCTCCCTCAGCCTGGGCTTCCTCCTCTGTTCAATGGGGTGAACAACATCTGCTTCCCAAGGTCATAGAGAGGTGACATGAGATTCTTTTTTTTTAATGTTTATTTATTTAGAGAGAGAGAGAGTAAGAGCACGAGTGTGAGCAGTGGGGGAGGGAGGGGAGGGGGCGTGCAGAGAGAGAGGGAAAGAGAGAGAATCCTAAGCAGGTTCTGAGCTGTCAGTGCGGATCCCAATGCGGGGCTGGATCCCACAAACTGTGCGATCATGACCTGAGCCGAAATCGGGAGTCCGAGGCTTAACCGACTGAGCCACCCAGTGGCCCTCTCTCAGTGACATGAGATTCTGCACATGACGGGGCCCAGCAGAGGGCCTGGCACACAGTAGGTGTGTTTAGCCAATGAGCACGAGGATGATATTCTGACACACTGTGAGCCGCCTTCCCTGTCCCTGCTCCGCCATCCCAGCTCCATCCCTGGGTCACCCGAGATGGGGCGTTAGCCTCCGATGCCACCAGCGTTGCTGTGACAAAGTCACTGGCTCATTGGTAGTGGCCAATACCGCCATCGGAACAGCCCAGAGTCAAAGTGGCTAATGCCGCTAGGTCCCTCGGCTTCCGACCATGCGATGCCTATCGGGAAACAGCCTGCATGAGCTTCCCGTGGCTGCTCTAACAAATCACCACAAGTTGTGTGGCTTAGAACAACACAGATTTATTATCTTGCAGCTCTGGCGGTCAGACGTCCAAAACGGGTCTCTGCAAGCTAAAATCAAGGTGTGAGCAGGGCCTCAGTCTTTCTGGAGGCTCTAGGGAAGAATCTGTTCCCTCGCCTTTCCAGCTTCTAGAAACTGCTTCCATTCCTTGTCTTGGGGCCTCATATCATTCCGGCCTCACTGTCAAATCACCTTCTCCAACTCTGAACCTCCGGCCTCCCTCTTACAGGGACCCCTGTGGTTCCATTGAGCCCACCAGGATAATCCAGAATAACCTCCCCATCTCAAGGTCCTTAACTTAACCACATCTGTGATGTCTCTTTTACCATGTGAGGTCACAGTCAGAGATACGAGAGATTAGGACGGGGACTTTTGGAGAGGGAGCATTATACGGTCCATCACTCTACACCACCTTCCACGTGGTCACCTCCCTGACACCTCCAGCTCCCAGGCCGGGTGCTCTGGGAGCCCCAGCTAGTTGAGGCAGGGAGGGGAGGGTGCTCTGAAATAAAGAGCCTTCTCCCTTTAATTGATTGGGGCATAAAGCTACGGCTGAAGCCTCAGCAGCCTGGCTCCGGGGAAAGACACCTTCTTCTAGTGACTTCTAAGAGGAAGTGTACCAGACGAGATAAGATGAGGCGGGACAAGCCGGCAAGTAACCACTGGGGTGTGGGGTCGGGGGGGAGGCAGTTTCCACCTGGGCTGGCTGTCCGGGCATGATTCACAGCAGCGAGGACCCCCGTACCTCCCGGCAAGGCAGGATAGCATCTGCCCCTCGCTTGGAGAATTCCAGCCTGGTTCTGGAAGTAAGCCATCTGGCCATCCTCAGGGCCTCCCAGGGCCGGGCCAGGGCTGCCCAGAAGGCCCAGCTGAAACAGGGGCGGGGGGCATGTCCGTCCCATCCTGGAGCTCCAGCCGCATGACGGAGCTGGACCCTAGCCCCTGCCGAGCCTGGCCACCTCCAGGAGCTCTGGATAATCAATCCTGTTTGCATCACTGGGCATCAAACCACTTTCCTCCTTGCTCAGCTGCTGGGGCCTGTGTTTCCCAGAAACCAGCCTTTCAAAAAGGGGCTTCGAGTGCCAGGAATGTCTGCCCACCCCCAGGGCTGTCATCAGGCTCTGGCAGGCCTGCCTTCTCCTGCCTCCGGCCAGCTGGCTCTCACCCCTGCTAGGAGCAATGTCCCAGGCCTGCCGACTCCACATCACTGACCCCGGCCCCCGCGTCAGCCTGGCAGATGATGATCTTTGTGAGTCTCACGATGTCCCCCTGAAGGAGATGTGACTGTTTTCAGAGGGGGAAACTGAGGCTCAGAACGTCATTGGCCTAACTTGCCTGTTAGGGAGGGGTCAGGATCTGAATGGAGTCATGCTCTCAAGCCATGAGCCATCATCCCCTGTCGGTGCACGAGACTCTTCCTCAAGCAGGAAGATGGGCGACCCTGGGTCAACCTCTGGCCTCAAAACACAGAGAAGCTTCCCGAGTTAGTTCACTGGAACACTGAGACACCTGAACTCACTCCTAGAATAGGAGAGCTTTACAGCCTGCTGGGACCAGAGCCAAGGGCATGGCACAGAGCCTGGGGCCTGACCTTGAAGAGGTGTTCTGGACGGAGAAGGTCAAAGGAGGTAGCAGGGAAAAATAACACCATTTTGTGGTGAGGCCCTCTTTTGGGGTATGAAAAAAGGCCAAAACTCTGATCTGGGACAGCTCAGGCACTTCCTTTTGGAAGTCACTAGAAGGTGCTGCACCCAGAACCAGAGCTCTGACTGTCCAGCCCTGAGCTTCATGCCCCAATCAGTTAAGGGGCACGAAGCTTGGCCCCAATCTGCTTGACTGTCCCACGCAGATCCCTCTCCTCCAAACCCCTCTCTTTCTGAAAGAAAAGATATGGCTCGCACAGGATGGGGAAGCTTTGCAGGGCACAGACAGCAGGGGCCCTGGAGGGAAGGGTGTCCACATCCACTGCCCCCTGCCGCACGGGCCCATGCATCCCACACCCTGGACAAACAGCCCACACCTGCACCCTCCTTCAGCAACACCACCACGGAGCTTCCCCGGGGACTGTGCACCCTGCCCGCTGCAGGGCAGAAAGCAAGTCTGCTCACCTTCCTGGAGCCAAGGACTCCCCACCTGCTCCAGGAAAACCTGACCTGAGCCTCCCTAGGCCTCACCATGGAAGGTGTGGAACTTAACGGCTATGGGCAGCGCCCAAACCTCCCAGCTGCAGATCCGGGCCAGGCAGGAGAGCTGGAAGACCAGCCCTCCCGGGATTTCCTGCTGGAGACTATCTGGGTCATTAGCATTTCCACCTGCTCCCTCTTCCTTTTTCAGCAACGGGGGGGGGGGGGGGGGGGGGGAACCAAGTCAGGACTCGAGACTTAGCCCTCAAGGAAAATGGCCTGGGGGGGTTCAGTTTCAGTCCCTTGATTATCTTTTTTTTTTTTTTTTTTTTTAACGACACTGGAAATCCTTGTTCCTTGATGAAATTTTAGCAACTACAGATAGACAGGACTGGGGGTGCCTGGGGGGACTCAGTTGGTTAAGCGTCCAAGTTCGGCTCAGGTTATGATCTCAGCTTGTGAGTTCGAGCCCCGCGTCGGGCTCTGTGCTGACAGCTCAGAGCCTGGAACCTGCTTCCAATTCTGTGTCTCCCTCTCTCTCTGCCCCTCCCCTGCTTGTGCTGTCTCTGTCTCTGTCTTTCAAAACTAAATAAACATTAAAAAAAATTTTTTTTTAAACCAGACAGGACTAATTTTAAACTAGCTTCAAAGCCTGACGCTCAAAGATAAACGCAGTTATATTTTTGTAAAAGTTGTTTCCTTGTAAAGAAAAGTATAACTAGGGATCTCCTTTATGGCCCCAGCGAGCTAGCCTCCTTTCCAAGAGCTCAGGTCACTCTCCTCTGAGTCAGATTTGTATTTGACATCTTGCCATCAAGTGCCTGCCTGGATCCAGGCAAGGAGCTTACCTATGGGGCATGGCCTGTGCCCTCACAGTGGTCCTGGAAGGGGTGGTGCCATACCCCTTCTAGGTCGAAGTGGAACACGTTACAGGGATCCCGGGTAATTCTTGGGGTGCAGAGGACCAGGGGCAGCATGAATCAGTGGGCCGGTGGGTATTGCCCCATGCTGGGGAGGCACCGGGGCAGAGACAGGCAGAGACAGGTTTGCCCCAGGTCACCATGACTTTGGATGTGCCTACACCTGCCTCCCAGTGTGAGGTGGGCTCCTTCTGGATCCCTCTCCCTCCTTCTACGTGAGCTGGGGCCCAACAGCCCCCCCACTCCCTCCCTGTGTGGAGATGTGGAGTGATAAGGTAGAGAAAGTGTGCAGACAGATGGGACTCTGGGCAGGACTGTAATGGCTCACCCTGACCTCATGCCAACCTTGTTTAGACACTGTCAAACCCAGTCCACACAGCACCCTTCGAGGCAGATGCCATTATTGCCGCTTCGATTTTACAGATGAGGGACTTGGGGCACAGAGTGCTTTAATAACTCACCTGAGGTCGCACGGCGAGTACGTAAAAAGGCTGGGATTTGAACGGAGCAGTCAGGCCTGGAGTCCGTGCTGCTCGCTGCTCTGAGATACTTCCTCTGTGCAAACAGATGTTCACTTATGGGTCCTACTGGCCTGGATGTAAGCCCCAGATCTCTAGATAGGACCTGTTAGCCTTGCATAAGCTACCTCAATTTCTGTATCTGTAAATTGGGGAAAACAGTCCCTTCATAAAGACGCTGTTAGGTTTTTTTAATGGAACGGCAAAGCATAAAGCCCAGCACGCGGTAGACGTTCAATAAATGGCAGCCTTGGTTAGGATGGACCCCAGAAGTGAGCCGTCCTGGGGCCACGTGCTGGGAATGTGTCCAGAACGGGCTGGGCGTGAAGTCTGAAGCACAGAGGGCATCCGCCAGGGTGAACCCTCCTGCCTGCGGCCACTGCCCACGGAACGGTCCTGGCTTGCCCTGCTCTGCCCATGCACAGCCTGGGCCTGCCGATGCCCTGGCCTCTCGGGGCTCAGCTCATCCCTCTCCCTCCCTGTTCCACACTGAACCAGAGCTTCATGAAAGGAACCGGGGCTAATAATTTAAGAAGTAATTTGTTATTAGCGTGGCGCTGATGGATTGAGCTGACCGAAGTGCCTTTCAGCGGATTATTATTAAATATTAAGTCTATTGATTCGGTGCGGAGGGGCGCTCTGGTTGGTCCCTAGCAGCCAGGGACATGTGTTTGTTTCCGTGATTTATGGAGACCAAGCCCCCTCCAGGGAGCTCTGCAGTCTCACAAATGGTACCAACCTAAGTCCCCTCCCAGCAGCACTCGGAGGTGCGTTCCAGATGTATTCCCTGTGTGGGTGCCATTAGGCAGATGAGGATCTGGGAGTCGGAGAAATTAAGAAATTTGCCCAACGCCACACGGCTAGTAGGTGGGAAAACCAGAATTTAAACTTGCGTCTGAGCCTAGTGTCTGCCACTTCGAAGCTGAGTATCAGGCGCACGGTAGGGACTGATTAAATGTGCATTACTATTTCTTCCCACATGTAAGCTGTGTATCCATGAGAACACGACACAGATTTTTTTAAAAATGTTTATTTTTGAGAGAGAGATCACGAGCAGGGGAGGGGCAGAGAGAGAGGGAAACAGAATCCCAAGCAGGCTCCACATTGTCAGTTAGCATAGAGCCCAACGCGGGGTTTAAACTCACAAACTGTGAGATCACGACCTGAGCCAAAAATCAAGAGTCAGCTACTTGAATGACTGAACCATCGATGGGGCACCCATCGAGGTGCCCCAGGACATGGATTTTTTTTATTATTATTATTCCCTAAAGTATCTCCAGCAGAGTCTGAATTCTTAACACGTTCAATAAATGCTGAGATGAAAGGATGGATGAGTGGAAGGAAGGAAGGAAGGAAGGAAGGAAGGAAGGAAGGAAGGAAGGATGGAAGGAAAGAAGGAAGGAAGGAAGTACGGAAGGAAGGAAAGGAGGTCCTGGTCAAAGTACCCAGCAGAGTGGTAGTTTTGATGCATAGTAACATCAAGTTATCTATAAATTATCTATAAAATGGGGTGAGGAATCATAGCACTCACCTCATAGGGTCTCTGGAAAGACTAAATGAGCTAATGCATGTAAGATACACCTAGTGCAGCCACAGAATGGCCATTGGTATTATGCCGCAAGTCCACACAGAGGTTTGAGGTTCCGGGGGCCCCAGGAGAGGAACCACAGGTCTAGCAGGAGGTGAACCCTGGCCCAGGCCAGGCCTGGTTCCAGACCAGAAGCAGGCCCGGGAGAGGTGTGCCCAGGTCCCCTGAGCTAGGGGGAAGGGAGAAGAGGGGCTCCCTCTGGCCTGGCCCCCGGACGCAGACTGATCAGGGCTTGTCTGCCTCTTTGCTCCTGACAGTTTTGAGGCTGAGCTGCCTCAGAGCAAAGGATTTCTTAGAACAGCACCCCAGGACAAGCAAGGACTTCCGTGCTGTTCCTGCAGGCAGCGGGGCCCCAAGATTCAGGGGACTCTGACGGGTGGGTCACCCTGTGAGCTGAGCGCCTATCTGGAGCCACAGAACCTTTGAGCAGGACGCTGACTTCAGAGTGGACGCAAAGGTTTTTGTGGTCCACCTACAAAATGCCCCCAAACTCCTGGCACTTCTGTGGCTTCTAATGACGCTAGTGTCTTAGGTGTCTGATGTCAGCGGAGACATGGGAGCAGTGGAAGGGAAGAAGGGGCACGAAGGGGGCAGAGGAAGAGGGGTCAGGTGCCCACCAGGAATGGAAGCTCTGAGGGGGGGCCCCTCTGAGGCCCTGGGGAGCCGGCTGGTCGGAGCCTTCAGCCCTAGGCAGCGTCCCGAGGGGCCAGCAAGGGCGGCTCCCTCCTTTTCGTGCCACTCCAGAATCTCAGTGGGGAGGCCTGCTTGCACCCTCGTGTCGCCCCCAACGAGACTGCCCGAGACACCCCATTCCGGCCCACCTTCTCAGCGTCTTTCTCAGACCATTGCTCAGTTGGCAAGGCTCAGCCAGCGCCAAAAATGGCCAACTCGCATGAGGCTCGGTAACTTCACCTTCTTGCTGGGGTTCTGGAAGGCAGCACCTCCCCCTCCCCTCCCCAGCTGCCCAGCGAGCCTAGCACGGACTGGGGATAGTGGGCGCCATCGACACCTGGAGAGTGAGCGAGGAATGAACAGACGTGTGATACATGTTGGAGAAGAAAGGACAGAATGACGGAAAGAAAAAGTAGCCTGCAGCGTGGAGGGAACAGGGTAAAGCTGACTCAGACCCCAGGAATCCTACGGGGCCAGGATGGGCGGCTCTTTAGGGCAGGAGGGAGTGCGTCTGGAACTCCCATGGGAGGCTGGGGATAACCAGCCCCCGTTCTCCCCTCTGAACCCCTTGGTTGAAACAAAAAAATAAGGCAGGTAGTGATGCCCACCTGGCTTTATTCCTGACAGAGCTGTTGTGCCCAGGTGTGGGGCAGCAGTAGGTGGGTGGGGGTACCCTTCATGCACCTGCACTGCCCTCACACGCCTGAGTCCGGAGACTCCCTCCTAGGCTGTGAGTGAGCCAAGGACCTCGAGGGGGGCTAGAGGTCTCTCTCATCCCCTATAGCTTCCTCCTCAAGGAAGGAGAGCAGGAGGGGAGCCGGGGCCCCCAAAAGGCATGCACAGGTGGCAGGAACCCCTAAGTCCAGCCCTGTCCCAGTCGGTGAGGCCAGGTTGGGGTGTGTGTGAACAGACGGGGACAGAGGGTCCCTGGACCTTACCAGCTGTCTGAGGCGTTAGGGAACGTCCACACCACACTCCCCTGAAGCGGGAGGGCCTTTCCAGAGGCCTGGTGGCCAAGCCCAGGGGAGCCTAACTGCACTGGGCCTCCAGCTTCGTGCTGACCTGGTGCCCCCGCCCCTCTCACCCCCTCCCTGCCCTCCCTTGGCTGGAGCCCCAGGAGCCCCCTGGACCCCTCAGCCACACAGAGGTCCTGAGGACCCCGCCCCACTGACCGTCCCCCGCCTCACCCCGCCCTCCACAGCCTCATATCTGCCAATACAAAGCCATACATCTTGGTGTGTGACAAATCACTTTTTAATTGCCTCAAGGAAGAAACCCATTAGTCTTTCCTTTACGTGAGAGTCATCATAATATTGGGCAAAGCCCTGCTGGCTGGAGGCCGAGGCTGGGGGCCGCAGGGCTATTTTTGGTTTGCACCGACATCCTACTCCAACATTCATTCTAGAGAGGGAGGAATTAAATCTTCCCTGACACCCCAGTGCCTCTCTGCCCACACCAGGAGAGCTCGCTACCCACCCAAGAGGGGGAGGCCGGCAAGCAAGGGCAGCAGCTTAAAATGGTGTGTTATTTGTCCAAATAAATTTTTGTCACGTTTCATGCAAAATCCATTTCCCCTTAAACAAGTTCCAGTCACCGGCCTCCCAAGCACTGAACAGACCTGAGGCAAGACCCTGTGGGGTGCTGCCCGCCCCGCCCCCACCACCCACGCCCGCCATCTTTTTTCTGTGGCGGCCCAGTGGCCGCAGCCCCAGCGGGGCCTCCTCCCTCCCTCCCTTCCTCCCCCCACCCCCCTCCCAGACCCCAGAATGCCACAGGTGGCTGAGCCAGGGCCTGGGAGGCCTATCTGGGGCTCCAGCAGCCCTCAGCTTTGGAGAGAGGTCAGCAGAAGCATTATTTATGGCTCATCCTGGGGGTTGCCTCAGGGACATATAAAGCAGGCCTGACTTTGCCCGTTACAGACTACTCTGCCTTCGTTTCGGAAGAGATAAAGAAAGAAAAGCAAGGAGGAGAGAGACAGAGAGAGAGAGAAAGGGAAGGAAGTGGAGGTGGCTGCTGGAGCTACAGGCCAGCCCCCTGCCCCCTCTAAGGGCCAACTACCCACAGGCCTTTGACACAACCAAAGCCGCCAGTCCATGCCAGCGACTGGGGCTGGGGCCAAAGGGGGCGCTCCGTGAATTTTAATGCATCAATTAACTAATGAGTGTGGTACGCTGGGCTCTGATTGGCTGGCACAAGGCACCCCAGCCCCTTGTTAGACGATGCCTGCTGAGGGGTCCCTCTGAGGGCTGGGGTCACAGGAAGGGTGCCCCTGGTTCTCACAGGCCAGTCTTGTCTCCACAGAAGCTTGCTGCTTTGCACCAGCAGCTGACTTTTGAGTCGGGGATGGCTCAGTCACCCAGTAGAGGTGAGCAAAGCCTCCAAGGTACAGGACTGGAGAGGACTCACCATGTGCAAGTTGAAGAAGTCCTCGGGATGTATTCCTGATGTGAACAAACTCAGTGCCTGGGGAAGCCGACCCTGCAGGTTAGACAAACAGCCACCTCCCTCTGGCCACAGCCCCGGAGCCCAGGAGGTGACGCCCCAGCCAGCCAGCCACTGGTTCTTTGAGACCCAG
This sequence comes from Felis catus, assembly GCF_018350175.1. NCBI lineage: Eukaryota > Metazoa > Chordata > Mammalia > Carnivora > Felidae > Felis > Felis catus. The sequence continues at coordinate 5,143,381 of NC_058375.1, forward strand.
GGGCATCACGCAAAGAGGTGCTACCCTACGAGAGAACCCAGTCACTGGCAGGTGTGGAAATGCCAGGTCTCGGCAAGGGCGGTTCTCATGTGCTCTGGGCGCCAGTTTTTTTCATCAGAACAAAGAGCGCTTGACGCTCGTTTCTGTGCATGCGATGCAAGGTTCCCGAGTTTAGGTTACACCTGATGCTAATAACCTTAATTGTAAATCCTTTATTTATAGACTTGGCCTGTAACGACCTCCGCCTGGCTTTAAACTGAACGCTGACTAAGGGAGAGGTGGGCTGAACATCCCTGGCGGCCCCAGAGCTCAGATTCCAGCCCCCAACGACTCTGTGTATTAAGTGACAGGGCTCATAAAACCCCATGCCTCCCTCCCCACCGCTGTCTGGCTCCCAGGGGGCAGATAGTTGGAGATTCTCATGCAAAATAAATTGCACTGCATTTTCATTAAAAAACAACTGCACCTGACTCAGCACTTCGGGGGTGGACAGTGAGGAGGGGTTTTGTGGCAGGATCCAAGGACAAGAGGAGGCGTCAAGGCCCCTGCGTGCACTCTGACCCCCCCCCCCCCACACACACACACACAGCTGGCTGGCTCCTGGCCTCTGCTCCGGCCCTGGCTCCCGGGCTCTATAGCTCACACTCTGTCAGAGGCCATCGGGTGTCCTGAGAGAGGCAGCTGGAGGTCACAGAATTAGGATCTGGTTTTACTGGAGCTGGGCAGTCCTTGGGAGGGTGATCCCAGCCTTCCCGGAGGGCAGGGTTGTTAGGGGCAGGGCCAGTGCTGGGATGTAGCTCCTGGCCCCTCCAGCCTCGCTCTTCTGCGGCCAAGCACGTGAAGGGCTATCTCTGTGGGACACGAGGGCAGGTTCGTGTCTGGATCTCCGGGCACATGCTCACAGGGGCACAGATTTCTGGGCATCGGCTGAATGCTCTTTCTAAATAGCAGGTCCGCTCAAGGCCTAGACTAGTCCCCCAGGGGCTGCCCGTCAACCCACAGCTTGAAACCCTAACCCCTAAAGGGGCCTGAGCTCCGGTCAGAACCTCGCTCACTCCTAGGTCTCGGCTCCTCAATGCTCTCCTCCCCCCTCCTCTGTTGAGTCCCTCCCGGTCCCTCTTGGACACACTGCCCCCTGCTCCTTGGCATCCAGCCGGTGGCCCTCAGCCCCAGCCTCCCTCCCTGCGGCCTCACAGCGTGGGCGCAAGCTCTTGGTCCAGCCGCTCGCGGTGGCGCAGCTGGGGCCCGGGAACACGCAGGGGTGACATTCCGCAGCAGCGGCAGGCTGCACGCGTCCTCCCCTCCCCCCTCCCCCCTTCCCCCTCCGCCAACAAACGCAGCCACCGCAGAGCCGAGGCATATGGCCTGACCAGGAGGGACGCGTTGCCCCACGGTTTATGGGGCGAAGCGTGATTAAGTGGATGGGACGTCAGGGCTGTCTTTGAAGAGCACGCTCTTCCCGTGACCCTTTGCCTGTTGGGTAGCAGGTCCCAACCAGCTGAGCCCCAGCGCCAGCGGTGAGCAGAGCGCCGCCCACCCTCCCCTGAAGGATGCTTTGAGCCCCAAACCCCGGGCTCCCACCACCTCAGAGAGTAGCCAGCAGACACGTGGAGCCGGCTTCCGAGGGGCCCCGGCGAGCACGGAGAGGCCCCGCCCCGGCGGCGCACAGCACAGCCCTGGCTAAGGACAGAAATCCCGACAGCCCTTTTCCTAAAGGCGCCTGCGTGCGCCAGGGTGGCATTTCTGCTCTCCAGCCCAAGCTCGGCTTCCGCCATCCCGAATGGGTCAGGGCTGAGCCCGGGAGGCTGTCGCCAAGCCCAGGGACACATCCGGGTGCGCTGGCACCCGGCCCAGCTTCCCGGGCGGTGCCCCCCCCCCACCCGCCCCGCTCCGCTGAAAGCCATTGGGACACAGGGAACCCCAGCAACGCTTTCCCCAGAAGCTTCTCAGCCTGTCCCAGCAGATGAATCTCTTCCCTGAAAATGAATCTCACTCCTTTAGTCCCAGACAAATAGACACACTCTCCAGCCCCTTGAAAGAAATGAGATTTTAATTTGGGATGATTTTATTCAGCAAATGCCCCCAAACCATGCGCTTTTCAAAGGGAAACTCCGGGTTCCATGGAGCCTTTTGGGAATCAAAAAAGGACTTTTCTCTCTCACTCTGTCTCCCGCCCCCACCCCCCCACCCCCCCAGCTCAAACAGAGAAGGGAAAACCTTTTCTTTTCAGAAGGATCTTTTCCTATTTTCTTCTATTGTAGGGGGGGAAAAAATCTTCCTCTTTTTTTAATAGCATCGCCCTGGTGTTTTTTTTTTTTCCCCCTTCATCCTTCAGTGGATTCCTGCCTAATAAATACCTATGGTCAGAGGCAGATTTACCATCATGCCTACCAGCCTTAAGCCCCTCATTTGGACTTGGTGGGCTGGCAAATGTTGACCACTATGGCTCGCTGTGGGGAGAGGCCTGCCTTGTACCACTGGCCGGCTTTCATGGAGTAAATACTCCCACCATGGCCCATTTCAAGCCAGCAACCTCATGTCTCTGAGTGCAGTTAGGAAGAAGTACGTATAATTGGCTCTCGTAAGTAGGTACAAGCCACGTCCAGCACCACCGTACGGACTCTCTCTCTCTCTCGCCTGCATCATGTGCTCTCTGTCCTAACAAAGGCCTCCCAGGTTGTGTAAACCTCAGACCCCAACGCGCGGAGTCTGCCCCTCGTGATGATGGAGAGGAGCGGTCTCTCGAAAAGGTAGTGCGAGAGCCCAGAGGGTCCGCCAGGGATGGCTGTGTGCCAGGCTGTGCTCACACCACACATCACAGAGCTGGCAGGTGAGGGTTCTACTCTGACACTGGGGACGACGGGGTTCCCAGGCCGCCAGTCTTTTGAGCCTCCTGAAGATGTACCGACCGAAGCCCTGAAAAGCCACACTTCTTAGCAAGTCCCACTTAGAAGGGTCTGAACCCTGGGTCCCCAGCCTGCTTTATACCCTGCCAGCCTCCTCACTGCTCATGCATAAGCCTGTGTCCTCCAGGGCCGGGGTTGCAAACCTGGAGCCCTCAGGCCTCCCACTGTGTTTGGCTTACCCGATGTTTTATAAAGGCTTGAGCCAACATTTGCAAATCTGGGGATTTCACACAAAAACTTTCTGACTTTTCTTGAACCCCCCGGAAGACCTAGCCTTGTTGGCCCAGATTCCCTAAGGGCTGAGCAGCCTGAGAGACAGGATGGGGACAGGCCACACCCTCCACGCTGTCCCCTTCCCAGCCCCCCACGCCTGGGCCGACAAGCAGCTGCCATTTCTCAGGGCACCCGCCCTGTGGTTTTCCTTAGAGAAATATTTCCCTCTACCCAGGTTTCTTTCAAAAGTGGGAAATGAAAGATAGAACAAACTGTCCTTGCATTTCAAGAGAAATGTGTATGGCATATTTCTTTGTGGGAGAGAAGAATATTCCTCTTGGGGCCTTTGCACTGCACCATCGAGGGGACACAGTCACGTCGAAACTTGTGGGAATGGCGCCCCCTGGTTGTGCACCACGCAGCCTACACAGCCTGTAATTAACGTGCAAAGTGGAATGGTGTTGAAATTATTCTGCTTCTGATGCTGTTGTTCTTGCACATAGTTGGCCTACTTCACTCATGCGTGTGTCTTCATGGCAGAGCGGGCCCTCCAAGTTCTCATGGAAATTCTGGCAAGGCACGGTGAGAGCAGGCATGGGAGAGCAGGGACCAGAGACCGGTAGCCCCAGTGTGGAAGTTCCCTGCCCCAGCGACCTGAGAAGGGCCTGGAAGGCAAGAGAGAGCCGAGGTTCCAGGAAGGGGGCCAAGCAGCCCCCTCTGCAAGGTGCATCCCTGCCCAGCAATCTTCTGTGCCTCCTGTGGAAGCCAGCGAGGATGTTGCCTCCTCTGGGAAGCATGACCTTCCAATCATGCCCTCCTTGGGGCTGCCTCTGAATCCTGTATATGCCCAACAAACACTGCATGCTCCTCTGTGTGCTTCGATTCTGTTGACATGATCTGGCTCACTGTTTTGTTCGTGTGCCTGGTCCAGGATTATGTCCCCAGTGCCTAGGACATAGGCTGGTACATAGTTGGGATTCAGTGAATAATTGTTAATCGGATGGATGGGTGAGTGGATGGATGGATGGATGGATGGATGGATGGATGGATGGATAAATGGATGGATGGGTGGATGGATGGATGGGATGGATGGATAGAGAATACATAGGAACCCCAGGCCTGGAGGCTCAGGCCAGGGCCTGGCATTGGAACTGGAGTATAAGCGGGGCTTAGGGTAGGTTCATTTCTGGAACAAGATTTTACCAGAAGAGTGACTAACTCTGAGTCTTGCCACTAACTCTGTGAGTTCTTAGCCGAGAGTTCTTGTATGCTAAACCCCCACCCACCCACCCAAAATAGTGGCGCCAGCTTGGAGGAGCAGGGCTGGAAGGTAGCGGTCCTGCTTCCCAGACATCCACTCTGCTCTCTGGCCATGTGTTCAGACGATTTCTATTCTCAGGGACACGTATAATTGGTGCGGGCAGTACGATGCGGCTTCATCTTTGCAAGACAGCTGCATTAGGCCATTCCCTCCCGCCTCTGTTTCTCACACATGCCAACCTAGACACTCGGGTCTAATTGCGGGGCCTTCCTAGTGTGCAGGTGGGAACTCGCAGGCCAGCTGAAGATGAAAAAAAAATGCAGGAAGTTAAAGGCTTCTGAGGGATAGTTACACAGTCAAAGAAAGGTCAAGAAAACTATTGCTAAGATCCAAACACCAAGTGAAACTCTGGTCCTTGATTAATTGACTAAATCATAGAGGCTTTGACCTACCTCTCTGAAGTTTAATGAATTAGTTGATGAGTTGCACAAAGTTGCTTCGCCGCCCGGAGGAGGGACTAGGTCACTGGTCTTCGGCTAATGGCATGCCCCATTGAGTTGCTCCCAACCGCCCTGCAGCATTGACCCGGAGACCTGCAGGTGCCAGGCCCTCCCGCACTCCGCTGCTCACCAGCAAAGATGCAGGGGCTGTGCCGCGCAGGACAAGGTGACCTGCCTTTGCTGCCCTAGTTGTTTGCGGCCCAGATTTCCTGCTCTTCTTCCTCCCCCCTTCTTCCCTCCTTCTGCTTGTCCCATCACTTGCCTCCTCCCTCCCTCCCTTTCTTCCCTCTTCCCTGTGCAGCTCTGTTCGGAACCTGCTTCCCGACCCCCTGCCTCCCTCTCCCCAGCTCCCCGAAGGGAGAAGGGAAACTGATACCCCCCAGATAGATCTCATCATCGGTGCCGTCGGGCTCAGGGGAAAGAATCACCACCTTTGTCATGATTATTGATGTGGACTGGATTCGCTGAGTTAGAGGATGGGAGAAAGGTTGGTATTATGGGCACAGGACTTGCTTTGGTCAATAAAGCAAATTGGTTTAGGTGAAAATAAAGCAGCGTGCGCAAGTGTATTAAAAGAATAAAGTAATTACTGTCCAAGGTGCACAGAATATAAATCTGTGTGCTTGAAATTATTACAATGTGGTATTGATTACCTAGAGCCTGCCATTGCTTTCTAAGTTATAGCTTATTAAAGGGCGATATGCCTAACAAATAACTTCCCCGGTGTGTACTCTTGAAGCACATAGGAGTCCCATGGGCTCCTTGTCCCCTAGCCCACCGGTGACCGCAGGCTCGCCCCTCCAGGCTCAGCGTGCCAGCACCTACGCCTGCCTGCCGGGGCTCCCGCTCCGCTCTGGGATCTCCCTGGACCCCGGGCAGAGGTCCGTGGAAAACCCCAGAGTGCATTTTGCCTCACCAATGAGATGATAATCCCATGGAGTCAGGTATCGTCTGTCCTTCTAAACGCTTCCTCTGCGTTCCTCCAGAACCAAGCATCACGCCGGGACAGAGTTCGCATTCCATTAATACCGGTTGGATGGGAATGAATGGCCTTGTTTTAAACTTTACTCTTTATTAAGTTTTTTTAATTACAAAAGCAAACAGGCTCGCTATAACAAATGAATAAATTATTTTTAAATATTTGCAAATATTTTTCTAATTGTAAAAATTAGATAGGCTCCTGGTAGAACATTTATAAGATATGGAAAGGTATTAAAAAGATAATAAACATCACCTATAATCCCGTCACCTAGAGATAACCTTTGTCCACATGTTGGTAGCATTCTTGTCAGTCTTTATATACTTTATATATATAGTCTATATATACTCACATATATCAATTGTTATAAAATTTGTAATGTGATATATGTGCAGTTTCACATTTTATACTTTCCCATTTGTGATTATATCAACAGGATCTTCCCATCATGCAATATTCCTTAAAACATTGTTTTCTTTTTTCTCATTTTTTTTAAATTTTTTTTTTCAACGTTTATTTATTTTTGGGACAGAGAGAGACAGAGCATGAACGGGGGAGGGGCAGAGAGAAAGGGAGACACAGAATCGGAAACCGGCTCCAGGCTCTGAGCCATCAGCCCAGAACCCGATGCGGGGCTTGAACCCACGAACCGCGAGATCATGACCCGAGCCGAAGTTGGGCGCTTAACCAACTGAGTCACCCAGGCGCCCCCTTAAAACATTGTTTTTAATGGTTGCGTAATATTCCATCTTACGGACATACTGTAATCTGTTAGTCATTGTCTTTGGCTGGACATTCATGATGCTTCCAGTGTTGAGCGTTATAAATAATACTCTGATGCACATTCTTATTTATAAGAATTTTATATATAAATAAGAAACATAATATAAATAAGAAATATAATATAAATAAGAGATTTGTATCTTTCATCTCATGCCTGAGTTTTACAAAAGGTCAAGCTCTTAATGCAACAGCCAATGGTGAATGTTCCTGAAAGAGCCAGTTGGGACGTGTGCCCCACACTTGGTTTGTTGAATGCTCTGCTGTCACATCTTTGAAATTCTTAACAATTTTTCAGCAAGGGACCCCACGTGTTCATTTTGCACCGGGCTCCACAAATGATGGAGCCAATCCCGGTTATGGAACATCGTTTCCCGCTGAGGTCGAGGAGTCAGGGCCATCTCTAACCATCCAGGGCCTTTGTGCAGTCTCGCCTTTCGTTTCAGTGAAAGCCAAAGGTCAGTGTGCGATCTCCTCGTGGGCCCAGCTTTACCCGAGACTGACAACTGCTGCATCAGAACTTTCCATAGAGCCGACATTTACCCTTCAAACACCAAAATGTACATGTCACTGTGGTCGTTTGTGTCTCGTTGTATCTTGCTTTTTATTTGAACCGTAAGTTGCCCATGCAGTATTTTGTTTGTGCTCTTCGAGATTTCTACTTGTCCTTTCTTAAATTGTCTCGAAACCATCACAAACCGACTAAGAAGTTGAAAGGACCGTTCAAAGAATTTTTTTCTGAGCTAGTTGAAGGTTGTCAACCGGATGCCCCGTCACCTGAGAGCACTCCTGTGTATGTTCCTCCCCCGCCCAAATAAGAACATTCTCCTACATAACCATAGCAGAGCTCTCAAAATCAGAAATGAACATATATCACACTACTGCCTAATCCTCAGTAATCTCACCAGTTGTCCCGACGATGTCAGCAACACAGGTCTTAGCACATTAGTGGTCATGTCCTGCAGTCCGGAGCAGTCCTTCCTTCTGCCCCTGACTTCCATGATCTTGCCACTATGGGAGAATACAGACCAGTTCTTTGTAAACCGACTCTCAGTCTGGGTTTGTCTGATGTTTCCTCGTGAGTAGATTCAGGTTGTGCATCTTTGGCAGGAATCTCCCGGAAGGGATACTGCGATCTGTCAGGTGGTCCAGGATTTCTGTTTGCCTAGTCCTCGTGCTCACTCAGATCACTTGAGTAAAGTGGTTTCTGCAAGGCTTCCCCACTGTAAAGCTACTTTTTTCCCCTTTGTAATTAATAAGTATTTTGTGGGGAGGTACATCAAGCCTACCATAGATACGCTATTCCTCTTCAAACTTTTAGTTTATTCGTTTATTTATCTACAATTTCATAGACTCATAATTTCATTATTCCATGGGTTCTATCATTATTTATTTCGATGGTTGGTGGATGCCCAGTCAGGCTGGCTTTGGTGTCATTTCACATAAGGATGGCATCCTCTGAGCACTTCCTTGCGTTCTGAACAAGACGTTTCAGGCACATCTTGATATCTCCTGGAATCAGCATCTCTCCAAAGAAGGCTGGTTCCTTCTAGTGGGAGATGGTATTTAGAAGCCAAGATCTGGGTCTAAGTGTGCTCATTGTTATTGGGATGTCACTGCTCCCAAGCCCTCTCAGTGGATAGTGCCGGGGTATATATGTTATCATGTGAATATATGCACACATTTACATCTGTATTTCTACATAGGGAGGTAGATAGTTTGAAAACTATTAGTTTACTCTGGCATAGCAATTCCAGTATACCACCAGGGAATTGATTCTTACCTTCTCCCTTTTGACATATTTAGCTATCTCCTCCAATAGGAAGATACCTGTCTCCTATTATCCTTAAATATGCTTGTACATTTGGTCCATCTCCCTGAATACAACCAGTCTCACATCTCTGCCACCATCTCCTCCCCAACACAGACACTCTCCTCTCCCATCGATATGCCCTTAATGCTGTTGTAAGAAGGATTCTGAAGCTTCCAGGGAAGTTTGTAGGCTCAGGGGAAAGAGTGATGTCATTGATGATATTAATCAGGTGATCATATGATTTTGAGAGAGAAGTAATAATAATCGCAGTTAATAAAAATTGATAATGACACTGGGCAGCAGGTATCAGCCAGGTCGTCCGGTCATCCTATGTATTGGATGTACTAGGAAAGCACAGTTCTGAGTCTGCTCTTGTGATCTTTGACCTTCTTTGTCAGGGTCACACTTAAACTCTATAGGTCACACTATGGCGCCCTCACTGGTTTCTTTCCAGCTCTCTGCCCCTCTTGTGTAGACTGAGAAGGTCCCTAACAAGGCTTGTTAAGAGCGAAGGTGACCCTGCCAGGTTGCTGTGTCTTCTACCCTCTCTCATCCGGACCCTTCCTTCCCAGGCCCATCAACTGCAGGTGGAGCTCTTGTCTCACCCAGAAGGAACCGGACCCTTTCTGCTCCCCTCCCTGTGATGAACCTTCTTTGGCTTCCTTCACAGAGTCTGAAGGAAGGAAAACATCTTCCCGCTAAAGGAGCCCACAGGGCGGAGCACCGTCAGTTCATTTAGTGGGTTCTTGTCAAATTACTGATTGGAACAGGTGCAAGCCCTGTCTGTGCCTGGGTGTTTCACTGAACATTCTGGACAAGAGCAGACTGACCTGGCTAGGCCAGATGTGACTTTCACCCTCTCACAGAGAGACACGTCTGGGTTCCCTCCCCTTCTCTCTACCCCAGGCCGTCCTGCCTCCCTCGCCGGACACCCCCACCCCGACAGAAGGGGAAAAGGCAGAAGGGGAAAAGGTAGTCATCACATTCTGAAGCCAAGCTGGGACAGAGGCTGCCGGGCGTGTGCACCCGTGTGTGTGAGTGTGTGCGTGTGCATGTGTTGTGTTTGTGTGTGGTGTGTGTGAGTGTATGTGAGTATGTGCATGTGTGTGTGTGCATGTGTCTGCCTATGTGGTATGTGTGGGGTGTGCATGTGTGCATGTGTGGGTGTGTACCCGTGTGCACGCGCACGTGTGTTGGTGGGGGAGGGACAGGCGCCCAGGCCCTGAGTAGCCCTCCGTTCACCACAGGACGTGCCGACGCAGCGCCCAGCACCTTCCCCGTAACTGTTGGGTGGGCCCTCAGCCCAGGCTCCCAGCGGCCCCTCCCCTACTTGGAGGCCTCAGGCTCTGGAAGCCTCCTGACCCTCTAGAGGGGGAGTTACAGCAGCCCGAACATCGTCCCAGGGCCTCCTCCCTCACAGCCTCGGCCACATCCCCGCACAGGCCCTGCTTCCAGCCCAGCTCCCAGACCGGCTGACTGCAGCCGGCTGGTCTCTTCTCAGGGGGTGGGACCACCTCTTAGGCTTCTGGGTAGGCCCGGCAACCCACCCATGGAACCGAGCTCGGGAAAAACCCTGAGGAAGGAGAGTCACACAGGCCTGGGACTCCGGTGTAGACCCTGGCAGTCCTCACCCCAATCCTGGAAGTAGGACCGTCTTCCATACGTGGGGTAGGAATAGCTCAGAGAGGTTCGAAGACTAGCCAGGGGTCACCCAGCCAGGAGATGATGCAGCTTGGATTTAAACCCTGACCCCAGCGCGTGCCCTTCCACAGAGCAGGGCCGATGGCCGGAAGCACGGCCCTGACTCTTAGCACGGAGCCTTCCCAAGGCTGTCACGGGGCCCCGGGGCCTCCAGCCTAGCTTTGGAGCCGAGGGAATGATGCTTTTGCCACCTGAGACAACATCTCTGGACTCCTGACCCCTGACCTCACTCAACCTTCTTCGAAGTTTGGCCAAACAAGCAGAGCACCGGGCAAAGGGCCAGGCAAATGACAGCTCCATGTCTCAATCCTCTGAAGTTCAGTTGCTAGTGTTGTGTACTTGGAACAGCGGCCACACAAGCCCTGGCCAGACCCCAGGAGGGAAGCGGTGTTGGATGACCATCGTATGTGCACTGGACACCTGGGACAGGGCCGCAGCCGAGCATTGGCCTCAGGAGGGGCCACGGGAGGAGGTTCAATAGCTGGCCACCCCCCTGGCCCAGTCCTCTGAGTCCCATCCGCCCTGGGTTATCATCCACACAGTCCAGTGGGTTTCTCATTTAAACAGAGCAGGTCAGGTCTGGCCCTCCTGCTTCTGTTCAAAGTCTCTGGGTTCTGGAAAAGGCTGTTGGCTCCCCAATGATGCAATGCACAAAACGGGAGTGGGGTGACCGAGGAAGGACCGGCGAGGCCCCCATGATAGGCCTCCAACGTGGAACCACACAGCCAAAGAGCCAGGAGGTGGCTGTCCAGTGAATGCAGAGGGCGCCAGGGCCTCTGGGCCGTCATAGGACGGAGGGGCCACGTGGGCTGGGGGGGACCGGCCAGTCTAGCCCTTATCAGAGCGGCAAGCTGCTCAGGAGCAGGGCCAGCACACGGGAAGGGCTTGCACAAAGGCGCAGGTGAATGAGTGGATGTGTGAAGTCCAGGTCCCATGGTGGATGAGAAGGGCATGGTGGCAGGGAGGGACAGAGACCAAAGCCATCCATTCAGGGCAGCCGTCCATCCTGAGTGCCGCTGTGCCCAGCGCTGACCACCCAGGGGCTCTCGCACCAGCGGGGGCTTGCAGCTGGTCCACAGAAGGGTGAGGGTGGGAGAGGGCCAAAGCTCTATGCCCCGGCTCTGTCTGCTGCCCTCTGAGCCCCTTCGTGTCCCCCATCCCTGCAAAAAGGCTCAGGGCTGGCTTTCCAGGAGCTTCTTGGAAGCCCAGAAGCTGGGAGAAACTTCTTCCCTGGTTTAAGCCTCAGGAAAAGGAAAGGCAGCTCCCAGGAGAATCCAGGGAAAGTGCCAGGACCCTGGAGAGAAAGAGCTTCTGCCACAAGGAGCTTGGTGTGGGTTCTGAGAAGGAAGGGCCCTTTCTGCAGTGAGTGGGAGTAGGTCTGAGCCAGCGCCTCCGCAGCGGGGGCAGAAGTGACAAAGGACAGAAGTAGGCCTGTGCCTGCCGAGCTCTGGGACTGGGGAGCGTGTCCTCGGGTCCTCCAGTGTGGCACACGGTGATCAGTTCTGTGCTCTGAATCCCCGGGACGTGTCCTCTGTTTCGGGAGTCTGCAAGGAGAGAGAGGGACGTGAGCTTCGAGGATGCGTGCCCTGGGTGGTGGTACCCCCAAAACACTCAACAAAAAGGAAGGGCCAGGAGGCCTTCCTGGGTGCCCTTCGCTCTGACAGGACCGTGTCCCCCATGCTGGCCTGGAGCTTAGGAACCCCCCAGATGTGGTCTGTCCCCTCGGGCTCCACCCTGTGGCACTCAGTCGGTCATTGGTGGATGTCTGCAGAGACCTGCAATTCACTTCCAGCGAGCCCAGCATTTCCTTCGGGTAGCTTCTGCCACTTGAGCCCCACATTCCGGGGGCCACCTAAAAGGACATGCTGGAAGGCAGCACCACTGCCTCCTGTCCCCATTCGGAACCACTTGCCTTAAAGCCAGAGACAACAAATCGGCCGGCCATCGCCTTCCCCTCCCGTGCCCTGGGCAGACATTACTAATGGATCCCAGCACTGTTTCCCCACTCAGCCTGTGTGCAGTCTCAGAATCCCTTTCAACCTGGCCCTGCGGCGGTTGCTAGAAGCTGGGAATGAGATGGAAGCAATTGGCTCTCCCTGCTCCCACGCCCTCCTGTCACTGTCACCAGCCCTCTGGTCTCTGGCCCCTTGCTCTGTCTCCCATCTCCAGCCTCACTGGAGCTGTCCCTCCCAAGTCTCCCTGGCAGCCCCCTTTCACCACCACTTGGGGCTGGGGGCAGTGGGGGGTGGGGGGGGGAGAGAGAGAGAGAGAGAGAGAGAGAGAGTGTGTGTGTGTGTGTGTGTGTGTGTGTGTCCGTCCTCCTCCTCCCCTGGGACTTCAGCTTCCATGACCTCTGGACTCACCCCAGCTCCCAGGACCCCTTTGCTTGTCTCGCTCCAACCCCAAGAACAGGAGCCACACCTCTTTTGGGACAGAAACAGAACCCAGCTGATTTCCCAAGGCAGATGGTGGGGACTCACATCTGAGAGCTGAATGTTTCAGATTTTTTGTTCAAGCAATCTGCTAATGGAGGCGAGAACAAGGCTCGCAGAGTCCTCAGATGCCTCTGTCAACATTGGGTAATGATGTGCGAAAGCTGGCACCCCACAGTAAACTGTGAACCTCCAGATATTCCCAAGCACGTGCAGCCGGGTCGCCCTCCGGCGAAGGGGGCCGAGCCCGGGCCGCGCCCCGAGAGCCCTGCAGCGGGGCGGGGCTGCTCCGAGAGCGGGATGGGACCGCAGCTTTGGAAATCTATTTATGGGCCCCGCAAAGCTCTCCCTTATTTAGAACCGCAGAAAACTGACAGCTTCGACTGACAGAAAGCACCACAAAAAGCAAGGAAGCGTTTGTTTCCATTTTTAAAGCAGTGACGCTTTTCGGGGAGTGCACGTGGGCAGGACCCTGGAGGGCAGCTGGGACCAGAGCCTCTCCGGGCCTCTCTGTCCCTCCTCCTTCCCCGGGGGCCAGCGCAGCCTCTCAGACCACCACCCGGCTGTGACCCCCTGCAGGCGGACGCTGCCATTTCCCCCCCCCCCCCCGGCATGTTGGCCAAGCCCCCGGACATGTCCCCCCAAACCGGGCCTGAACCCCCGAAGTCTGCCATTCCCCTTTCACTCCCTGCACCAGCTCACCGCCAGGTCGGTCCATCTACCGCCACCCCCCCCCACTTAAGCTCCGATCAAGCTGCTTTCGGCAGCGCCCTGCCAGCCCCAATCCAAGCTGCCATGACCCTTCTGTTTTCCAATGTAGATTTTATTAATATTCGGGTGTGGTGAGGCATGTGGAGACGCTTGCCATTGAAAAGAGTTTGTTACCCATAGTTCCCAAGGGGGTCAGGACACGCAGGGGCCGAGGGAAGATGTGCCGGGGTGGGTCAGGAGGCAGAGGGAGTGAGGGGAATGTGGGCCAGTCTTTAGTGTGGTTTTTGTGGGAAGAACAGGCGAGGCAGGGTAAGAATTGGCTGATTTGAAAATTGTCAGTGGGTTCTGGGGCACAGAGGCTCCTTTGTTGTCTGTATCTGGTGCTGGGCCATATCTGGCAGCTGGCAAGGTCGCTGGCCCTAACTAGGACAGGGGAATGGCGGCCCAGAGTGTGAGAGCTGATAGAGGAGGTGCTGGGGGTGTGGGCTCTCCACTGGCTGGTTTCATATGACACATGGGCCCCAAGTTAGTCATCTGCCACCTCTAGGATTGGCTGACCCTGGGAGGAATGGTCTCTCCAGGGTCGGCAGGGCCCCCGATGTCAGAGCATCAGAAACACAGAAAGTAAACAGGCCTGACAGGAACACCTTCACCTGGGCCCTCGCCAAGATCTGACCCTTCCAAACTTCTCTACACAATAACCAACAATGGAAGAAACACTAACCCAAGCATTTCGGGCACACACACACATACACGTGCACATACCCCCTTGCTGATTAAGAACCTTCCCTTTGTTCTAAGGTTAAAGACCATCGTGACTCTTCCTGCTTTCTAGTCTCGTCTCCGGCCATGCACCCCCTCCCCACTCCCCAAACAGCCCAGCCTCTCACAGGGTCTCCAGTGTGCTCCGTGGGGATGTGCACACGCACGTGCTCCCTGGACAAATGCTCCATTGGCCCGGGCCTCGCCCCCACCCGTCAGCCTGCTCACACCTGCTCAGCCTTCTAATCCCTGCAGAATGATGCTCAGAGAGCCAGGCTCCCTGTGCCTTGATGTGGGCCTACATCCCAGGTCCCCAGCAGACTGTGCACCCCCAGGGCACCCCCAGCATCTATCACAGGGCACGGCTCACAGCAGATACGTGCAAAAGGGCTTTCTAAACCTGTTGTCAACCCTAAGAGATAGGTATTCCTGCTTCTCCCCATTCTTCAGATGAGCAGTTGAGTCCTGGGAGATTTAATGGTTTCCAGGTCATGTGGTTAGAAAGGGATAGAGTTTGGGTTCCAGGTGAGGCTGCTGGTACTTCAAAGCCCCTGACCTTTCTATGTGCCCCCTCACTGCTCTCACCCCCAGGAGTTATCCTTTTGGGGGACAATCAAGGCCCATCCCCCCGGGGAGACCGGGCAGTGCCCTGAACCCGCCTGCTAGGCTCCTGTATTCTGTTTTGGGCAATGGAAAAACCGCATCGGCAGGTGGGGGTGGCAGGATCTGACGGACTGGCTTTTTCCCTGCCAAATGTTGGTAGCAAGTATATTAGTGACCTTAGGCTGCTGTAGTGAAGTTCCACAAACTAGGGGGCTTAAAACAATGGAAACATCTCCTCACAGTTCTGGGGGCTGCAAGTTCGAGCTCAAGGCCCTAGCAGCGGCCACGCTCCCTCTGAAGGCTCTAGGGAAGGTCCTTCCTTCCTTCTTCCAGCCCCTGGTGGCTGTAAGAGATCCTTGCTTTGTAGACACGTCTCTGCCTCCCTCATCAGGCCTTTTCCCTGTGTGTCTCAGGGCCCACCCTAGTCCGGTATTGCCTCATCTTAATTCGCCGATTAGATCCGCGAAGACCCTATAACCAAGTCAGTTCATGTTCTGAGGTTCTGAGTGGACATGAATTTGGGGGCGGACACAGTCCACCCCAGGCCAGGGGGATTTTCTTTTTTTCCTGTCCTGTCTTCTGAATGCACCCCCAGGACCTGGGGGAGCAAATGGCCTTGACCTAAGCCCATCAGATCCCGCCATGCCCCAAACGGGCAGGTAATAGCACATAAAGGCCTTCGCTGGGGGTCTGGGGCCCTGCCAAGCAACAGAACCAGCCCCACCCACACCCACCACCCCCCTGGCAGACAGTGAAGATTGAACCAGGCATCGTCCCCAGCTGTGATGTTCTAGGGTCCAGAATGATCCATAGCCTCTTTCTTCATAAGTCTTTTTAGGAAAGCAAATGAAAGATAGAGTTGCCATTGCTTTAAAAAATCCCTAGGTGCCTGGGTGGCTCGGTAGGTTGAGCATCTGACTCGATTTTGGCTCAGGTCATGATCCCAGGGTTGTGGGATGGAGCCCCACGTCAGGCTCTGAGTGTGGAGCCTGCTTGAGATTCTCTCTCTCTCCCTCTCTGTCTGTCTAAAATAATTTTTTTTTTTTAAAATTGTGCAGTGATACACATTCAGGGTCAAGATGCTAGGAGCCAAGTGGGAAGGCCCATTTCTCACCATGGCTCCTTCCGATCAGTTATTCGGTCACCACGTATTTCTCGAGCACCTGCGTGCCGGCTTCTGGCCTAGACACAGGAGGAGGGGTGAATGAGACAGATGCTGTCCCTGCCCTCAGGGCGCTTGCAGCCACAGCTCCTCACGTTCTTGTGGGCAGAAGCCATAGCGAGGCACTGCCGGCTCGGGGAGGGCCTCCTCTGTGAGCATCTGGAGGGGAACAGGCCAGGAGAGCTGCCCGGGGCGCAGGGGTGGGCGGCTGGGAGGAGGGGGTGCATGAGCCTGAAGAGCTGCTCTGTGAGTGTTTCTCCCCTGGAGTCACCGCGTCACCGGGGGCCTCCAGGCCTCAGACACTCTCTGCCTGTCTTTCTGGGGAGTCCTGAGGCTAAGTGACAACCGGGACTCCTGCATGCTTGGCTCCCCCCGCTGCCCTCCTGAGACTCAGATCTCCAGGCCTACAGCTGCCTCTTATCTCCTGCTTCCCAGAGCCCCGCTCCCCCCACCCCCACCCCCACCAACCTGCCTCTCCCTCTGCCTCGGCCCAGGCCTGCAGCCTCTGTTCCGGGAATGGCTGGCACTTCCGACTGGCCTCGGCAGGAAGAGTGGGATCAAGGCCCCAGGGGTTGAAGAGGGGGACCGGCAGGAGCCCCTCTGTACAGGGCTCTCCACATGGAGGCCCTGGGGGCCCAGGAGGGAGCACTCAAGCCCCCTCCGTCCACCCAGAGCAGGAGAGCCTGCAGGGTCTAGGCCTCTGCACCCCTGGCCCGGAGCAGAGAGGAGGGAACTCTTTCCCTCGGTGGAAAATTATTTAAACACATTTAGGTACCCACCGTTGTCCCTTCCAAAGTTGCCTCACAGCCAGCAGGGCTGACAGGCAATGACTATGGTCCCCGAGATGGAAGGGGAAGGGGCGCCCCAGCTCCAGGACACGCGGGGCTCAGCTCCTGTGTGGAGGCTGGGGGGCAGGGGAAAGCAGGGGCTCCCGGGTTAGCCCCCCGCCCGCCCTGTGTCTGCAGGCCGTTCGGCCCCCTCTCCAGAGAGGCCCCATCCTGCCGCTGTGGCAGGAGGCCACCCGAATTAGAGAAGGATTTCGGCAGCTGTAGTCATTAAGATAAAAGTCGCGCTAATGACTCGAGTGTTATTCAGTTCTGATATCTTAATTTAATTGGATTTTTTTAATTAAGAAAAAGACCCATAATCCTGCCAGCACCGGGCTGGCGCTGCCTTTTCACAAGTTAACCTTGGGGGCTGGGCCCCAGAACCTCCGTCCCTCCTGGCTGAGGCCAGGGTCACTTTGGGGAGAGGGACCAGGGCCTGAGGGTCTGGGCCAGGAAGGAAGTGAGAGGCGGCTCAGAGACAAAGGCTGGCGTTTACTCCGATGTGTGCAGCTCAGAAAAGAGGCGGTAGCTGACGTTGATGACACTTTCGCCCGCGAGGCCGGACACGAGCATTGCCGTCACCCTGCTGACACGGGCCCTGAGAGGTGGCTCTCGGGAGCCGTGGGCCATCCTCCGCCCCCAGACAAGGGCTTTCTGCCTTCCATCTGTCCCCCAGCAGCTCTGTCCTTCTCAAGGTCATACCAGCCATCAGGAGCCCAGGGCTCTGCCCTGGGGAGGGGGCTTGTAGCCCTGGCCTCCTGCCCTCCCTGCTACCCTCCCCCGCTGGGCTGCCGAAGCCAGAGGCTGCTTGGTGACGGTGATTGATGGTTTACCAATAGGAGTGGAATGAAGTTTTAATAGTCTCAGATTAAAGGATCAGGGAGCAGGGAGCCTGGCTGCGGCATTCCTATCTTCTGAGCAGAGCCTAGAGCTGAGCAGAGGGCCTGTTAAAGTCACAGGCCGGTCCAGCAGGCGGGGGCTCTGCGTTGGAGGGTTCCTGAGCCGTCTCTGGTACATGGGAGGTGTGGGAGGGTGCCCCTGGTCCCCTGGGGGCCCAGGGGCAGAGCCCCATGAGCTTGGCGCCCTCCCTGAAGCACGAGCACCCGCACATGGGTCTAGGCTGAACATCCAGCCTTTGGGAGGACACAGAGACTCGGAAGAGAGTTCCAGAAGGAAGCACAGGTCAGACTCCAGTGAGTTTCAGAACATGTCTGGGTTCTTGGATGAGAGCTTAGTTCTCTGCTCTTCATAGGAAAATGCAGTTTTTCTGTCATTCGGAGGATTTTTTGTAAAATAAATGCACATTCCGTCCGAAATCATCCGTGACTGTGGGAGCCGAGGCCCAGGCTGACAGTGGATCTCAATGGGACCTGACGTCCAGCTGCACCGAGTACTTTCTCTCTTCTGCCTTCTTTGGGGCTATCGTTCACACCCTGGTCCCTGAGCCCCAGGGAGAGGGTAGGGAGCAGGGCCTGGGTCCCTGCATTGGGACCTGCCACCATGCCCTTGCACCCCCACTTCCCCTTATATCCCTTCACATCCCCTGACAGAGGGGCACTGGGGACACGTGTGCAGACCCCCTGCAGCCCGGGCCCCCAGCGCTGAGCCCACAGGGGTGAGAGGCCCGGCAGAGCCTTACAGTGACCTGCGGCTCACCCACGTGGTGTGGCAGGGAGCCAGGGTCCAGGACACGAGGTATCCTTGTCCCCTCTGACTTTCAGCCCCCTCTTCTGTGAATGAGCCGGTGCACGAGACGGAGTTGGCCGTGTCTCCATCAGGCCCCAAGGAGACCCTGCCATCTGGGCTCCAAGCGAGGCCCGGACTCCCAAGAGCAGCCATTAAGGTCGGATGGGGCCGGCTGGTCGAGCGGCGTGAGCCAGAGCGTGATCCGATGATTAGTTTTAAGGTCACCAAGCGGATATGCATTTCAGCTGGTTTAAGACAGTGTCACCCACCATCAGCTCGCTAATGGAACCGCTGGGGTTGCTCCGGCCAGCCGGCCCGGCAGTGCCCTCGGCAGAGAGCGGCCGGAGCCTGGGGCCCGGGCTGGGTGGGAGCGGGCAGGGCCGGAGGTTGCCGGAAGGAGAGGTGGGGTGCTGACCTCACTATAGCCGCCCAAGAGGCCCCGGGTCAGGAGTAGCAACTATGGCCAATGCAAGCCGTGAAGGACAGGGTGTGCACCGAAAATCCCTACCCTCCGCTCTCGGGGCCGAGCAAGGCATTTCCTACCTGCTAAGGTTCCTCTTCTTTGTGCACATCCCAGGCGCAGCCAGGTGCTGGCTGAGGGGGACAGGTGGGCGGGCAAAGGACTCCCCTCCCCACCCCCCCCAGCAGCACCTGAAGGTTGCCCTCCTCAGGCCCCTCGGCCATCTACGCAGCCACTGGGGCTGGGGTCAGCCCTCCTAGAGGAGGCTCCAGAGACCGTGGAGGTGATGGGCGAACAGAGGGACAGGCGTTGGCGGGGGGGGGGGGGGGGGGGGGGGGGGGGGGGGTGCTCCTCTTACGGCTCCCAGACCCCACGGGGCACACACTGCCTGCAGGAACACACTGCATCTTGCAAGATGAGCAGAGCCTTCCCTGAGAGGTCACCCCAGGCCCGGGGAGAGAGGGATTGGGGAGAGGAGAGGAGACAGTGGGTGGGGGCTCCCTCCCCCGCCCAGAGCACTGGAAGGCAGATCTGGTTCCCCGCGCGGGACCCCTCATATGCCGCTGCCCATCAGAGACCACCCACCCCCTTCCCAGGACCCCCGAGGCCGCAGTCCTAGAATGACTCCTCCCTAGTTCCCAGAGGCAGAAATGGCTTGTGGATCGGGGAGACTGAGCCCAAGCCCTGCTCGCGCCCTGGCCTGACAGGGGAAGCCGGCATCAGTGCGGCCGTCACAAGCATGGGTCACCAGCCACCCAGCTTCTGAGGTTCCATCGCTTCTGTGGTCTGCCTGGGGCTGTGTCCTGGCTCAGAAGGGCAGGCCAAGCCTCTGGAGAGAGCGCTAGGGGAGGGTTATTCAGATTTTCCCCCATCCAAGCCTGCGTCCCGGATGGTGGCTCAGAGATGGGACTCAGATGAAGCTCTCGTGCCCGAGGAGTGGGTGCCCGAGGCCCCCCTGCCGGCCCCTGTTTGTGCCGAGAGGCCGGGCCGCAGCTGTCCCCACACACCCAGGGCTTTGGCCCCTCCAGAACCTGCCACTGTAGCCACAAAAATAAACTTTCAGGAATGTGCGTTAGACAACTGTTACTCAGCATATTTTATGGTGTTTGCCTCGGCTTGAATATGTAAAGGCGCTAAGCTGTTTAATTCAGCATTTTCCTGCAGAGTTTAGAGGCATAACTCAGTTTGATGTCAGCGGCTTGGAGCAGCAGACGGGGAAGGCCAGGCACTTCGGGTAATTTAAGCTTTGTTTGCCCCGGCGCTGGAACTTCTGCTCCCCCTCTGCGTCCTTCCCAGTTGGCCGAACCGCTGTGCGGGGAGCCCCTCCCGCGCCCCCTCACAGCTCCCTGGACCCCCTGACAGGTTGTCGTAACTCTGCTGTCACACCACCTGCACTTCCCAGAAATGTTATCTCCTCTTTTCCGGAGATGTCACCCACTGCCGTTTGAAAAGACACCTGAGTTGTTGCAGGATGTTGCTCTGATGGCTCACCCAACTCAGGCTGGCTCCTGGAGAAGGTCTGGTTTCCTGCATCTCGTGTTAACCCTCGCAAAGCCGGCCAGTTGGCTGCCCGGCCCTGTTTTCTGCTCCCTATGACCACGTCCAAGGGAGGCAACCGCTGGCCCTTTAAGCCCCAGCACACCTACCTGCAGACCCACGGTCACCTGCTTCCCCAAATCTCCTCCGTGCCTCCTGCTCCAGATTTAGCCAGGCCTCAGGGGCCACCCACTCAGCTGGGCTTTATTCTATATATATATAATTTATTATCAAATTGGTTTCCATACAACACCCAGTGCTCATCCCAACAGGTGCCCTCCTCAATATTCATCATCCACTTTCCCCTCCCCCCCACCCCCATCAACCCTCAGTTTGTTCTCAGTATTTAAGAGTCTCTTATGGTTTGCCTCCTTCCCTCTCTGTAACTTTTTTTCCCCCTTCCCCTCCCTCATGGTCTTCTGTTAAGTTTCTCGGGATCCACATATGAGTGAAAACATATGGTATCTTTCTCTGTATGACTTATTTCACTTAGCATAACACTCTCCAGTTCCAACCATGTTGCTACAAAAGGCCAGATTTCATTCTTTCTCATTGCCAAGTAGTATTCCATTGTATAGATAAACCACAACTCTTTATCCATTCATCAGTTGATGGACGTTTAGGCTCTTTCCATAATTTGGCTATTGTTGAAAGTGCTGCTATAAACATTGGGGTACAAGTGCCCCTCTGCCTCAGCACTCCTGGATCCCTTGGGTAAATTCCTAGCAGTGCTATTGCTGGGTCATCGGGTAGATCTATTTTTAATTTTTTGAGGAACCTCCACACTGTTTTCCAGAGCGGCTACACCAGTTTGCATTCCCACCAACAGTGCAAGAGGGTTCCTGTTTCTCCACATCCTCTCCAGCATCTATCGTCTCCTGATTTGTTCATTTTAGCCACTCTGACTGGCGTGAGGTGGTATCTCAGTGTGGTTTTGATTTTTATTTCCCTGATGAGGAGTGACGTTGAGCATCTTTTCATGTGCCTGTTGGCCATCTGGATGTCTTCTTTGGAAAAGTGTCTATTCATGTCTTCTGCCCATTTCTTCACTGGATTATTTGTCTTTTGGGTGTGGAGTTTGGTGAGTTCTTTATAGATTTTGGATACTAACCCTTCGTCCGATATGTCATTTGCAAATATCTTTTCCCATTCCATCGGCTGCCTTTTAGTTTTGTTGATTGTTTCCTTTGTAGTGCAGAAGCTTTTTATCTTGATGAGGTCCCAATAGTTCATTTTTGCTTTTAATTCCCTTGCCTTTGGGGATGTGTTAAATAAGAAATTTCTGAGGCTGAGGTCAGAGAGTTTTTTTCCTGCTTTCTCCTCCAGGGTTTTGATGGTTTCCTGTCTCACATTCAGGTCCTTCATCCATTTTGAGTTTATTTTTGTGAATGGTGTGAGAAAGTGGTCTAGTTTCATCCTTCTGCATGTTGCTGTCCAGTTCTCCCAGCACCATTTGCTGAAGAGACTGTCTTCTTTCCATTGGATATTCTTGCCTGCTTTGTCAAAGATGAGTTGGCCATACATTTGTGGGTCTAATTCTGGAGTCTCTAACCTATTCCATTGGTCTATGTGTCTGTTTTTGTGCCAAGACCATACTGTCTTGATGATTACAGCTTTGTAGTAGAGGCTAAAGTCTGGGATTGTGATGCCTCCTGCTTTGATTTTCTTCTTCAGTATTACTTTGGCTAATCGGGGTCTTTTGTGGTTCCATACAAATTTTAGGATTGCTTGTTCTAGCTTCAAGAAGAACGCTGGTGCGATTTTGATTGGGATTGCATTGAATGTGTAGATTGCTTTGGGTAGTATTGACATTTTAACAATATTTATTTTTCCAATCCATGAACATGGAATGTTTTTCCATTTCTTTGTATCTTCTTCAATTTCCTTCATAAGCTTTCTGTAGTTTTCAGCATACAGATCTTTTACATCTTTGGTTAGGTTTATTCCTAGGTATTTTATGATTCTTGGTGCAATTGTGAATGGGATCACCCAACAAACTCCACCAAAAGTCTCCTAGAACTAACACAAGAATTCAGCAAAGTTGCAAGATACAAAATTAATGTGCAGAAATCAGTTGCATTGTTATACACCAATAACGAAGCAACAGAAAGAGAAATAAAGAAACTGATCTCATTTATAGTTGCATCAGCTGGGCTTTAAATCCTGATAAGGTCTGGGGTTACCAGGCCCACTACAGAAACGTTTTCGGTGCCCCCTCCCTGCCTTCCAGAAAGACCTCTCTCGACTGTCCTGCTGAGGCCCCTGAAAACATCCTGTCCCACCCCCACACTCCAGTGTGACCTCAGCCCCAAACCAGTATGTCCCGATCACCTCTCCAAGGACATCGTCACCCCAGGCCACCGTCCCCATTCCCTCCCGGACGGTGGCCAGAATCAGCATGGACCCTCGACCCAGCCAAACCAGCAGCTCCTAAGTCCACGTGAGGGTCTCTTGCAGGGCCCCGCTGCCCAGTGAACCTGTTCTCAGCCCGGCCCAACTCTCTACCAAGGCACAGGGGTCAGAGGCTACATCTTGGAACCAGGCTGCATTTACAGGTGGCTGTTTCAGGGGACAGGCAAGACTGAGGCCAGCATGGTGGCCAACCTGACTCTCCTTGGGCCCCCTGCCCCCACCCAGACCCAGCTACAGTGTCATGTCCAGGCCCACGCTCAGTCCCCCCACGTGGGGAGGAGCTTTGCTCCTGTGCCCGTAGCAAGTTTTGTCTTCAGCAAAGTGGGTCAGGGTATCGGAAGCCCTTGGTTTGGGTTTGGGTCAAAATGCCATCCTGAGACTGGACGGCAGATAGCGAGCCACACGTGGTTCACAAGGTCCAAGTTGAAGGGCTGGCCGCGATGCTCATACATTTGGAGTGACCACAGCATCCTGGGACCAAATCTGTTTTTATTATGCCCGTCAGGGAAACCAAGACCTTGGGAGATTCAGGGACTTGCTGAGCAAGAAGAGGCCTCATTCACTCGCTCGACAAACAGTTATTTTGTGCCTACTGTGTGCCGGCAGTTAGAGCAAAGCGGACCCTGCCCCACAGAGCTGACGTCCTAGAGAAAGATGCTTGAGGAAGCAGAGAAGTGGGCAGAAAGTGCCCGATAATAGTGAGAGCCCGTAAAGTAAGGTGGAGGACAGGTCGGCAGTGTCTGAAGGTGGAGGCTGGGCTTTCAGATGGAGGAGGTGGGCTACATAATTTTCCATTCTGAGAATTCAGATGAGGAGAACCAAACCTAAGTTAACCCTGCCCTACAGAAATGCCGTTCTGTCTGATGGGCCTGTGGGGCAGCTGGATCCCACAGCTTGTCAGGGTGGCCAGGACCCACTGCCCCATGGGCACCCCAGCCTGCCCTTGGGTCATCCCGGGCCTTCCTGGCGAGGAACCTCTGCTTGAGGCCGGGGGAGGGGGGGCGCGCCGGGGGGGGGGGGAACTAGCTCTTGTCACTCCCCTATGGAGCGGGCCTGCCTCTGAGGCAAAGGCCCTCCCTGGAAGGAGAGGCTGGCTCGGCTCTAATGGGCCCGTCCCGGAGATGGCACCCTGCGCAGACTATGGCTGCTGATGTGCGAGGACAGCGGAGGCCGTGGCGGGGACAGCCGCCTCAGGCTGGGCTTACGGCAGGCTCTGCCCGAGAGCATCCCCCCTCGCCTTCCGTTTCCCAGGATGGCCGGTGCACCAAGCACAAGGTGGAACAGATTCGCGAGTCGTGGGTATGCGTGCATGCACGTGTGCGTGTGGTCTCCCCAGGCCAGAATGCCCTCCCGACCCTCTGTCCCCCATGTCTCATGTGGGGAGAAGAGCTCAAGGACAAATCTTGGCAGGTCTGCGGGGGGGGGAGGGGGGGGCGAAGGGGAACAGTGCACAAAGAAAACCCGTGTGAACGAAACACAGAGGTGGGGGAGAGAGAGAAAGGAGCCGAAGATAGAGTGATGATCAGAAGTGGCAGAGAGGGGGGAGGCAGAGGGAAGGGAGGAGAGGAGAGGAAGCAGGGGAAGGAGGGGCTGATGGGCACCAGCAGGAAGACAGAGAGCCAAGGCCCCCAGGTAGCATGAGCCCCCGAAGCAGGAAGCAGCCGCTGCTCCAGTCAGGTGACCCTGTGCTTCCTGGGCCCACCCCTGACCCTTCACTTATAGGGAGACCCTGGGGCAAAGGTGGGGACATCTTGTTATTTGTCTTGGTTCCCCCACAGAACCCAGGGTGAGGCCCTGGGCCAGGGTGCAGGTCTGGGGACGCACAAGGGGGCCCTGTCTTAGACAACCTGGCCCCCAGACCACCTTACAGAGTCAAGAGGCCAGAGCAGAGGGCTGGGCTGGGCATCCACATCAGGAGCTGGATCTGCCCCAGCGGATGCCCAGCTGGGCACAGAAATGCCATCCTGCCAGGGACAGGGCAGGCCGGCAGAGCCTGGGACCCACCTTCTCCCTCTGTCACTGTTTGGATGCACCTGGCAGAGACCCCAGCGGCCCCGGAGGCTGCCGGGACCTTAGCCATTCTGTGAAGCTCCTCCAGTAAAAGAATTCCTGGGTGTTTTCTGTGGGCTGTTTTGCCCTTGAGGCCACTTTTAAAGAAAGACAGAGGCTTTCTGCATTCCCTCAAGACTGGAGACAGGGGCTCTGGGCCAAGCTGGTCTGGGCCCCTGTGTGACCGTGGGCACTCTCTGCCCCTCTCTGGGCCTTCCCCTCCATTTATAAACCACAAGGAGTCCACCCTACCTCCAGAGGATACTGCAAGAGATAATTAAGGTTCTCTCTAAGTATGTAAACTGGTCTTTAGAGACAGGCCTGGAATAAACAAGGTTGGTTTTGTCAACACTAAACATTTGCTAAGCACCCACCAAGTTCCAGGCATGGCACAATATAGCAAAGAAACGCTGGCCCAGCTCCTGCCAGATTTCCCATCTGCCCCCTTCTTGCCTCCCTGCCTCCCTGTAGCTGAGACCAGGGCCTCAGCAACAAACAGGCAGGCACAGCTCCAAGATCCCATGGCCACGGCTCTGCACACCTGGTTGGAACAGATGTGCCACCCAGACCTCAGCCCAGCCAGGCCATGGAGCCTTCCACGGGGCCGGAGACCTGCCTCCTCTTGGACCGAGTCACGCTTGGTCTCTTCCCTCTCACCCTCAGTCCCTCGCAGACAGGAGGGAAGGGTTGTTAAGATGCTCACCTGCCCTTCCATGTCCAGGAGGCCCTGTTCTGGGTGGGAACAGGGACGGGTAAGACCAGTCCAAGCCTCAAATCTGCAGAGTTGGTACAGGGAGGGCTTCATATGCTCTGTCATTCCCCAGACAGACTTCCCCAGGGCCCCTCCGAGCCCACACAAGGCTTCCACTGCAGATACAAAAGTGGCCATGTCTTCATGAGCCTTACATGCCAGTGGGAAAGACCACAAACAAGCAAGTGATAGCAGACCCGTGCAAACGGGCTCCGTGGGGCTCCCTGCATGTCCCAGCACCTGTGGTGGAGGACGCATTGAGCACAGAGCTGCTTATAGGTAAATGAGGCCAGCCTAGTGGCCGTGTGTGATGGGGACCACGAGGGGAAAGAATAAGTTAGGGGTCAGGAGCTTGCTCGCAATAGGGTGGTCCAGGAAGGCCCCTTGTGACATTTCAGGTGACCTGATGGAGAAGGAACGAGCCAGTGTCAACTGGGGAAGGGCATTCACACTGGGAGCATCAGGGCCACACTGTGAGGTCAGGAAGTCTGACGACTTTCCAGAAACCAGTCACAGCCAAATGGAAAGTGGCTGTGGTGTGGATGGAGGGTGGGCAGGGCCAGTGATGGGGAGCCTGCAGGCTTGTGGACAGCAAGAGGCTGGGGGTAGAGGTCACCTACAGAAGGATTACTTAACCAGACGTGCAGGTTCAGAAACTCACTCTGGCTACTGAGTGGCAGGCAGAGGCTGTGACAGGGGACCAGATCCTAGGATTCAGGAGCTCCCGGCAAAGCTACTGCAGTGGGACAAAAGGATAGGGTCAACACAGATGGTGACTGGCGAGAGGGGAGAGCATGGATGGACGGGAGGTATGCCTTGGAGATAGACCAATAGGCTCCCGGTCCTCCGTGCAAACATGACTTCCTGGCAGTCGTTGGCACTGGTGCTTCCCCACCAAGGTCCTGGGTTGGCTGCATCGGAATCACCTAAGGGGCTTCTGAAGAATGCACATCCCCAGGTTCCAGTGCGGAGAGACTGACAGTAGCTCTGGAGTCTGTATTCTCACCAGCTACTTGGGGGATTACCAGGGGCATCTGGGTCTGTGAGCCTCGAGACTGTGTATGCATTTACCCTGGCCTCCATCGTCATCCACCGAAAGGTAAAAAGGAGCAATCCGGTCCCACACAAAATGTCTAGGATCACAGCTGAACTCTGCCACCGTTACCTAGGTGGCCTCGGGTATGGTGCCTAACCTCTCAACTAAATTGGAGATAATACTATTACCTTCCTAATAGGGTTGTTGCAAGGATGAAGTGAGTTAATATATGAAACCTTCTTCAAATATCGCCTGACAGATCTAAAGTGGTCAGTAAATGTTGATGATTCTCACTGCCACCATCATCACCATCACCATCACCATCGTCAGCATGGCACCATCTAGGTGCAGACAACGTGCCCCAGATCCCAGACCCCGGAGCCACAATGCCCAGGTCCCCTCAGTCAGGAAACACTCCCAGGATGAGCTTGCCACTCAGCTAACTACCCTGCTTCATCCTTTTAACTCAGTGGGAAAGTTTCTAAAATCATGTGTCCGTTGCTCTACTTTGATTAAAGGCAACATATTGATTAAAAATGACTTGTACTTTGATAATTAGGCATCCTGGGAGACACCAGAGCCACCTTGTTTAATCCCACTGAGAACTCTGATGGGAGAACAGAGCTCTCCAGGTGGGCACGGTGTGGATTCTGAGGCTCTCTGCAGGACCCAGTGCCCCTCACTCTACCTCCTTCCTCTGACCCAGTTCTGAAATTCATCCAGGAGAGCTTCTGTGCCCCAGCTTCTGGCTGTGGTTTTAGATGAGATATAACCCTCCTTGACAGGACTCCCACTTTCTACTGTGGATCATTTGCACTGTGGTATCAGGGCCCTTTTGCAGAGATCTGGGAGAGCTTAGTATTTAGGGAATGTGGAGGTGGAGAGAGGAAGCACAGGGGTGGGGGTGGGGAAAGCTGGGGGCTCACTCTTGCCCATCCGTGCCAAGTGTCCAGGGCTAGCCTGAGACATCAGCCGTCAACGGCAGGGTGGGAGTTTGGCTGCACGTGACCTCAGCCGGGGACCTGGACACTGTTCTGATATTAGTGTTTAATTAAGGAGATTTGTTTAGCACCATTAAGCTTTGTCCTGAGAGTGGGAGTAGGGAGGCACCTTGATGATCAGCTAATCAGGTCTGTGCTCTGAGCCTGGCTCTGCCCTATTCACCAAGGCCAAGTACGGGTGGGGTCTGCTGGGTCAGCACAGCCCCTGCCCGGGAAGCCCACTTCCCCAGGCCCAGGCCCTGGCAGGTTTGATGGGCCATGCCACTGCTTTCCACCCCTCCCAGTCTGAGAGAGAAAATAACGTTGTCGGGGTCCACAGAGTGGAGAGAGCCTGGGAGTCCCAAGGGAGGATTCAACCCAGCTCCCCCATGAAGTGGGTGGGTGAGGTCAGGAGACCCCTTTACCTGTCTGAGCCTCAGTTTCCTCAACTGCAGAACAGGGGTGGTCTTTCTGGCCTCACTAGTGGTGTGCCTTAATCTGCTCGGGGTGCCGTAACCAAATACCATAGACTGGGGGACTTCAGCCACAGATATGTATTTCTTCCAGCTCTGGAGTCGGGGGAGGTGGGGGACACAAACGTCCAGTTCACGACGTGTCATGAGAATTCAGTGAGGCGGAAGACGTGCAGTGTCCCTCCCAGAGCCAGGCCTGTGGCTCACCCCCTCCACCATCTCCCCGCCTCACCCCTTCCACCATCTCCAAAGGGAAGGGAGTTTACCAAAGACAGAAGGGAAAGGAAAGACAAAATCAAAGGCCATGGGGGGCCAAGGGCTCAGTCTGATGAGAAAGCAAGTCTGTGCTCCAGCTATCTGTGCAGATGCCTCCCTCCCGGCCCCAGCTCTTCTGGCGAACAAGGCAGCTGGTGCCTGAACTCATCACTGCCTGACTCCTGGCCCGTGTTCTGCTAGGAAGCAACGTCTTAATTTTAAGGCGTATTCGTGTTTCTGTTTCTGAGGGTCCCTCCCTGGGCCAGGCCTCAAATCCTGGCATCAGAGAAGAGCCTAGTGGAGTAGCATGCAGGAACGGGGTTAGTGCCCTGCAGGCAGATGGAAACTGAACAGGAAAGTCGGCCAGGCACCCCGCTGACCCCTCAGAGTTCGGGCCCACCCACCCACCCCCCTTCCCACTGCCAGTGCCCTTCAAGTTGGGCTGCACAGCAGACTTGACCAAGCACTTTCACTGGGACAGGCAAGGCCCTCCATGAGAACAGATTATTGTGCCCATTTTAGGGTCAGGGAAACCGAGGCTTTGAGAGTAAACCGTCTCATCAGCTGCAGCTTGGGGCGGGGCCGGGGTGGGGGGCGGTTCTGCCTTTGCTCCAGGGCCATGATGGCTTCCCTGCCATCCTGGCATGGGCTTTGGGGAGTTTCCAAGAGGGGGACTTTGACCCCCAGCTGCCATAACAAAGTACCACGGATGGGGCAGAGGGTGGGGATTGAAAACAGCAGAAACGTATTGCCTCCCAGGGGAGGAGGCCAGAGGTGTGGAGTCAAGGTATTGGCAGGTGGTTTCCTTCTGGAGGCTCTGAGAGAGAATGCTTCCCAGCCCCGCTCCGTCTTCCGGTGGCTCCGGCAATCCCTGGCGCCCCCTGGCTTCTCACTGCACCTCTACGCCTTGCCTCTGTCTTCAAAAGGCCTTCTCCTTGTCTGTCTCTGCTCTTCTAAGGACACCGGCCACTGGACCTAAGCCTCACCCTAATCGAGTATGACTTCACCTTAACTAATTACATCAGCAAAGACCCTGCTCCCAAGTGAGGTCACATTCTGAGGTTCCGGGTAGACGTGAATTTTGTGGGGACGCTGTTCAACCCCACACACCATCTGCGTCGCTGTCGGTGAGGGCCCCAAGGGAAGACGAAAGCTGAAGGAACTCGGCTTGGATTTTCTGCACCTGCCAGGGAGGTGCTGCACGAAGGACGGGAACCCGGGTTGTGCCCAGTGTCCTCAGGAGATGAGCCACTGGTGTGGTCTTCACCCCTATCCCCACGGCCTGGGAGCCCACCCGGGGCCAGAGGCCGGGTCTGACCACTGCCAGGACCCAGAGAGGACTCAGGGCACACAGGCAGGTGCCCACCCAACACCAGGAGCAGGGCCACCTGGGTAATGATGGGAGGGGACACAATGTCGCATGCTGAGCTCTGAGCCTTGGGCTGGGGCCTGCGAGCTGGTCTCGTAAACCTATGAAACAGGCCTTCAAAGCAGGCTTTTCCCAGACTTAGTAATTACCAGGGGACCCGGTGCGGTAGCTGAACAGGACAGAACGGCAGCCCCCACCCACTCCCAGGGTTCAGGCACCTGGTGAGTGAGCCACACTGTTGGGGACACGCAGGCCTCATTTGCACAGCCCTGGATGTGCCGGGGATGCACCCCGGCCAGCTGAGTGGAAAAATAAATTACCTGAGGGGCTGACTCAAGCCAGTCATTTTGCCAATGAAGCTCTGATAAGTCGCGCTGGACACGGCCCCCGATCGATAACGCCTCTATTTTTAACTCTGGGATCAGCCGGGTCATTTTCCAGAGAGGGAGGGCTGTTTACTCAGCTCCCTGTCCATGCGACGGAGGCTCCCTGGCCAGCTCTGGCCCTCACTCCAGCCACCCCCCTGCCTCGACCCTCTCCACCTTCCTGGGAAAGGTTGCTGGATTTCAGGGCTCAGCAGAAAGGGGCCAGGGATGAGACTGGCAGAGATGGGGCATGGTTTCCAGCTTCCCCCAGCTCTGCTTTGCCAAGTACAGTCAACTTGGTGTCCAGCTGCCAGCGTCATTTCTGTCTCCAGATCCCCAGCTCTTGGCTTACTCTGAGGCCAGTGCTTAGGGGCCCCTGGGAAGGACCTAAGAACAGACCCAACTCTTAGTACCAATCTCAGCAGCACTCACATGTTTGCTCTCTGGGCTGCTGCTTCATGCACATTCCCTGCTTCTCCATGCACGTATTCTCTGACCCATCCAATTCTGTGCCTCTGCGGTCTCGTCTGTAAAATGGGTTCATACTATCACCTCAGAGGGCAGGGGGAAGCACATGAAATATCTCACGTGGAGGGTTCAGCTCTCTGTTCCTGGCCGGTGGTAGGTGCTTAATAAATGTCAGCTGACATCTTTTGAGTATTCGTTGCTAAGCCTTACAACCCTGGGAGCTGGGCCTCAAGCCCAAGGTGGGATGTAAGCCTGACTCAGTAGCTGGGCGGTGGCTCTGTCTGCACTTCACTCCTCCATCCCTTGCTGCCCCAGTGAGCCCCTCCAGAGAGATGCCTCCTTATTTTTAGTGCATTAGAATCATACCCACCAAGCAGACAAGTAGGTGGGTTGGGCCTCATCCCACGAGCACGGACTCCTTACAGGGCTAAGTCCCTCCCACTTGTTTGAGGCAGGATCCTATTGACAGAACATAGATCCAGAGTTTGCAGACGGCCTGTGGTGTGCAGAGCACTGGGCCAGGAGGAGGGAAAAGAGAGATCTAAGCCTGGCTCTGCCTCAAGTGGCCATGTGATCTTGGGTCAGTCACTTCCCCTCCCCAGGCCTCAGTTTCCACCCCAGCGAAACAACGGCAAATCGGGTTTTAATATCACTTTTAATAACATTTGTCCAAGAGAGTCTGAGTTCTGGCTCAGGCAGAAAGAGTGCTGTGATCAACTAGCAATGTCTGGCACAGGCATAGGCAGGGGAAGACAAGCGTACTTACCGCATAATTGTCATGACCATTCTCCACCGTTGCTAAGGGCCCTGCTGGTTCCTGCCTCCCCGGGTGCATCAGGGAGGGAGGTGACAGAGGAGAGTGATCAAGGCGGTGGCGGAGCAGGCAGATGGGCCTGACTGCAGGGAGGCTCCGCACTGGGAGACGGGGCAATACGAAGCACCTTAATGTGTAGAATGGGGCCGTGTTATTTATGGAGAGCGGTTTAGAGGAGCAGCACTGGGGAGCCAGCGACAATCCCTGAGAAAGGGCGTGACACTAAAAGTCATATTTTAGAGATTAGACTAGCAGGGGTGTATAGAGACCACCAGAGCAGGGAGGTGGGAGGGGGGACCGTCAGTTGCGAATATTGGGCACATGCTGACAAGGGTCTGACTCAGAGCCCTGAAAGCAGAGAGTGGGGCCAAATGTAAGGGTAGTAAGAATGTACCAGTCCCGGGACTGACCAACGTGAAGACTCAACGAGGCCAGCGCCCTGTGTCCTCTACTGGGAGATTAGAGGCCTGGTGGGGATGGTCCTCAGAGCCCTGTCACCTCCCGCCGTCTAGGACCGTGGCCTCCCCAGGTGCTCCAGAAGCACATCTGGTGTGTAGAGCGTGGCGTGTCCAAGGGCTCAGAAGTCCCCCACCCCCGGCGGTGTTTATTATTTATTTTCAGATTAACGAGCTTGGAGGAGAAACCCCAGCCTCTCCCAGCTGGTGCTTATGCTTCACCAGCCTGCCTCACCCAGAGGGAAACAGGGCCTTGGCACCACAGCTCCTTGTCACCAACACAAGCCAGGGCGCCCCCTAATGCCTGGCTGTGACAAGGCAGGGATTTCGCCGGCTCTGGCCGTCCTATCGGCCCACTGGACACCTGAGCCCAGACACAAGCTCGGGAATACGAGATGCATTGTTTTTAGCATCAGATTTCCTTCCTCGCTGGAAATGCTTCTGGCGGTATAAAAGTGGATTGATAGTCTTTATACCCACACAGCCTGCATTTCTTTAAAACGGTCTCCTAAGGCCTCGGTCTAAAGCAAAGGTCAGCAAACTTCTTAAAAGGTGAAACAGTCAGTCTCTTCTGCTTCACGATCTCTATCACCACTACCCTGCTCTGCTTTGTATCAGGAAGGCTGCTGCAAACCGTACACGCGGGAACGAATGGGCTGGCTGTGTTGCGATAAAACTTTATACGCCAAAGCAGGTGCTGGGCTGGATGTGGCCTCTGGGCTACCGTTTGCCAGTCCCTGGGCTAGAGCATCATTTCCCAAGCTGTACTGCAAGGTCACTCTTATTTGCTGTTCCATAAAGACGGGGCTCCCTGATCAGGTGACTTTGGGAAACATTGGATAGAGCAAAGTTTGTCAGGTTTTCCCAGAAATCTGTTAACATCACACTGAGAATCCCCAAGTGGGGTAAGAGACATGCTCCCCACACTCATCTGACTGTGGAAATTTGTTTCTTCTTTTCTGACACACATCTGGTAACATCTGTCTTGACACAGTTTAGGGAAGATGGGTACAGGAGTGGAGGGTCCCATCACACCCGACACGCCCGGCTCCGGGGACGAGGGAACGTGACCTGCTGCAGAGCTCTTTCTCACAAGGAGAAAGCTAAGGCCCTGGGTCCTCCAAGGACCCGGGAGCACCAAGGACTGAACTGAGTGTGCCTGTCCCGCCCTGTGTCCCCAGCCCCAAGCTCTCCCAGTGAGCTGTGTCAGGAAGGCTCCTCGCCCCGCAACCTGGGTCTCCCAGCCACTGCTGGGGAAAGGCCGGCCCACCCGCCCTCATCCATCGCTGACAAGGTGCCCAGCACACAGACACGTGGACACCAGTTGCTCCCGTTTCCATGGAAACAGATGGCCATGCCCCCACGAAGGAGGGCCCCTGTGGTCGGGGCTTTTCCACCACCCACCCTGCCCCCCAGGAGTGCAGCCAGCAGGTTTTGCCCAAGCTTCTGACTATGGTGAACACAGAGCCTCAGCTCAACGAAGCGTGGCAGGAAAAGAGAGGGAGGGGACCGCGGTGGCTGAGGTGGGAATTGTGAAGGCCCTTGCCCAGGGGTAACTGGACCTATTCTGGGGGCACCTGAGCTGGCACAGGACAGGGAAAGGGCAGCCGGCCCTGAATGCGGACCCTCAGACCCGACCGGTACATGGCTGATAATCCCTCACCTGGCCTGGAGAAACCCTAACAGCTTCCAGAAAGAAAGCGGAGCCAGGCCACCCCAACACAACAGTCTTCAGGCAGTGGGGTCAATGGGGCCTGGACTTCACAGAGTGCGCTGGCACAGCCTCTCAACAGCCCTGGAGGAGGTGCAATTATTTCCTGCCATTGTATACCAAGAAAGCCAGGGTGGAGTCTCGGGAATCTTCCAAGCTCCCGGCACTCAGAGGCAGCAGAGCAAAGATCCCCATTTTGGTTGGTTTGACTCCAGAGTCCTTTTTTTAAACAATTTCTGGACAGAGCCCTGGAAAAATACAGACTTCTTTGTCATCACTGGCCTTGGTGCAGTTGTTGGGGCCTGGGACGTGGCACCCAGGCAGTGCCATTTACTGTGAGAGGCGGCGACACCATAGATTCTGGGCTGCTTGGCCACCTCTCCCCGTGTCCAGCTAGCTCGCAGGCTGACCGACCTCTGAGCCAGGCACTGGCCGGGAACTGGGGCTTCCTGGGCCAGAAGAGTCTGTCTCTGCCCTGGGGAGTGGGATGGGGTTGGGGCTGGAAATCCAAGAGAGGAGACAGGGGTGCAAGCTCAGGCAGCAGAAGTTTCTGGAAGAAGGATGTCTGTTCCGACCGGATGGGCTGCCCGAGTGGTGTCAACCTGGAGGTGACATCTGGGCTTTGGGAGCTTTACGGGGGGCGAGTGGAGAAGAGGGAAGAGCCTTCCAGACAGGGAGCCTTGTGGAGGTGGGGGAGTCTGGGGAAAGGAGGTGAGGCAAGGCAGCAAAGGGGCTCGTAGGGGCTGAGCTCCAGGCGAGGGGGGCCATGGTGAGGTCACAGAGGCAGCAGACACCATGGGGGCCACAGAGACACAGGGGCCAGGGGGACACCCACACATGGAGCCGCCGCTGACAAGTGTGGACCCCGTGTGGGTCACACAGGTGGCCGGTGAGGGTCACCTTTGGGAATCACACGGGCTCCCCTTGGACTGCAGAAATCCCCGGGTGCAGAGATATGCGGGGAGCAGACAAGCATGACCAAAAGTGGGAATGAGGAGAGGAAGGGTTCGGGGGAAGGAGGCGGCAGGGCGGAGGTGGGGGGCCCCGGAGTGCCAGGCGAGGAAGCTGGGATTTGTGTCTTGACCCTGCTTTTGGCCTCATTCATCATGGACCCAACAGCCTCCAAAGTGCCTTCCTTACAGGCACTTTGTCCGGGCAGGGCAGGACACAGGCTCACGCCAGCTCTAGGGTGGTCTTGTCAGAGATGCATAATATCACTTATTCTTGGTGACGCCAAAGTCTACCACGCCTACGGGTCAAATATCCCCAGCACCTCGATCTGAGGACTGACTCTGGACCAGGCACAGAACCCCTCGCATGCTTCGTCTCCCTCAGTTAGGCTGCCGGTTGGAGGTAAATGTGGGATTTGGTTCTTTGCCTTGGGACAGTCTGGGCAACCCCTCCCCAACCAAGATCCGCCCCAACCCCGTGCTTCCGGCAAGACTTCTACACAGAGACCCTAAAATACCATGTTCTGACCATGTGACCTTGGAAAGCCACAAATCTTCGCCAGGCCTCAGTCTCCTCATCCATAAAATGGGGATAATAATAGAAACTCCCTCGAAAGGTTATTGAAGAAAGGGGATGTGTGGCGCTTATAAAATGCAGTGATACAGAATGTAATTCTCGATGCCTCAGTGCCCAGGGTGCTAGGGAGACATGGGAGGTGTGGGAGCAGAAGTCAGGGGCCTGAAGCGGTTCACTGTGTGTCCATACGCAGGACTGAGGGTGCGGGCACCCTGGCAGGGCAGGGCTGGGCTGGGGTTTCTAGGCCCATGGAAAGCAGGCACCCGCTTTTTCTATAAGGCATCAGGCAGCCCAAGAAGGCCACAGGGGCCTCCCCTGAGCGTCATCGGTGCCGATGTGGGGACTCAGCACTGCCCTGCCTGTCTGTCCAAGGGGGCTCCCGCTCCACCTTGCTGGGTGCCGTGAGGCAAGGTGATGGGTCTGCAGGGATTTCTCCTGGAAACAGCCCTCCTTCCTTGGCTCGGGTTGTTGGGCCGGGAGAATGTAAGTTGGGTTGTCATTCTAATATGGCTCAAACCCCGGCAACTTTTGTAGCCTTTATGGCTGCCTCCAAGAGCCTGCAGTAATGTTCTTTGAATTGCTAAGCAACGCAGCCCTTTCTCTCACATGGAGAAAATTGAAACATTGATTTATCTATTTGTTTTGCAACTAGCACTAGCAGCTTCATTACTCCGTTCCCCGGGGACACCCTCCCACACACTCGAATTGAAAATTAACTCTTTTTACCTAGGAAGGGGCAGCAATGGGTTTTTAATTTGGAGAAAGTACAGGAACAATGGCTGGGCCAGGCGCCAGAAAACAGGAGGCAGGGCCGACCCGAGGCGGGTGCCCGGGAGAGACGCGGAAAGGGCCACTCGCCCTCTGCCAGCCCCCGGGGAGAGGGGACAGTCTGAGAGCAGCCAGGGCCTCCTCTGGACGAGCCCCCCCGCGGGCCACGCCCCGTCTGTGGGCCTCTGCCTCCGTCGCGGCTCCGGCACTAGGAGTGTATCAGCATCCTCTTGCTGATTTTGTCTCAGGCCTGATTCCCAACTCAGTACTGGGGTTTGGAGCAGCTCCTTTAAGCCGTGCCTCGGTTTCCTCATCTGCCGCAAGAGGACAGGAATCCCCGCCCCCTGCCCCCCTGAGCTTCTCACAGTGTTGCCGGGCCTAAGCAAAGCCGCAGAGCCCAGGACGGCAGTTTGGCACATAGAACAGTGCAGCGGGCTTCCTGCCAGTCTTGGACTTTGTGTTACTGCTGGCTTTCTGGGGATGCTCTCTCCCGGAGGGCCAGAGGCTACATTTGTTGCTTCTGTGACTCTCAGCAACAGGGTGGAGCTGACTCTGGTCCCCAAAAGTAGGGGTCTGCATTGGGGAAAGCAGAGAACTCTGCTAGGAAGTGGCCAGTCCCATAAAGGATCGACCACGCTCCCGTCTGTTTGCCGTGGGCTCTCTGTCCTTCCGATAATGCAGAGTTTGAACTGGCGTGAGTTCTTAATTCCCCTCCCCCTGGAGCCCCTAAGGCCTCACCTCCCTGACCTTCACCAGCCTCCTGCCTGGCACCCTTGGGCGATTGATTATCTCCAGCAGAAAGTTCTGCTCAGGCTCTGGATTTCTTGGGTTCCATTCAGCTGCTGAGTGGCAGAAAATGTAGGCTAACAGAGGCTCAGATGCTAAAGGTTCATTTCTCTGTAAACAAGAGTCAGTCAAGGTCTCGTATGGTAGCCACAATTTCCAAGCGACCCAGGCTCCTTCTATCTTGTTGCTCTGCTCTCCATTCCAGAGGCTTCGGGTCCAACATGGCTGCTCTAACTCCAGCCACCATGTCTGTATCCCAGCCGTCAGGAAGAATACTTCCTGGGACTTGCACACACCCCTTTCACTTACACCCCCTCGGCCAGAGCTTAGTCACGTGATCATGCCTAACTGCACAGGAAGCTGGGAGAAGTCATTTGAGTCCAGGAGGCTGTGCACTGAGAGGAAGTAGGAAATGGACACTGGGGACAACCATGGCCTCTGTCATGGACTCCTCGTCTATGTCCCAGACAGAGCCACCTTTACCCCCACCCACCCCTATGCACCAGTATCACCTGCTTGTGGGCCCCCATCTGCTGGATGTTAAAAAGCCCCACCCAGGTTTTGAGCTCACACTCTCCAGAACCTTCCAGTGGAAATCAGCTAAGAAGGAATCTGAAGGTGAGGCCAAGGATCGAGCACCTTCTTGGCGGAGAGTGGCTGGGCTTTGTCTTTAGCAAGAAGTCTGGTCTCTTCTGAAGTGGGTCTCCTCCCACACCCACCCAAGGCCCTGGGGGAACAGGGATCAACTCCGTATTGTGGGAGCTAAATAGAAGCCTCAGATGAAAGAAAGGTAACCTCCCCTGGAGTCCTGTTAATGCAGAGACTAAAACTGGGACCCTCCTGGGAAAAGCAAAAATATCGGTGGCCCCGTAGGGATGTGAAATGAGGGAGCCTGAGAACGCCAGAAACATTGTTGTGGGCAGGGAGCATTGGTCTGGGTGCCCCAGGAGGGGATGAGCTCCCCATCACCGGGGGTAAGTCAGCAGAGGCTGAACTATCACTGGACAGAGATGCCGGTAGGACTCAGTAACCTTTTGCACCTGAGCACTTTTTATCGGGACAAAAACCAGAGACCACAGCTTGCCAAGGACCCCTATCCCTGACCGTCACTCCCTCCTCAACCTGTCCGTGATCACACTGGTGATCTGCAGGCTCTTGCTCCTCACAAGTCAGCAAGGTGTGATCCACAAGGCCTTTCGTAGCCCAAACCTGTTCCAGGCACACAAGAAGATAAAGGGAAGTCGACTCTGTACAGTAAATGGGTATATAGCCCTTTAAAGGCACTGTCTCTCAAGATGTGGGCAAGGGTCATTGTCCCCACTCTAGAGA
Source organism: Felis catus (assembly GCF_018350175.1). Taxonomy (NCBI): domain Eukaryota; kingdom Metazoa; phylum Chordata; class Mammalia; order Carnivora; family Felidae; genus Felis; species Felis catus. The sequence goes on from NC_058375.1 coordinate 5,181,261, forward strand.
TCAATGGCTTGAGGCCAGCAATGTCCAGACTTCTCAGGGGCGGTTGGGGTCAAGTGCAGGAGCTGGGCACCCCCCGGGGGGCCCAACCCTTAGGGGTACTACTGCACCCCTGGTGACGAGCCAGGGTGGAAGGTGGGTTGTCCACTGCACCTGCTGGGGGGTGGGGGCGGGGATGCACATCTGAAAGGCATTCTGATAAACCCGTGAGATGGACCCCAGAAGGACCGTAGAACCCAGAAGGACCATAGAATCCTTTCTTCCTTTATGCGACAATTATTTATTAAGTGCCAACCCTGCAACAGACACCCCTCTAGGTACTGGGAATACTTCAGAGCACAGAACGAATCTAATTTCTGTCCCCATGGTATTCACATCCCATAAAAGTAAGCACATAGGACAGGGGTCCACCCCTCACCCGAAAGCCCTAAGGCCAGACATACTGCAGCCGACAGTCCTCAACTGGGGCAGTTCGGCAATGTCCAGAGTGATTTTTGTTTGTCACAGCTGGAGGGACAGCTACTGGCACGCAGAGGGTAGAGGCCAGCGTTGCTGCCCAGAACCCTCCAGTGTACAGGACCATCCTCTGGAGCGAAGAATTACCAAGCCCCCACAGCCAGCAGTGCTGAGGTTGAGGAACCTGGTCTTGGCATTCAGACTTTGCATTTTCGAAACGTAATACGGTGCACAGACCGTATATTATGTAACGTCCCCAGCGGGGTGTGGAGTAACACCCCGTAATCAAACGCATTAATATTTCTGCAGCAAAATGTATGAATATTCACACTAAGAGGGATGAACCAAGACTATAAATAGCCTCACGTCAGTTCGGATCACGTTTTGCCACCAAATGAGTTATGAACAAGCTTTTGGTTTTCAGAGCTTTATGGATTTTGGAATTGGATTGTGGGCCTGTAATATAATTTCAGATCGTGATAAATGCTATAACAAAAACAAAGGAGAAGCAAGGGAAAGGGTAACGCAGGGCTTTAGATAGAGCAGCCGAGAAGAGACTCTGTGGAGGTGACATTTGAGCAGAGGCTTGAGGAAATGGACCGTGAGTGCGTCCGGGGGAAACGCGCTCCCAGCAGAGAGGCTCTCACGTGTTGGGGAGCTTGGACGGTCTGAGGACCAGCCAGGAGGCCAGCGCACCCCCAGTGGATGAGGAGGGAGGAGACGAGTGGGCAGCGAGGCTGCAGGGGTGACCACAGAGCGAGCTCAGCTCGCTGCCTTAGAAGGAGTCGGGGTTTCGCTGTAAGTGAGGAGGGAAGCCCGGGAGAGAGTGAATGCGAGGCCATGCAGGCTGCAGGGTGGATGATGGGCTGCAGGAGGGTGGGAGCAGACCTCACGGGACAAACAGGATGGCCAGGACCCGGAGCACCCCAGCTCGTGCATCCTGGGTGGGGAGCACGCTTCAGATCGATACTCTGGACCTGAGACAGGCCAGCAGACACAGCTCATCAGTCCCGAACCCACCGGGACTTTGCTCAAGTCAGCCCCCGACTAGCCCACCCTGTCAGCTCAGCCTTACAGCCAGCCCAGCCCATGTGTCCCACCTGGGGATATACGTGTGTCTGGTTCTGCAGCCGGGCCCCACGGCCTGGAGGGCCAGGCCGAGCCTTCAACGTCTGTGTCTCCCAGTACTCCAGGCACAGAGCTCCCGGAAGAGCTCACGGAGACAGGGAACAGAGTTCACACCAGATATCCCTAAAGACATTTAGAAAAGACAAGGTGGTCAGAGAAGTTCCAGGAAAAGGCAGTGGGGACCAGGGAGAAGGAGCCGGAACAAGGACAGAAGATGTTTGCAAAAGTAAAGGGGAAGTTTAGGAAGGGTCTCCTGTCTCCAGCCTGGGCCCTCTTCTGCCATAGGCATGTTTTGTGTCCTTCCCTCGGACCCCGGGCCCCCAGCAGCGTGGACAGTGCCTTCCTGCAGCTGCACCTCAGGGCCAGGTCATGGGTTCCAGCAGCTTGCAGTAGGGCACGTGATGACAGTGGACACACTCTGAAGATGAGCCCCCAGAAATCAGCGAAGTGTCCTTGGTTCAAACCCAAGTCCTCCCCTTTATTGGAAAAAGATCTTTATCTGGACTCCCCTGGGCCCGAGACAGAGCCCGTGCAGCCCCGAGGGCCACCGAGGGCCCTGTGTAGCCTCCAGGCTGCAGTTCTAAACCCTGGGTCCATGTTAAAGCCACCTGGGAGCTTTCAAACGTTACCAGCACCACCTGAGAACCCAGGAGAGGCCCAGGCACAGACTGAGTATTTCTGAAAGCCCCAGACAGATCAGGCAGCGGCTCCGAACCCCTGCCCCAAGCCCCGGCCCTAACTGGCCCCTCGCCAGTACCTGTTGGCCCCAAAGCCTGCCTCCCATGTCGCCGCTCTGGCCCGGGCTTCTCAGGCTGAAACACCCGAGAAGGAGAGAAGGCTGCCCCCTCCTGGTCACGCTGGCCGGCACTGTCTCCTTGGGGGAACGTCCCACTCAATCCTCACATCACTGAGATATCTCAGCACCCCCAGCGTTACAGAGAAGGCCACACCGGCTCAGAGGGGCTCAGTGCTGTGGCCAGCAGGTGGCTGAGCCAGGAATAAGTATTCTGCCGCCTGGGCTCCCTGGTGGGTGGAGAAGAACAAGATTAATGCAGGCTGGGGTTTCCTCCCATCCTGCCGTTGGGGGAGGGGGACGCATCGCTCCAGGAGGTGGCCCAGATATTTTAGGTAGGGACCTGTGATGTGTCCCTGAGATACCCCCATTGTAGTTCACCTTGTGTCGCTACCCACACACCCAGCTCCGCAAAGAGCCCCACGCAGCCACCACCACCTCCCGGGAGAGGGGAGCTGTCTCCGGGCCACTCTGCCTGCACGCCTCCCTCCTCCCAGTCCCCCAGATCCAGGTGAGAAAGAAGAGGCTTCCACAGCAGGACCAGGGGAGAGGAGCCCGGGGGCGGGGCCGGGAGGGGGGTTCAGAGCCTGCAGCCGGCACAGGCCAAGCCTGTCCAGCACCTAGCCTGACTCCTGCAGGCAGGCCTGCTGTGCCCCGCAGAGGCCCCGGGCGGGCTCTGGTCAGGAGGAGGCCCCTCCGGGTCCCCCTTCTGGCACGGGTGAGCCTCTCCTCCCTGGAGCGCCTCCCCCCCCCCCCCCAGGTTGCATCTGAATCCGATTACCCCACGGGAGTGTGCGTCTGCAGGGGGCTTTGCCGAACACCCTGAGCTCTAACCGCCTGTGATCTCAGAGCTGAATATCTTTCAGAGTTATTTAAGAGGTTCTTCCCTTTTTTCCCATTTTGATGATATGTTTCTAAATTATACATTAAACTTATCAGGGTGAGTAATACCTCACAGCTTCCCCGTGTCAGGCCTAATGTTACTTACTCGTCTGCCGCTCCGTGTTTACATGGTTGAGGGGGAAATGCTCCTTTCGGATCCATTTATCTTCACATTAAGTGTTTAGAGATGAGAACCTCAGACAGGTTCGAGACACCTGGCTCCCCAGGCGCTTGGCTTCCGCGCAAACCTCTCCAGCTTCAGCGTGCTGGGGCCAGGGTCCCGTTGCCAGGCAGGCCGGGACCTGGAGGCGCCCCCTCCCCAGGGAAGGGTCCCAGGGGGCAGAGAAGCCCCCAGAGGGAGCAGTGATGGGAGTGAGGCTCAGAGATTGTCCTGGAAGGGAAGGGCCACCAGGGAACTTAATAGGCACCAGCACCTCTAGGCTCCTCCCTTGTCCCAGGCACCTGCAGCTTCTGGGGGGACAGAACCTCAATCCTCTGCTCATGCCTCTCGATTCATTCATTCATTCATTCATTCATGCACACGTGCATGTGTTCAAGTAGTGGTGGCAGCCTCCGCCGTGCTGAGTAGGCGCTGGGCTACGGGTCACTACCCTGGGTCCCCCGGATATTGGGAGGCCCCTTGAGGCTGGGGCCCAGTGGAAAGGCACAGCCTCAGCCCATTCAGGGGTCTGCTGGCAAGAGACCTTCTTGTCCTCCCAGCCAGGAGAAACCCTATTCTTAGGACCAGCCCCAAATCAGCCACAGGCCAGGAGGCCGGGCAGGGAGGGCAGCCCCCACCCCAGTCCTGCCACCCCCTAACACACATAGCTGCCACCAGCCTGCGGTGGGACTCAGGCCCTGCCAGTCTCGGGGGCAGGGGCCTCCGCCGTCTGGAGCACGCAGCTCTCTGCACAGAAGGTCTGGGCTGAGGACTGGAAGGGGGAGATGGTTCCCCGGGGCCAGGGGGAGCTGAAGGCTCTGTAGTCTTCATGGCTTTCCGGGGATTGAGTGCTTCAGCCACACTAACGGCTCTGCAGGGTCGTTTTATGTAACCCTCACGACCACCTTCACTACCTGGCGTGTCCACGATCGCCTAGGAGAGGGCGGGGTGGGGCAGGGGTTTGAACCCAGGCCCCGGGAGACCCAGGCCGTGGACTCTCACACCCCACGCAGCACAGACGGGGAGATCTGAGCACACCCTGGCCAAAACGACCCTGTAGTTCGTTCCCTGCGAGGTAACCCAGGGCCTGAACCCAGGGCTCAGATGGGCCACTGGGTGCCCCCCCCCCCAGCCCCCAGAGCCAGGCCAACAGCCTCCGGGCAGGAGATTCACCCAAAGGGAAGTGTCGGGACCATTTATCATATCAATAAACTTGCTTAAGGCGCTCTCTGTCTTCCCATAATGAAATGGGGATGCGATCCCAACATGTTATTGGGCACCAGGGCAAGTCCGCATCAGACGCTTATTATTTTCTGCCACTATCAGGGAAGACTGATCGTGCTTGGGGAAGTGCAGCTTAAAATTGAAAACCAAGCAATTTACCTTCAATCGCTTCTCAGAATTTTGTGCAGCCAGAGACAGTTAAGGAGAAATAGACTCCCTTTCCATTTTAAGTGTTTGCCATTAACATTTGTTTCCTCCCTGAGATTGGGTTTGGTGGGGGGAGGGGGTGGCATCTCGCTCCTGCCTCCTCCAGGAGATTGCCTTCGGGCGCCTCTTTTTGGGTTAAGGGTGTTGGGGTCACCTCCCTCCCTCCTGGCAAGGCCGTCTTCTGCGTTAATTCTGCCCGTCCTCGCGTCACTGGGTCGCTCACTCAGCCGGGCACTGGGCAGAGCACGTGTATGCCTGCAGAGGTGAAGCCCTCAGGTGTGGCAGAGAGAGGGTGCCCACACAGGGGAGGGCCGTGCCCTCTTCCTGGGGGCTCTGCACCCCTCTGCCCTCCAGGCCGGGCTCCCTGCGTTCCTCCCCCCACATTCGTTCAGGCTTTCAGGCACAGGTGTTCTCAAGCCAATCTCCTAGGGTATTTATGTCTCCTTCCCAACTGAGGAACAGAGGTTGACTTCGGGACGTGTGGCCTATGAGAAGGCAGAGCCCCTTGGTGAGTGCAGAGTCCGGGCTTGTGGCGTCGACGGTGGAGAGCTGTCTGTGACAGCGGTGACAGCTGTTTGTGTGTCCTTGTGCGGGCCACGTGCAGGCCGCTGACTCCTGGCTGCTGATGGGTCTCTGCACCCAGCTCCCAAGCCCTTCCCGCCCACTCCCTACCCCCTCCCCTCACCCCAGGCCCTCTGCCACACAGCTTCTGCAGGGAGAGTCCTTGGAGGCTTTGCTCAAAATTCCAGGAAAGAAATCCTTGCTCTGGTGGTGTTGACAATGGGACGGCAAAGCAAGGCCTTGGGACAGACCCCCCAAAGCCCTTGCCTGCCTTCTTTTATTCCAGGGATAATAAGAGGGGCTTTTGCTGAGATGTGAATGGCTCCCTGCTTGTAAATTTAAGTTACCTCCCGAGGCCCCTCCATCAATGTGGCAAGACAAACTATTGTGATAGTCTCAAACCCCAGCTGCCCTCCTGGCTGTGTGGCTTCAGCCCCGGCCTCGTCTTGTTTGATCAGCCTCCCCGGTTGCTGGCTGCGTAAGCCGGGCTGTGTGCAAATGGGATTTGCCAGCCCTGTGCACACCTCGGGCTTGGCACGATCACGCTGAGCGCGCTCTGGAAACAGGAACTTGTAGGCCAAGCCCTGAGTTAGACGCTGGTCCTGGAAGTCTCCACCCTGAACCCTGAGGTCCCTGGTGGCCCCTTGCAGACCATCCACCTCCCAGGGGTGTGAGCGAGGGGTGGGGGGTGGGGGGTCACTGGAACAGAAGCCACCGTCACCGCCCTGAAAACTAAAACGCTGCTGACAGGATTTGCACACGTCCCAGGGTCACACAGCCTTGCTGGGTGCCGGGCCGGGGCTGCCTTGGGCCACTCACGTGGGAGTGCTGAGCTGAGAAGGAAAGTTCCAGGCACCCAGAGCAGCACATTGCCCAGGGGCAGAGCAGGGTTTTAGGCACAAGCTGAGGCCACTTGGATGGATGCTGGGGCTCCCACCTCCCGCCCCCAGTATTGCCAGAGAAGTCTGGTTGTCGAGAACTAAGGTCAAAGGTGGCCAGGACCCTGCAGGAGCCCCCCTACCCTGGCTTCTCTGCACGCAGGCCCATGATGTGGGGCAGTCTGGCCTCGACACTCACATCTTGGAGGTGGCTCATGAGGGCTTCATGAGGAGGTGTCCTCCCACAGCTCCCCCAACAGCCCTCACACTCTCTCCCCCTCTACCAGTCAGGACTGATTTTGGAGGGGACCCAAAGGAGTCCCAAGCACGGCTCCAGTTACTTGATGGTCCTGCATTCAAAGTGACCAGCACTTCTGCACACCCCCCAGGGCGTGACCCAATGTCACATTGGGTGTCAGGTTCTGAAGGCATCAGGGAGGAGGGCTGCCTCTATCCAGACCACTTAGCACACATTCTGGGGCTCCCTCAGGAAGCAGTCTGAGAATCAAGGTCACGAGACGCAGACTCTCTAAGCTTTTTACGTAGTTTTACTTTTCTTTTTTTTTGTCATACGTACTGGAGATACAGGAAAACGTACATATGAGGGGCTGGAAAAATCATCGTAAGGCATGTGACCACAAGGCAGGACAAGAAAAAGAACACTATTCACGTAGGTTGGTTCTCTGAGGCTTCCCCTTCCCCGTAACGGAGAGAGTAACCTGGAACCAGGACCCCCCCCAAAATGCAATGTTTCCGGGCCCTTCTGGGGCCATGCAGCAAACCTTGTGCTCACCGTGGATTCTGTCCCCTGCCTGGCCCCCGAGAGAAAGGGCTGCTCCAAAGATGACAGGATTCAAGAGAGATTAATTTGTTATTTTAGACTTTTAGAAAGTGCACTTGCGCAGAAACGGAGTCCCTGGGTCGTAAGGAAGTTCAGATCAATTAAAACAATTTACTTTGCTGCTAATGATTTCAGACCATTGTAATTTATTGGTAAGTAAATGACTTCAAAAGCACATTCCTTTGGTGGCTGCACAGAGGGAATTTTAACAAGTTCTTGGATAAATTAAGTCTGGAATTTGTTAACAGACCATTATTGTAAAACATTGAAAGTAGGCCTTTCACACCGCTCCAAGGCCTTAAAGTTTCCAGAAACAATTAAAACTTCTAATCAGTTCTTCACTGTTTAAGCAAGTCAAATGGCAAGAAAGGGCTCCTGATAACAGGTGGGAAACCCAGGCCCCACCACGACATCCAAGGGCCCCCCGACCCCACCACTAGAGTCCCTTCAGTGACACCTGCTCTCAGAGATAAATCCAAATTCCCAGTCTGCCCAAGATACGCCCTGCACTGTGGGGTTTCCACCTGCCCCTCCAGCCACGTCTCCTGCTTCAGTCGGCCCCAGCAGTAGCTGCAGCTGTGGTCTCCTGAGTTGACCTCTCTTGCATAACCCCCCGGCCAGCACAGCCCCCGGGCTCAGCATCTGCATTCACCAGCACCTTGCAGCAGAGGGCCCTGCTCCTAATGGGAATATGTGTGATTGCGCTGTGACCACTCCAGGCATGTGATGTGGGTTGTGTCCCCCCTGGAATGAAAGGGATGTCCAGAGCAGGGACTCAAGGGCACAGGGTTATGTGGGAGGCCTGGCGGTCCTTTGAGCTGCCTGCCAGTGCAGGACGAGGTGGTGGGCATCCAGGCATCGCCGTGCAGACTGCCTCTGGGGGCTTTGGATCAGGTCAGAAGGATGCTCAGGGGCGCCTGCGTGGCTCAGTCAGCTAGCTGAGCATCCGACTTTGTCTCAGGTCATGATCTCACAGTTGGTGGGTTCAAGCCCCACATCAGGCTCTGTGCCAACAGCTCGGAGCCTGGAGCCTGCTTTGGACTCTGTGTCTCCTTCTCTCTCTGCCCCTACCCCACTCACACGCTGTCTCACTTCATCTCTCAAAGGTAAATAAATGTAAAAAAAAAAATTAAAAAAAAAAAAGAAGCACGCTTGTCTGTGCCCAGATCCCTAGAGGCCAGCATGGATCTCCTATGGCCTTGTCCTTGGAAAATGAGGATTCTCTATGACTTCTTCCCGACCCCCAAGCCCCTGGGCTCTTGTCAATGGGAGCAGTAAAAATGACAGCTGCAGCTATTTGTGAAGCATGTGGGCAGGAAGAGGCTCCGCTCACCAGAGAAACAAGGCCGTGAGGTAGGGATTGCCCTGCCGAGGGCCAGACGAATGCTTGGAAGTTAAGGAACCTGGACTTCAGACGCCTGTGTTCTAAAATCCATCCGTGCCTTGTCACGATGCTTAATGCCACTCTCACTGTAGGGCCAGCGACTCCTCAGCCAGGCCCACTATCATGAGCGAGCCACCAGGCAGGTCCTGTCAGGATCCCACTAGGTGGACCAGGCGGTGACCAGACGCTCACTGCCTGGTCCATTGCAGGCAGGTGGGGGATAGCCTGGGACCCTTCCTACTTCTTACTTTTTCATTGATCAGGATATATTTATTCAAGGGTGTTTGTTGGGCCCAGGTACTCGGAGTCCTGGGGTCCCCGCTCCCACAGAGGGGGCGGGGGGTCCTATGGGAGGAAGCAGAGACAGCGAGCAAATGAACAGGAGAATGTTGAATGTGTAGAAGGTCTAGGGTCTTACTGATCTGGGGTCAGCAAGGAGGGGACACTTGAGCTCTGACAGAGTAATACAGAAGAGTGTTCCAGGCAGAGGGACCTGCCAGTGCAAAGGCACTGAGGCTGAGAAGACGGAAAAAGACAGAAAGCATGGGTGGTAGCAAGGAGGACGGAACAGGAGGGCTGCCACAGGTGGCCGGGATGACCTCCAGGCCCTGGACAAAGGGTAGAGTGTGGATCTCACTCAGGACAGGAGCAGGAGCAGGTTTGGGGCATTTTAGGCAGGGCACTGACATGATCTGATTGATGCGTTTTAAGAGCTTCCTGTGGTTGCTAAAGGCAAAATGGATGTTTGTAAAGAGGCGAGAGTGGAGCTTCCAGACCAGCCAGAAGGCTCTGGGGGGGGGGGGGGGCCCATGGGGGGAAGGTGGCATAAACCAAAGCGGAAGGGTGAGGAGGGAGAGAAGGACAGAGGTCTGGGATCCACCTTGAGGTGAGGCTGACAACACTGGCTAATGGTTCGGATGTGAGGTTGAGGCACAGACCGGAAGCAGGGTGATGGATGGATTCAGAGCTGGAAAACCTGTATGGGTGGCCGTGCCATGTACTCAGAAGAGAAGACCCCTCTGGGAGCACTATGCTTCTCTGACCATTTTGCGATCAAGGTGCCTGTGGACGCCCCGATAGGTTTGTTGTCTTGGTCAGCCGGGGCTGCCATCACAAGGTACCACAGACCGGGGGACTTGGACAAGGGACATGTGTTTCTCACAGCTCTGGAGGCTGGATGTCCCTGATCAAGGCGCTGGCAGATCTGGTGTCTGGTGAGACCTGAAAGCTGTCCCCTGCCTGTGTCTTCACGTGGCAGAGAGAGAGAGACCTCTGGTTTCATCATATTCATAGAAGGACACCAATCCCATCGTGGAGGCCCCACCCTCATGACCTCATCGAACCCTAATTACCTCCCAAAGGCCCCACCTCCTAATACCATCACACTGGGGTCAGAGTTCCCCACGTGGATTCTGGGGGAGACAGACATTCAGTCCAAAGCACGTGCCAATCGGCAGCAGGTGCCGTTGGTTTGGAACTGGGTGGAGAAGTCATGACCCTAGTCAGGAATTAGGAACCAGAGTGGGAGGCTGGAGGTCGAGCCCAGAGACACCCAACACTTACAGGTCGTGGGAGGGGGCAGAGCAGAGGGTGCCGGGAGAGAACTGTCCTGGGTGGGTCCCATCCTCTAAGAAGAGAGTCTTTCAGGAAGGAGCCCATGGGGGCCAAGGCAGGTCTGCAAACAAAGACGCCCTTCCATGAGGTTCTAGATCATCTCACTGGGCAAAATGAGCGCCTGTGTTTCAGATCCAATGTGATCCATTTTTAGATGATTGGAGGCAAGTTGGCAAACCCTTTCGGAGCCAATGTAGACTACATGTTCATAATTTTCATAGTATTTTTGGCAGCCGCAGAAACTCCAAGGCATGGCAGAGAACCTTTCAATGGAGCATTGAAACGCAGTTTTTAAAAATACCTTTCAGAAAGCTATTTAAATTCTCCTGTCTGCAGCAAAGCTAATGTATAAACTTAGCGCTTTAATTTGGCTCTTCTTTAAACAAAAGAGGTGGGAGGCTGTTTCCTCCCCCAGTTCTGCTGAATCTGGAGGCTGGTTCTCACTGTCTCTGAGCCCGGACACTTCCCCGGCCGCCCTGGCAGAGGCAGGCCCAGCCTGTGCCTTAATCACTAATTCTTCACAACAGTGTTGTGAGGGGAGACCGGTGAGATGAACTCTCCCATTTTAGAAGTGGGGAGGCCGAGGCCCAAACTGGCTAATAAGCTGAGGAGGTTTGGCCTTGTTTTAGAGGTGAGGCAATGAGGGAAGCTTGCCCAAGATGCCAGGGCTCAGGGGCACCAGGCGAGGCCCTAATGGGCTACACGCTGAAAGCTCGGCTGGTCATCTCCTTGGAGCTTCCCCACCTGCTGGGCACCACAGGCACCTGGCGCCTCCCCAGCAAGAGCCTGGCTACAGTGATTCTCCCCATCAGCCCCCCCTCGGAGTGCCCCGTAAGTGCGAGAGCTCCCCAAGTTACTGGGGGTTCATGGTGCTTCCAGGGTGATTCTGACACTCAGCAAAGTTTGAGGCACCCTGCCCCTAGCTCTCCTGCCCCCCCAAAAGGTGCCATCCCATGTCCAAAGAATCTGGGGGAAGCCATCACCTCTCTCTCCGCAGATGAGGAATCTGACACCGAGAGGAGGAACTTCCCCACTCACAGTTCTGCAGAACCCAGGCTCCTGAACTCCCCTGGCAGGGTCTTCTCCTCACAGACACCCCTCCCTGGCCCTGGCCAGCCTCCAGTCAGCCTTCCAGAGGGGCAAACTGCCCCCAAAAAGGTGTCGTTTGCAGAGAAAAAGAGGAGATTGGTGTCCTGGTGAACCGTGGCTGAAGGCCTGGCTACCCTCTGGTGGTGTTCTCCCTGTCTTCCCAGGTCCCCAGCCCAGCAGTTTCACCTGAACTCTCCCAGCACCTCCCTGTATCCTTGTGGGCCACTGAAGAAGTGACAAGGCCTGGAGGCCTGGAGGTGGGGTGAAGGGGACAGAGCTCAGTGGTCTGTGCAGGTGGGCTGACAGCATTTAGGAGCCACCTGGGTGGGGAAGCAGGAGGGCTCTCTGGGTCCACGGAGGCTGGTGGCCTGCTGTCTTAGAACAAACCCCATCAGGGCTCTTGGATCCTCAGCCCAGAATTTTCCTCGCCTCTCCCCAAGCCCCATGCCTGGTCATACATACCCACACGTGTGTCATGAGCTGGCCACACGCACCCACCTCTCATCCGTAAGATTCGTGTCCACCTGTAGCTATATGCCATGGCCTGTCCTCCCCTGGGCCATGGCTGGGGCCCGCTCCCGCACAGACCGACAAGGGCCCATTCTTCAGATGAGCAGTGAGGCCAGGTTTCTCAGGGTCACTCTCTTCCTGGCCACTTGACTGCAACTTCTATTTTACTCTGTGGTTGAATTGGCCGTCACCTGCCAGGGACAGCCAGATCTGTCAAGCCCCACACCACTTGCTTTTATAGGTTCTCCTGGCTTTATTGCCTTTCTTGGAGCAGTGAGGGGCAGCCAGCTGCTAAAGAATCATTCAGGATGACATAGCTTTTTAGATTTCATTTCCCCGCTGCCCGCCCCCACCCACGTCTCCATCTGTGGGAGAGAGTGACAAGGTGATGGCACTTAGAACTCCCGACATGAGCCAAAGTAATGCTCCCCAGGCTCCCCAGTAAATACCAGGACAAGAACCCATCTCACGGGCAAGGGCCTTAGACGAAGCTAGATTCGAGTCTGGGCTCCACCAACTACTGGCTGCGCTTGACCTTGGGCAAGATGCTGGACCTCTCTGACCACCCATTTCCTCTGCTTCCAGATGGGAGTGATGATAGTACTTACCTCCCAGGGTCGGGGTACAGATGCAGGTTAATGTTTGGCATAGAACAAATGCTCAATAAGGAGCAGGAAGCACTGTGATTTTCTCTTATCGTGGACTGGTTGATCGATTGTTAACTCTGGCCCCAAGACCTGCACAGGAAGGAAGAGGTAGACTGGCCTGAGCTGGGCAGCCTCTGAGAATCTGATGGGGTTGATGGAGTAGAGCATGAGCTTCCTAGGTGGGGGGGTTTCCAGAGAAACATTACCAATAGGAGTGTGTGTGTGTGTGTGTGTGTGTGTGTGTGTGTGTGTACATACATCCAAAGAGAGAGACACACACACAGAGATTGATTTTAAGGAATTGGCTCACAATTGTGGAGCTGGCAAGTCCAAATTCTACAGGGCAGACTAGCAGCCTGGAGATCAGGGAAGAGTTGATGTTGCAGTCCTGAGTCCAAAGTCAGTCTCTAGGCAGAATTTCTTCTTCCTTTCCTTGGGTAACCTGGGTTTTCCTCTTAAGACCTTCAACTGGTTGGATGAGGCCCATTAACATTATGCAGGATACTCTGTTTACCCAAAATCTACTGACTTAAATGTTAACTTTATCTTAAAAAAATACCTTCACAGCCACATCTAGACTGGTCTTTGACCTCATATCTGGGTACACATGAGATTAACCTGGTCAAGTTGACACATGAGATTCACCATCACAGGGAGGAACAACCAAGTGCCCTCGGCCATCCTCTGCTGACACCATTGGCCCCTTGGACGTGGTGGCCCTACCCCTGCCTGGTCTGCATCTCTCCCACCCCCGACCTCACCCTTTCGGGAGGTAGCTTGTGGGAGGGCTTCAGCAAAGGACAGGTTCCACACCAGAAGGCCAGTGCCCTCTAAATCATGTGGCCCAGGCAAGGTCCCTCGGCAGAGAATAAGGAGGTTGCCCTGGTTGGTTTGGGAGGAGAGAAGCCAGTTGGCAATGGGACAGGCCCCCGAGTGGTGGTTCTAAATTAAGATCTCACTCAGGTCCAGAGCCCCAGGCCCCTGCAACCAGGCTGAGGCTGACCAGTTCCTCTGTGAGACCCTTAGGAAGCAGAAAAAGGATGCCAGGCAACCACAACCTCTCCAGAGGAGTGTTGGGGGAAGAGCCTGAGACCCAACAGCTGCCTTCCAGGACACAATCCAGGCCAGGAAATGGCTCCTTTAAGACCGAACTTGGATGCCAGCAATACACGGCACTTCCACAATAGAGACTCAGATCAATTCTCTTTTATCTTTTCTGGAGGCTCAGCATGATGAAAAGTGGCCTATATCTATGGCTGATAAATAACTAGAAACTTGCTGTATCTGCTTTCATTTGATTTTCTTGAACAATTACCGCTAGCGTGCCTTACATTCAGAGGCTGAAATTTTAAGTGGCCAAAAGAACTTCCCAACTGAGCCCGCCAGGGACTCATTTGAAATGTTCTTTGGTGCATCGAAAAGCGACCAGACAATGATCTATGAAGGAGCTTGGAAGAGTGTTTCAGGTTAATGGCACAAACATTTCCTCCTCTCCAGGGGATGAAACGCGGGAAGACATTCCCACCCCCAGTTCCAGGAGAGACTGCCCTGACAGACCCTCTGCACTGAAGGACCACCCACAGGCTCAGGCCTGGTCTGTTCACACAGAGTCTAGAGCAGACAGCTCCCAGCACAGTTGTAGGCACTGAGCTTGAACAGGATGATGTCTAGACTGGGAGTCATCTAGAGAAGGTTGATAAGGATGAGGAGGGCTCTGGAGTCCTCAGGATTATCAGAGGAGGAAAGTGGGCATGCTGGGCTACAGACATCTTCCATGCTAGTTTCATTGCTCTCATCTAGCACTCATGTCATAGTGTGATTCTGGTTACAGGTCTGCCTCAGCACCAGGAGAATAAGCTCCAGGAGGCCAGAAACTGTATCTCTCAATACCCAGAGTGGTGTCAGCATTTAACAGGACCTCAGTACACGTTAAATAGAAGGGTGGACAGGTAGATGGTTAGATGAATCGGTGACTAGATGGATGGAAGATGGGTAGATTAGTAGCTGGTTGTGAATGGATAGTTGAGTGGATGGATGGATGGATGGATGGATGGATGGATGGATGGATGAGTGAATGGGTGGATGGAAGGAAGGAAGGAAGGAAGGAAGGATGGATGGATGGATGGATGAGTGAATGGGTGGATAGAAGGAAGGAAGGAAGGATGGATGGATGGATGAGTGAATGGGTGGGTAGAAGGAAGGAAGGATAGAAGGATGGAAGGATGGAAGGATGGATGGATGGATGGATGGATGGGCAGATGGATGAGTGAATGGGTGGGTGGATGGATGGATGGATGGATGGATGGCATGAATCTGTCTTCACATCTTTGAAGGACTATCACAGTCCTGAAGAGTAGAGTCCTGTTTTCTATGGATCCAGAAGATAAAATCATAGCAGATTCTTTAGGGTAGCAGATTTGGCTTCAGGTTAAGAAAGAAAGACTCAAATTGCTTTTGGTGGCATAGAGGGTTGGGGAGGGAGCAAGCCCCCATCCTTGGAAGTGTTTAAGAGGAGGGACTGGTCAGTATAGTAGAAGGTGTTCTTGTGCCAGTGGGAGACAGGGCTGGATGACCTCAGAGGGTCTTTCCAGCTCTGAGCTGTGTGAGTCCTCTTGAGCCCATGCCCTCAGCTGGGTCAGGGACCTAATTTCTCTGGGTCAGGCCTTGGCCTCTGTGGGGGCCCTGTACTCTGCCTTTGCTGCTGCTGGCCCATGGCTGGGTACTGTCTCCTGGCTGCAGACCCTCCCATGCCTCAGACACTGCACTGGAGCTTGCCCCAGCAGGCCAGGTTGAAAGTGATCTGCAGAGAGAACAGAAAGCATGTGGTGACCATGCAGGCTGGCCTCTGATAGACAGGGGTATGGGAGACAGGGAGGAGCTGCTGGAAAGGTCCCTGCAGGGATGGGGTAAACGGACCCAGGACCAAGGCAAGTCTTAGTGTCTGGAGATCCCTCTCCTGGGGGCAGGCATATGTCTCTATCACCTCGTTAATAAGAACCAGTGGGAGAAGACCTAGTGGGACCCACGAATGAGGACTCGTCCCTTCAGGGATGGGCAGCAGGGCTCCATGAGAGGCTGGTGGCAGGGAAGGGGGCCAGCACCCCACCCCCAGCAGCACATCCCCTTTGGCCTGTGTCCATCCCCTCAGCCTCCCTTTCTCTTTAGAAAATCTAATTGCTTGTAGCTTCCACTCTGGCCGTCAATTTGATCTGCACTCAAGGGTGCAGCCGAGGTTCACCTTGTTCTGCTTAAATAATGCAGGTAGTGAGGCTATTGACAACCTGTCATCGGCTAGAAAGCGGCTGCGACATGGCCAGGCGTGTGGGGGGCCCGGGGCCTTGGCCAGCCACAGGTCCAGCCAGGGGAGCGGGAGGGCGGCATGGTCCAGGGTGGACAGACAGGAGCTGGAGGCCTCCGTGGCCTTTTCCAGAAGGCCGATCTGTTGGGAAATTCTATGAGAAAACAAGGGCAGGAGCTCTTTGGCTGAGAGGAGGTTCACGGTGCAGCGTGGGCCCGTGCGGGGCTGGGGGCAATGCTGAGTCACTTCCTGCCAGAGAACTGTCCTGCTTCCCCGCCTCCTGGCCCCGCCGCCCGATGAGGGTTTGCGATGAGTCTGCTGCTCTCCCTGAGTCTGGGTTGGTTTTTTTATTTTTTCTAATGTTTAAAAATTCCCAGCGGCTTGGCAGGTGCCCGGCTGCTGGGTCACCCCATCGGCTGTGGTGCCATCAGACATCATGTTTACCCGTCAGACACTGTTTCCCTGACACCCAACACTCAAAATAATGATCTAGTTGGAGTACCTTCATGAATGATTCATGAGACTCCGCTCAACTTTGGGTGTTAACAGCAAATCAAAGCCCCTCTGAGTGAGAGCCTGGCAGCAGCAGGAAGGGAGCCCTGACCCTGGCCTCCAGCCCCCACAGGATCCCCAGGGGTCCCCGGCCCACCCTCAAACCTCCTTTCCCCCAGCCCCAGCCCAGCCCTGCAGAAGGCCACGTGCAAATGGGGAGAGGAGTAGGGTTCCGGGAGCAGAGCATGGGGTTGGTCCCCATGGTCACCTGGTGGCCCCGTAACCCTGCTGAGAATGTCAGAGCTCAAGGCCCAGCTGGATGGCTACCACAGACAGGCCATGTGACCTTGAGCAGGTCACTTGGCTTCTCCAAGCTTCCCTTTCCTGCCTGTGAAGCCAGGGGAGGGCTGTCTCTCCCACAGGGCAGCAGGGAACAGGACTGAGCTCCTGGGTGCTGTTCCCAGCGTGTGGGAACAGTCAAAACCACGGTAACTGTGATTACTCACTACTTTGGCCTTGCCTCCCCCAGCCTTTCCTTTGTCATCTTCCCATCTGTAAAACGAGAGCTCGGTGCCCCCAAGCCTCCTCACCCGGAGCGCAGCACGGCTCTCTACAGTTCTGAGAGTGAGCTGCAGGAAGGAGCCGAGTGCCCTCTGCCTGGCAAACAGGTTCTTGGGGGGCATTTCTTAACAAAACACTGGGATGGGGAACCTCAGGGACACTGACCCAGCCCCACCTTCCCAGAGTGCACAGTCCAGCAAGGGATTGTATACGCGCACACAGACACACGCACATGCACACATACACGTGCACGTGCATGTGCACACACAGGGGCACATGGACACATACACACACGCACATATACATGCATGCACATACACAGAGGCACATGCACACATACACATGAGGGCATGCACATACACAGAAGCATATGCACACACGTGTGCACATGCATACATACACAGGCACATACACACATGCACATGCACACACAGAGGCACATGCACATACACAGAGGCACATCACACACGTGTGCACTGTACACATACACATGTGCACATGCACATATGTGTGCACATGCACACAGGCAAATACACACACGTGCATATGCACACACAGAGGCACATACACACATGCACACGCACATATACATGCATGCACACGGACATGCACAGAGGCACATGCAGACATACACAGGTGGGCATGCACATATGTGTGCACGTGCACACAGGCACACACACGTGCATATGCACACACAGAGGCACATGCACATGTACATGCACACATATGTGCACAGGCACACATACACACATGCACACACAGAGGCACACGCTCACAGATGCACGCACATGCACACACATGCACACACACGGAGGCACATGCACATGCACGCACGCACACATACACAAACAGCAGCAACAGACACGCATGAGCACTTCTTGAATACCCACATAGCTAGTTCAGCACAGTGACTCCAAGGGAGGAGAGGACGTATCTGGGTTCTGTTCCTTCCCCACTCGGCCCATCTTCCCTTCCCCACAGTCAGCTCTCCGTGGGAAGAGCAGGGTCCGCCTCGATCACCACTCCCTCCACGTCCTACTCATGTACACACAGTGCCACACACCAAATTTATGGTTAATAAATATTGGTCAAATGAAGGGAATTTATAGATATATATTGAGTACTGCGGACCCAGCGGTGAACAAGATCGATTTGGTACAATTAGCCATGACCTTCCACCCCGCCCTAGTTTCTCCTGTAGAACGAAGGCAGTAGACCAGAGAGTTATATCTCCAACACTTCAAGTGGTCTGTTTTCTGTCATTCAAAGCGATGGAGAGTGACCCCTCCCGCAAAGTCTGTCAGCAATGGCTGCAGGAGGGCAGGGGGACAAAAGAGCCCATGCGTCACTCTGGCCTGGAGGAAGGAAGGTACTGGAGCCACGCCTAGACCCTGCATGAACCAGAGCTGATCTCTGCCCCTCCTCAGAAGCAAGATTCAGTCCCGGCTGGGAAAGCCGGCAGTGTCAATGCCTACGAGCAGAATGCCAGAAAGGTGCATAGTCTCACTGCTGACCCGAGTCTCCAGGAGAAGAGGAAGGTTCCCCAGCCCAGGGCCTTCAGCCCGGGGACGGTGCTATAATAGAGCATGAGGCCAGCTGTGCCCCACATTGGAACCAGACAGAAGGCCCCGGGGTGGCCTGGCCGCGGCAGAGCCCAATTCACTAATGAGAGTCTGACAAGAGCTGCATGTGGCTGAAGGCTCATCCCGTCCCCACTTGCCACATGCCCTTTCCCAACTGCACTGGTGTTCAGGGGCAGGGCGAGGACTGCTGTTGCCTCAGGCTTCCCCCCCCCCCCGCCCCTGCCTCGCCCCTGTGGCCTGCCCTGGTATGGCCACTGGTCCTCACGACCCTGTGCCTTGCCTGTGCCCTGCCTGGGCCTGTGACCGTGATAGCCCCACCTGCTCAGAGCTCACCGGGGGCGTATGGAGGGATGCCTGCCAGGCAGAGCCATTCTGACATTTTGGGAGACCGTGGACTGTGCGGAGGCCAGACTCTAAGCACGGCCAGTGCTCAAAGGGCTGGAGCTGCCCTGCAGGGGCCCGTGGAGGACGTGACTGCCCTTTGCAAGTTAATAAGGCATTTATTAAGAGGGAGCATGCGCATTGGGCAGTTATGTCCGATCCATGGGCAACCCGGGGCTGGACACGAAATGGGGGTCTGGCCACATAGCCATTTTCACCTTAGAAGTGTGAGGCAGAGCCAAGCCCCAAGTCCTAGCAGATCCCCCGCCAAGTGCTACCATGCATCTGCCCATTTCTTCAGGACCCACTGTGTGCCCCATGCTGTGCCAGGACGAGCAGACAAGGAGGGAGGAGGGTCCTGAGAAGTGGGTGCAACGATGTTCGGCCCAGGCCGGTCCCAGCGCACACGGGAGGGGCCCCAGCCTGGCCAGGGTGGTTCCTAGGAGGCGGTCAGCCGTTGCTGAGGTGTGGGGAACAGGCAGTGGTTTGCCCTGCTGGAAGGAAGGGAGAGGATGCACGGGGGAAAAGGAACAGCAGCGGCCAGCCTTTTGGGGAACTGCAGAAGCAAATATGATATGGTCCTTGCCCACGAGGAGGTGGTGACAAATTGGGGACAAGCTAAATAGAACAAGATTTAAGCCCCGTTGCCAAGTGGGGATGGGAGAGCGGTGGCAGGGGAAAGCACGTGATTAAGTGCCAGATGAATCACACCCACCGCACTGGCTCTGGGTCAGAGCAGAGTGATGGGTGGCGGTGGCAGGCTGGGCTCTGAGGGGTGGACAGGCAGGGAGGGGACTTTAGCAGGAGAAATGGCTGTGTGAGCAAAAGCCTGGGGCCCAAAGCTGCAAACTGCATCCAGGGAACAGTCTGAGGAGCAGATGAATTGGGGTCAAAGGTGTGTGAAGGGGTGCCTCTCTGGTCCTGAGTGGCCCATCTATCCCCCTTCCCTCCATGAGGGCTCATCCCACATCCCTCTCTGCCTTTGTAGCTCTGACGTGCAATGTCCCGTTCCAGCCTGAGCCCCCTATTTACGTCCATCTTCTGCTCACACAAAACCAGACCCCAGAGACAAACAGGGAGACATAAAACGGAGAGAAGATGAAGATTCATTGACGCCAGAACCGACTCCATTCTGGAAAATTGAAATATTTTGTACATAATGACAATCGAGTCACCGGGCGACCTTCCCAGAATAACTTCCCAGATATATGACAGCGACAACAGCAGCCCCATTGGCACTGACACGCTGAAGGCTCCCCAAAGCCACCATTTAAAAAATGCCTCCTGTGTTATTAACATTCCTCACTTGGAGATATTTATGGCTCGTCACTGTTATCAACAGTAACAAATTTCAAGAACCTATAAATGACACCACCCCCAGAGACAGAGCCTGGAACAACCCGCCATCAGTTTGCCCGGCCCCAGCTAGACTGTGCACGTAAAATCAGGTTTATCTGATGGACCCCCGTGCCACCTTCCCCCCGAGTTTTCCACTGCCCTCACTCACCTTGAACCCTGGAAGCTCTGGGCCCAGCTGCCTGCGCTTCACCTTGGCCATCAGGGGCTGTCAGCACTGCAGAAGGGATGCTGCAAGGGGGGTGAGCCAGGGCAGGGGTTACATTTCAGGGCCGCTGCTGTCCTTCTGCTGTATTGCCCCCCTCTGCACACCTGCAGAGTCAGGACTCTTCCTCATCCATTCATTTATGCATCCATTCATGCAACAGCATGTTGTGTCAATGACTGGGCCATGTGTGGGGTACAGCACGGTGACTTCCCATCCTGAAGGGCATCATGCCAGGCAGGGGGGCAGCCTCAGGACCTAGTCCCACTCCAGGAGCTGCCCAAGGGAGGGAAAGAGCCTGGCCGGTGACAGGAAGGGCAAAGCAGGCTGCCTAAGCCACCCAAGTCCCCCCACCACGACTGATGCTAAAAACTGCCCTCAAAGAGAAACAGGAAGTGCGTGGTGTGGCGATGGGGGAGCTCAGGCTTTGGAGCAGGCTGCCCAAGTGTGGATATTGCCTTAACACTGACTAGCTATAATCTTGTGAACATCAGTTTTCTTAGCTATAAAAGGGAACTAAAACCATTCTCAGAGTTGTTAAGAAGGTCAGACGAAACAGTGCACATCAGGGATCTAGCACACTTCTTGGCACAAAGTAAATGTCCCATAGATGAAGACTTGCTAATTTTAAGGATTTTCTCCCTTTGCTTTGGGTTGCAATTCCCCTAAACAGGCAGAAGCCCCAGTGAGGAGTTCAAGTGGCACCTCCATGTACAGAAACCCTCTGGTGGTTGCTGGCAGACACGGAAGGGGCACAAGTCAGGACGCAGCCTGCTAGAAAACGTGGCTGGCGTGGCTACCTCCCGGCCTTGGCCCACCTTGCACAGCTCTGCCACCTTGGAGTGACCTTGGGCCAGTCACTTACACACCCTCAGCCTCAGTTTCTCCATGGGTCAAGCAGGCTTCCTCAGCCTCGCCATTCATATGTAGCACCTACAATAGCTATTTGTGGAACATTCTGTGCAGGATTGCTGTGAAAATCTAACAAGATAATGAATGTGAGCGGGCTTTGAAAATACCCAGTGTTTTGTAAATGTAAGAGATTATTATTCCCATTTACCACCCTTTTAAAAGGATGTTTTCCCTCAATTCAGCCAAATTTAACTTGGATGATGAAGAACCAAGCCCGGGAGTCCCCAGCTATAATTTTCCTGCTTCCTTGTGCCTCTGAATATTAAAACACAAAGACTCCCATTGCCGAGGGAAACCAAAACAGCAGCACATTAGAGGCGCGACTGCACAAACAGAATTCAAAGTGATATTTCAAGCGGGGTGTTCTGTTTATATAAACCTGGAGAGCCCTCGAATGTCAGCAGAACTTTGAAATTAAAATGGCTTCTTTCTTCATGCACTTGCCAGTCTGTAATGGAGCCTGTGTCTTGGGGTTGCAGAAGGTCAGAAACCACTTGGGGTTTACTTTGTAGTGTTGAAATGCTAAGAGATGAGGCAGGGAGGCAGCTAAGGCGGCTCCATAGAAGTCAGCCCAGCCCAAGCCTGTCAAGGGGACAATGCCGGGTGCTGTCCGGGGTGCTGAAAAAGAGAGCCAGGTCCTGGGAAGTGACTGGAGGGTGTTTGGTTGAGGGGTCCTTCCCCACTGGCACATTCCTGTTGCTCCCTAGAATCCTAGAGGAAGGGAGGAGGACCCTGGGGAGACCAAGCCCCTTAGCTAGTGGGGGTGGGGCACTAGAAGGCAGAAGGAAAAGCATGAAAGGGAGGGGAGACAGGGCCCACCAGAGTGACAGCTGCAGTGGAAATGAGAAGAGAGAGGTGAGCACAGAAGCGAGAGGAACTGGAAAATAAAGTAATAAAATAGAGAGATATACCAGGTGACAGCGGGGAGATAAATGGCACAAGTTATATGAAGGGCTCATTTTTGTGCAAATATTTGGGGCTCTATAAAATAAGGCTGTTTATTATAAATCTGTCCCCTGAATAAGTCTTGCCGTCCCACAGGTGTCCCCTGCAGTGGAATTTTCTCTCTCAGACATGGAGGGTTGAGCTCTTGGGGTGAAGTATGGCCAAAACTGCTCCTTCTGTCTTATAAATAGCCCTTCCCACAGGGGAAGTGTGGCTGCTAGGAGTCAAGAGAAGGAGCTGGGCATGAGGCCAGGGCCTCCTCTGGTCTCAGCTATGGGCTGCTGTTGTGGCCTTGAGCTTCGTCTCCAGCCAACAGACTACTGGGGCTCTTTGGCCTGCATCCAGGTGACTGAGATACCTGGGTCATGGAAGGTCCACCCTTGGCTGGGAGTCACTCGGTTCTGTCTTTAAATATCAGGAGAACATGCCTGCTGGGCCTCTCCCCACCTCCAGTGGGGGAGAAGGTACCAGAGCCCAAAAACATAGCAGCAATCAGGCGAGACATGAGGAAAACTTCAGGGGCTTATCAACCACCCCCTCCTCCCCGTACAGACTTTTGAAACTGTGAACATTCGTCCGCCTGAAGTGACTCATGTCAATCCTGCCTAGGACCAAGGGAAGGATTGGAAGACTTTGGGACCTTGGGGAAATTCCCAGAAGGACCTGAGTCCTCTACCCTCAGGTTGTCAGGCCAGCATATCAGCAGAGCAAATATGGGCTCCAAGCTGATTGGTACTCAGATCTTGGAGTGGCCTCTTGCTCTGCTAATCAGACACCCAGATACCCAGAAAGACACAGGCAGGAATGGCAAATGTCCCACTTGGAGAATTCACCTTGAAGATGTTGGTCAGCATACACACGCACACATACACACACACACACACACACACACACACACACATACACACACAATTAATGTCTAAGGCACTATTTCCCCAGGACCAGAATTTATTTCCTCAAAGAAATTTGTTCTCATATGTCAATTTTTTCAATGGTGAAACAATCCAACAAATAAAGAATCAAGAATCTCAACCGTTCATACAGCCAGTGTTGGAGCCAGGCTGGTCAGAATGAAATGAGATTGCTCAGGGTTCTAGTGCAGGAAACTCTAACAGGAAACTGTGACCAGAAACAGGTTCTCTCACTGCTCGGAGCCCATTTCCTCAGCTCTAAAGTGGAATTAATCCTAATAATAGTGCCTGATAAGATTCTTGGGAAGATTCAGTGCAGGAAGTCACATAAAGCCTGCAGCCAGGGACCATCTAGCACAGATAAACACTAGCTTTCATTTACCATTGACTGGGCAGGAACTCAGCCCTGCTGCAAGCACAGAGTAGGTGCTCCCAAATTGCTCAGATGGACTTAAGTCTGCTTCTGAGATGCGGTGCTCCCCTAGCAGCCCAGGTATTACTCCATTGTGGCCATCACCACTATCATTCCTTATTGTCATCTCGGCTGACCTTGATTCCATCAGACTGTATGGTTAACACATCGCCTGTCTGTCCCACTGGGATGCCGTGGACAGGGACTTGCTCTCCCATCACCATACCTCCAGTGCCTGGCACATAGGAACTCAAGAAAGTGTTCACTGAGTGGTAAATGGAAAGAGTGCGTCTCTGCCCAAGTTGCCTCTTGAGCCAGTACCAAGCCTGAGCACATCCCCACAGGAGAGGACCACTTTCTAGGAGGGGGGCAACCCTCCCCATTCTGCAGCCTCCTGCCGTCTTGCTTTGTGTGTGGCTCCAGAATTGCTGCTCTGCACCTTTAGAAGCAACATCCTGCTTTCTCCCCTGGCCAGGGAGCCTCCACCCCTGGAACTGGCTTAATGCTGTTTATGTCTCCCTCATTTTCAAGGCTTTTGGCTAGAAATTTGGCTTCTTGTGGTTGATCCCAGTCGGTTTTGATGATATTTTACAGCGCCTTCCTAATTTACTGCCCTTTTATGACTATAGTAAAAGGCCACACGTCAGGGAACGCCATCAAACAGGAAGGAGCGTCTCCTCTCCTTGTCAACTCAAGTTGAGCGTTGTAATTTACAGGGAAACCTTGTGGCTTAGGGTGTTTACCTCCCACAGAACCAGTTTCTTCTTCCATTATGAGAACGAGATAATTAAAATACTTCCCTGTTCCTTTGATATTGAATTAGGTTCGCTCAGCCCAATTGCAAATGCCAGTTTGAAAGCTGTTATGTTATTTGGGTTTCAATTTAGAGCCATCCGTTTCTTCCAGAAAGGGCTTTTTTTTCCTCTCTCTATCTCTCTCCCCCTCTCTTCACCTGATCTTGGATTAGACATCAGGAAGGGAAATAAGGGACTTATTCAAATGTAGTTAGGAAATTTGCATCTCAAACTGATGCATATCTTGGCTGCAGATTTTAGGGAGGCTGGGGTGGAGGGAGACACTGAAGCTATGCAGCCTCCCCTCAACACAGCAGACCTCACAGCTTGGCCAACAGGAGAGAGCATGAAGAGGTGGACCAAGAGATCTGGTTTTTTAGGAGGAAAGTCACAATCTAGCTTCTCTCCCCCACAAAAACCTTTTCCATCTTTAACAAATGATTGAATGGCCAGATATTCCTGTCCCAGGGAACTATGAGGAAAGTTGAAGGGAGCGCAGGCTGAGGCTAGAGAGTTCAGAGGCTTGGCCATGTCACCAAGGACCTAGGTTCTTTCCAACTCTTTGCTCAGCCATCTTCAACGGTGGCTTCATGTTCTTGCTGAGAGTAAGATGGCAGCAAGTCCAAGGTCACACCCACACAAACCATGTTAGGAGGAAGATGAAGGTCTTACCAATGGGAAACCCTCTTGTGGAAGCTCACACTTCTCTTGCCTCATTAGCCAGAACTGGGTCATAGATTCATTCTTGAGTAATCCTCATAGAAGGGGATGGGAGAACACTTGGCCAGTCGGGGCCCGCCTTACCCACCCATCCCCACCCAAGCTCCTGGCTGCATGGGGGTGGGGGGAGGGATTATGATGGGGATCAAATGCTAGTAGAAAATCCAACAACATCCACCATAAAGCTATGTAACTTTCTCAGTAAACGGTGAACCCAAAGGAATGTATATGTAAGAAACCGAAGTAATGATAAAATGAACCCCAGAATCGACCAGAACTAGCCTCGGCACCTTTAAACTCCCTCCAAGAACAGTCTTACTCTCCTCATCCCTTTTGAAATCTCAAAAGTTGAACAGCATGGTACCTGGAGAGTAAGTGGAACCTGGGGTCATTGTGTAGCCCAGTGGTTCTCAACTGAGCAATATTTGGCTTCCCAGGGGACATTTGACAATGTCTAGAGACATTTTTGGTTGTCATCATTCTAAGATGCTACTGGCATTTAATATTAGAGACCACGGATGCTTCTAAATATTCCACAATGCACAGGGCAGCCTCCATAACAAAGAAATACCCAACCCCAAATGTTTGCAGTTGTGAGGTTGAGAAGCTTTGTTTAAGCTTGGCTTGAATCCAGGATATTCCCATGGTGCTTTGCTCCCAGGGGGGAGGGGAGAGAGGAGGATGGCTTCCCAACTAGATGTGACTGGAAGCTGGAAAACACAGGACCAGGCATTGCCTCTTCTTCCCTTCTCCCACAGAACCTTCCTCTGTCTTTGTGGAAGAATAAATATTTCACTCTGCCATGTTCCACATGTGTGCTCCCAGGAGACTGTAAGCATTTAGGGAGCAGACTCCTGTATATCTGTCCCTATCTCCATGTCAGCACTCACATAGTAGGTACTCCACAAACATGAGCTGGAGGAGGGAGGAAAAGGAGAGACAGGTGGGAGGGAATGTCTGGGACTGAGTAGAGAGGAGAGGATTTAGAAGCCAAGGTCCTCGAGGCAAACCTTGGCTGGTGCCGAGATCAGCCGGTTCTTCACTAGGGTACAAAGACATTCGAGAGCTGGTCAGAGAGATTCAAAGGTTTTGCTGGAGAAATTGAACCTGACTGTTCTGACTAAGCCAAAGAGTCCCCTGACGAGAGAAGGTGGGAAGGAGAGATGAGCAGGTGAGAAGGTCAGAGGAGGCGGCTTCAAGGACAGGGGCAAGATGAACGGGGCTGGAGCAGCTGGAGCGAGGGGGAGAGGGAAAGAACCAAAGAAGGTCACAGAGTCAGAAATGGGGCCTGTCAAAGTTTCATCTCGCGATGGAAGGAACAGGGCCAGGAGTGGAGAGAGGCAGAAGCCCAGGGGAGGCAACAGAGCCCTGATTGGAGGCTGGGGAATGGAGGGAGCAGGGCAGGGACCAACTGGAGGAAAGTGGGCCTCTCATGGGGGCAGCCAGAGGGAGGTGGCCACAAGGAGAGGGGCCGCAGGTCTGAGGGCAGAGCCCACCATGACAGGTGCAGGAGAGCCCCAGGACCCCTCCATTTCATGGCATCAGAACACAGCAGGAATGTCTTGTCACTGCCACCTGTCAGCACCAGCAGAATTGTCACTGGGGGCCATGGTCTCAGATGCTGAGATTTTCTGTTCCCTCCTGAGACATTTGCTAAGCCGGGGACCAGCATGAGAAGGTGGCAAGAGAGGCTGTGCGTCATGCTTTGCTGCCAATCTCCAATATTAAAATTGCTGGGAGCCCTGGTCAAGCCTGTCCTGGCGGCGTTGCTCAATAGAGATACTCCGCGCAAAGTTAATAAGAAGCTAAGAAATTAATTTCCTGTCAGGTGCCTCCGCCCGGCAGTGACAGCTCAATGCTCTCCATCATCTGGGGCGTATTTAAGTAGCAAGGAGAGTGGGATGGGGGGTGCTGAGTGCTATGCTGGCCCTTCTGGAAGTTCACTGGGTAAGGGATGGAAAAGTCTGTGCAATCCTGAGCAGGGCAGGGGAGCCCTGCAACACAGCCTGGCCTGTGGGACCGTCGCTTCCGGGAAGGTCACATTGATTTTTCACCTGGCCTTGGCTTGTTGCAAAATTCCAGGCACCAGCTCAGGTCCACCACATCTTGGCTCCCCTACGCCTCTCGAGAGACTGCTGCAAACAAAGCGAGGCAACTTCTTAGGGGTGACCTTGACATTGAAGTCAAACTTTTGGTTTTGGAGAAACAACAGTCAAATCGGGAGTTACTTGCCTCCGAAGGCACAGCTGAACTGACCTGTTTCCGTTCGTGACCCTGGAGGCATGAAGGGCAGAGGGCACAGAGATTTGGATTTGTTTGTGAGTTCACTAACCAATGGCTGCGTGCCTACCTGCCGGGAACTGCGTTGGGGGCCCGTTGCTGTTTTCTCACTTGACCCCCACAGTAGCCCTGTCAGGTGGGCGTGATGACCCTCGTTTTAGAGGTGAGGGGATAAGAGGCCAAGAGGGGTTAAGTAACTTGGCCAAGATCACACAGCCTTTGAAGTGGCCCAGGTGGGGCCTGAGCCAAGGTCCGATTCCACGTCCAAGTTCTTCCCATCATCTGGCTGCAGGCAAGATAACAGATTGGTGCACTTTTTCTGTCTCCTTTTAGTTCCAAAGTTAGTACCCGCTACTGAACACAGCTGACGTAATTATAACCCATCTTTCATGCCTTCGTTCAACAAATGGCCAACAAAACAGATTGTTTTTTCAGAACAAACCTTAAACAAGTTAAACTTTGCTAACTTTCTCACGGATGGGTAAAACTGTGTATTTCATCTTGTGCTGTATCTTGGCTGCCAGTAGAGCCTTCCCCAGTGATTTCGTCTTACAAAGGAAGGGCGGGTTTCCTTCCACGGAGAGATTGAGTCTTGGGTTCAAGGCGGAGGTTCATTTAACACGGACGCATTCCTGGGCCGTTTTGCGTGTTTATCAGATACTGACCCAGCCCGGCTCTGGGCCAGGCACTGGGCTGATGCTGGACCAACAGACAGATGCAGAACCCCTGCCATGGAAGGTGGCCCTCATCAGCCCCGGTGTTCTCTCAGGCGGAACCTCCATTCCTTCAGCTCATGGCTTTTTTCCGGAATGTTCCCTGGGGGGCCCAAGGCTGCCCTAAGCGCTTCCTTCACATCTGCCTGTGCCTGAACCCTTCCTTCCCCCAGATCTTCCCCGGCCTGGATTCTTACTTCAGACTCACCTGAAGGTCCCCTCCTCAGGGATTTTCCCCGGCTTCCCTGGCTAAACTCCCTCTCACCCCACCCTCGGTCACCTGTCACCTATCTCTCTACGCTCATAACACCTAGCCCTTCCAAAATCACCTTTTACTTGCTGCAAATATGCCCCGTTTGTCTTTTCTGTGCTCTTTGAGAACAACTTCGTCTTGCTCACTGTAGACTCTGAACCCAGACCAGTCCCTGGCACGTCATGGCTATGGGTAGATAGCTGGTGAATGAATGAGTGAGTGAGTGAGTGAGTGAGTGAATGAATGAATGAGCACCCTGTGAAGTGAGTACTACAGTTATCCCCACGTTGTAGAGGGGAAACTGTTCCTCCCAGAGGCTGGGCATTTTACCCAGGAACACCCAGCTAGGGAGCAGGTGAGCTGGGACCCCCCCCCACGCCCCTCTCTCAGGTCAACTAAGAGAAAAGAAAGCCTTGAGCACATCCAGCCTTTCTCCTAGACAGCGAGGGAAGCATAAGGGTAGAGCTAAGAAGTCACCTTGCTCCCGTGTGTCCAAAACCCTCAATCAGAAGAGGTATTTTTTCAACTTTTACCTTTCAGCGTCCCCGTTCCCATCGGCTTTGTCCAAAAGGAGCTGCCTGCTCATTTTATCAGCAGCCACTAGAATTAATTGCCGACCCCGGGTAGCTAGCTTCTCTTAGCAGCTCCATGGCAACAGTGGTTCGCAAATGCCAGCAAGTGTCTTTCTGAAGGGACTCTGCCCCTTACACAAAACAGAACATTTTGAGCGAAATTTAAACACAGTTTTTGAACGGCGCTGTTCTGATTCCTTCACACTTCACAAATGCTTTCTTTGCAAACATGGGCGTCCCAGTTACCCTGGGCTGGTGCCAAGGCCCTCGGCCCAGCGTCTGTCTTCTCAGTTTGAAGGCAGCCGTGGTGGGACCTGAAAACAAACAAGGAGAGAGAGAGCTTCGAGCCTCACAGCTGAGGGGTGTGTGTGTGTGTGTGTGTGTGTGTGCATGTGCGTGCGCACAAGCTCACGCGCACGGAAAGTCCAATCAGCTCAGATGCAGAAGCACCCAGAGAGGCCCATGCAGCTTCGTTCGCTCTACCTTGGCGATGGCAGGAGAGAGGAAAGGAGAGGGTGCCGGGCAGATGGAGGTTACATGAGCCACCAACTGGCCGGCAAGCTCGCTTTCCTCCGAAGGCATAGCCCAGCCCCCAGCGACCAGTCCAGGCTGGGTGTCCCACTTCACCACCACCCCAAAGGCAGATGTGGTCAACCAGCCGTTGATTCGACCAGTACTTGTTGGCCGCCTACCGGGGAATGAATTTCCTTCTGATGTAGACTCTGCTGTCGGGAAGCCTGGGGTCTAAAGGAGGAATGTAGACCTGAGCCCAAAGATCAGTGAAAGAAGACAGGACCGGCCAAGTGGTGCAAGGGAGTTCAGGAGGCTGCCCAGGGATGTGAGCAGGGTACGGGGAGGTGTCATCGGCAGGGATCTGGCCCATCGTGGAAGACTTTGGTATCAGGAGCAGGTTGCATTCATGGGAAGTGAGGACTTGTGGAAGGTCGGCAGCAGGTGGCGCATTGGGTGCTGGGACCTGGGAATATGGGCCTGAGAGTCAGATGGGACCCGTCAGAAGGCTGATGCCAGGTTGCATGTGTGAGACGGTGGGGACCAGACTGGGGCAGTGGCCTCGAGGACAGAGAGAAAGCCTCACGGATGCCACGTTTCGACCCTCCTTCCGCTCTGTGGCACTAGCCATGCCTTAGATTTGAGTGCCACTAGAGCCGCGGCCACACGAGCCCTCTGGAATTTCCCAGGCCTGTGGCTCAGTTCTGCCCCCACTTGCAGGTGTGGGTCTTGCTGTGCAAGCATGAAGCTTGGAGATTCCGCCCCAGGAGGGGTGGGGGGGGGGGGGCGCTGGAGGAGGCCCCGTCTCTCTGTCACACCACCCGAAGAGGAGTGGGGTCATCCGTTCCTGGCGGCCACAGCACCCCCACGCACCCCCACCGGGGCCTTTGGCATCTGCCAGGAGAGGGGGACCTTTCCAGGAGGCATCAGGGTCGGTGAGCTCACTCTCCTCTGCCATTTGCACGCGCCCGGCGCTCAGCTCCAGGCCGTGGTTCAGTACGAAGCGGCAGAGACCAGGCCTTGACCGGTGTTGGTATTCAGGATGTCAAGCGCCGCCGGTTTGGGGGACAAGTCGGCACTGCCTGCAAGGGCACGGGCTCTGGGGAAGGGGTGGGCCTGCCGCAGCAGCTCTGCAGAGGAGGCGGCCCCCGGATTTGCCTGTGTCATTAGTACGGCCGGTTCCCTTATTACCCGAGGAGGCTTACAGGTTATCAGCTGGCTCCAGGAGCCACTGGAGAAAGGAGGAAGATAAAGAGGGATTTAAAAAGAAAATAACAAAAAGAAAAACTGTAATTTCTAATCCAAACCTCGCCCTGCAGTGGCTTTGTTAACCCCCAGTCACTCTTTCAAGACATAAACTGTTGAGTGCCACAATTACTTCAGTGATTACGCTTTATCTTGTCCTACCAAGGTATTAAAGAGGAACTGGGGAACACATTAAAAAAACATACAGCCCAATTTAATCATGATTCCCTCTAAAACAATTGCTAGAATCTCACCGTTACAGTTGCCAGAGCATAAAAATCCTATAGATGCTTCGTGGGCCGGGCACAATTCATCCTCCGCTGCCTCCACCGTCGGCCCGTTTGTCAGTCAGGGGAGAGCCTCGGGGTTTATGTCTTTCACAGGATTGAGTCGAGGGGCTCCCCAGATGCTCCCCCAGAGCAGAGGGAGGGTGGCCCAGGCTCCAGCCACCCAGACTTCCCTGCTCAGAACACCTGCCCCACCAGGAAGAGGCTGAACGGAAAACATGATCTCTGAGAGCTAAGCACAGCGCCCCCCCCCCCCATCCGGCCCACTGGGGATCTTGGGAGCCTATTCACAGTCAAGGTTGCAACGTAGAGCATTGGCCTGGAAGCCGGCCTCACGGTGAATGCCACACCGGGTGAATGTCACCCAGCTCTGCCCTTCGGCAGCTTCTCCCTGCAAAGCCAGGGAAATGTAATCACTGCTTTGGGGTGGTTCTGAACCCCAGGAGGGGGCAAAACTAGGAAGCCAGCAGGGGGTGGGAAGCTGGGTCTGGCTCCCTGACCTCGCTCTCTCCCTGTCCGCTGGGTGACATTAGAAGTCACAGCCTCTCTTCGTTCAGTGTTCCCACCTGGAAGTGGAAGGCGATGGATAAGTTGGCCTGGACAACCCCTAAGTTTCTTCCCACCTCAAGCATCTCTGTTCCGAGAGAAATACACGGAAGAGTCCAGGAGGCCCTTAAGGGTCTTTCGTGCACAAATGAAAGTGTAGAAAGCATCCAGATGAAGAGTTGAGCAATAATTATCAGAGAAGAGTTTGAAAGACCTGAGGTCATCTGGCATGGGTTTTATCCGGCTGAGGGCTAGAGATGACCCCCGTGGCCAAGGAGAATCCCATAGATTCTGCCCGTGTGACAGGACGTGGGTGGGGTGGGTATCTCTTTGAATTCATGGGCACTTAAATCACAGGATGTTTTTTGAGAAATGTAGATTTATTTTCTTCCAGCACCTGGAAGATAGTCATGATTGGACAAGAATGACCCGGGTTGAGCTCATCAAAACCCCTCCAGAGGCTTGAGTGCCCCCTGGCGCTTAATGATGCCTCCTCAGGGTCTGAGAAGAATTTCCTAACTTTGCCTCGATGGGCTCCTATCTTAGAGGATTACACCTCCCAAATAAGAAATGTCAGAGTCCATTTGGTCCTGCTCCACCTGCAAGTTCTGTGAGATCTTGGGGAAAGTTTGTCCGTAGCCATACCGAGAGACCAAGTCATGCTGGCTTAAGAGGTCATCATGACCATACCTGGCAGTTTGGACCAGCCAGCTGTTATTCAGATGCCTTATCTCTTTCACTCTGTGCAGCAACCTCATGGGGCAGGTGCATTACCGCCTTCCCCCCTTTTATAGGTGAGAAAACTGAGGCACAGAGATGGGCTTGCCCAAGGTCCACAGCTAGGAAGTAGCTGAGCCCAGACTTAAACCCAGGCAGGCACGATCAGAGCACACCTCTGGGTCGCCCTGCCTCACCATCGCCTTCAGCATCAGATGGACCTGGGTTCAAGGCGGCGCTTTGGTGGGAAACCTAATTATTTTCAGTGCGTGTTCCTTGTGTGTAGAGATGGTGACTAGTCCTTGCCTCGGGGGGTTGTGGGGAGGATCAAGTGAGTTAAGGCTAAGTTTTGAAGCACTTAGCACCCGGCGCCTGAACATACACAGTGTTGAATAAATGGTAGCTCTTGGCAATCGTAGTGATGGCTGTTGCTATAGTAACCAGAGGACAGTCTGAACTGTATAATGCAGAGAGGCGTGGCTTAGCAAAAGGAAGGCGTATCTGTCTAGGAGTTAAGGTTCTTGGCTGATGCAATGGAAAATTCAGTTTGAACTGGCTTCAGGATGAAAGAAAATTTGGGGGTTTGAGTTACTGAAAAGTCTTGAGGTGCGCTGGCTTCAGGCATGACTTGATCAAGGAGCCCAATCAATAACATGGAGGTTTGGTGCCTCCTTCCCTCAGCTCTGCCTCCACATCAGCTTTCTTCTTGGCCTCCACACTCTGGCAGCAAGAGATGGCTTCCAGGAGCGCGAGGCTTCATTATCCCAGGCTCGGGTCCAGCAGGAAAGAGCAGCCCTGCCCCCTAGAGGCTCCAGCCAAGTCCAGGGATCAGCTTGATCGCCTCTTGTTGGGACTCCTGGACAGTCCTCATGACCCAGAGAATGCAGGGCTCCAGCTGGCCAGCCCCCGTCACATGTTCCATCCCTGGACTGAGTCAGAGCGAGGTGGTTTGTTCCCTAAAGAACATTTGGATACTTTTATCGCAAGAACACCAAAGCAGTAGAGTTCTATTCAGCTCTGCCTCCCATTAGCCGTGTAGCTCTGATCAGATTATGTGGCACCTCTCCGTCAGAAGGGGCTCATGTGGCCAGTGGGGATGGTGTCACATGCCCAGCGTCCTCCAGAGCCATTGTGGAGAGCAGATGGACAGGAAAGGCTCCAGAGCACGTCACATGCCTGGATGATTGTTTGGTGCCATTGTCATCTGATGGGGTTGACTCATTGCCTAACGGGGCACGGTTCTGAGCAGACACACCAGCCCTGGGAGCAAGACTGAGGCACGTGTCCTTGGAGAGGAAGGGACAGAGAGGGGAGGGCAGTGGGTTTGGCTTCCAAGTCTTCCAGGAGCACATGGCCAAGTCTCAGCCAGAGGCTGGTGAGAAGGGGATCGTGTGGCTCCAGTGAGCAGGAAGCTGTGTGGCCCGTGGATATGGCTTCTGGGAGGGGAGAAGTGTGAGGGGTGGGGACGGCAGCCCTCGAGACCTGAGCACCAGGCATCCATGCCACCAGCCCCCCTGCTTCCCCCGCGGGCCCCACTGGAACCAGGGCCACAAACCCCGAGCAGGACCCCTGCCCTAGAGTTCTGTGTCCCAGCAAAAGGTCCCAGGCATCTTACCTCAGGGCCGGCTAGAGGGATTCTTGCTGTGACTTTTAATAAATCAAAAAGGAGTTCAAGGTGAGAGCAAGAGAAAAACCAGCGATCTCATTCAAGCTCGGGCCTTGCCAACGGCAGTGTGACAGCTGCCTGCATCCCTGGCAAGTGTGAACCGACCAGCACATTGAGCACTCCACTGACACTCTCAGCCCTGGACACACCTGGTGGGTGCCCCCTGGGTCTGCGTCCCAGAGAGATGACCCCCAACGTTCGGGTCTCCTGCCATAACCCACCCAGGAGCTAATATCGCCCGTTTAAAAAAAATCTATTTCTACTTTTCAGCCCATGTCCCCCTTGGGATAATGAGTCTCATCCGTTAACTGCCCGCTGTGTGGAGTTTGTGCTAAAATTACCTTCCTGAGCTCCAGGGGGAACCCTTATTCTTAGCATTTGGGGATCTGGTGGAAAAAAAACACACAATCCACACATTTACCTTCTCCCCTTTCTGACCTAAAAGATTGAAACCGCATTTCCTCTTGGCTCTTGTCTTTCTGGCCAGAAAAATCCTCACCTTTGTTTTCCTGTGGCCACTGCGCTTCCTCCCTCGCCCCTGCACCCACTGTTCCAGATCATGAAGAGCCTTTGCTGCCCCTGCTCCTGCTCCGCGGTGTATCCAGCTCACCAGGCTTGGTCATTTTGTCCCAGCAATGACTTTGGACAGTGGCGCCCGCGAGCCCCAGGGGTCTCCCTGGGTTTGCCGAGGGCCCTCGAGCCCGCCAGCCTCCACGGCCGATTTGTTTTACTCTTCCCGAGCTTGTGGCTTTGCACTTCACCCACAGTGGGCTCCATCTGTCACTCTGCACCCACTAATACAACCTCGCAAGATCCTCTCAGGACCGATCACAAACTTGGGGTACTTTATGGGCACTCGGTCACCCATAAAAGCTTAGTGTCATCTGCCGATGAGATTTTGTGGAGCGCTCCTTCCCTCAAGTCATTTGTAACGACTTTAAATAAGGCAAGGCCGGGCCCCGAGCTAGTGTGAATCTCGTGGCTTCTACGCGGCCAGAAACCTGCCCACACACACCACCGCACGGGTACAGTCAGCAGTCAGGTCTTGCTGCACAATAGAATGTTCTCCACGGCAGTAGCCAGCCAGGATGGCTGGACCTTCTAGGGGCCTGTGGGGCGAACCTTCTCAGAAGCTTCCGGAAAGTCAGGGCAGGTGGCATCCCTGGCGCCTCTCGAAGCACACACACACACACACACACACACACACATCTTTATCTGCCCCCGGGGAGAATGGGAAGTCGTCTCCCTGTCCGAGTCCCCCAGGTGTTCAGGATGTGGCCAGGACCGTGCCAGGCCCGAGTTCCCACCCACGGTGTGTTTCCTCTACGTCACCTGCCGACTGAAGGGGGCAGCACAGGCCGGCCCCTCAGCCAGCGCGGTTCCAGGAACTGCGCACCAGGTGGAAATTGTTTAAGTCTATTCCCACGACTGGAAAATTCTGGTAATTGTGTAATAACAACAGCAGCAGCAGCAGCACTCAGCAATTACCCAGGGTTTTTCATCTTCAGATCACTTTACCCACATTAACTAATTAAGTCTCCCAGCCTCCCTCCGAAGCAGGGAAGGGCTGCGGCCGCAGACTCCCCCCCCCCACCCCGGTGCGCGCGCTGGCTTAATGAGGGCAGCCTAGCTGAAGGGGCGCGGGGCTCCCCCAGGGCGCCGGCCTCTGCCCCCACTTGGAGCAGGATCGGAGGCCCCACGTGGGCCCTCCTCGCTGGGCATCACCCCAGGTCCCCCCGCCCTGCAGAGCCCTAGCAAGGAAGCAGAGAGCTCAGCTGTGTCCACCCCCCCCCCCCCCCCCCCCGCCGACGCAGCGCTGATGCGGGGCCTGGCCCCCCCGGAAGTGCAGCCGACAGTTGGTATCACCTGTTCCTGGGCACCAAGGCCCCTCTTTCTGTTCCTACTCCCCCAACTTTCTCTGTTTTTGTGTCTTCAGCCACCCCCAACTTTGGGGACCTGCGTCTTCCCCCAGTCACCAAGTGCTCAACTCCTTGCCGTCCCCCTGCCCCACCTCTCACCTCTGCCTGAATACAGTGCGTGTGCTGCGGAGGCTCTTGATGTGCAGACAGGGACTCTGCTGCCTTGGCCCTGCCCTGAGAAGCTCACAGACCAGCTCAGGAGCTAGGACTTCCAGCCTCACCCCTGTTCCCACCAGCTCCCGGCACCCTGCATGACCCAGTCAGGCTCCCTGGACTCGTGTGTGCTATGTCATGGACAATAAGCGGGCAGCTCCCGCCCGGGGCGCTGAGGCTGTATGCACAGCCCTACACACACACACACACACACACACACACACACACACACACACACCCGCCTCTGGCCAGTCCCCTTGGAGCCCAGGGGCCAGGCTGAGAGGAGGCTCGGTTGAGCTACAGCATCCTGGGCAGTGACCGTCTGCATCCATGGGTTGTTGAAGGATCAACCCAACCGTGGGGCTTGAAGGTGGGGTCCCACACACAGCTGACGCTCCGAAAGCCATCTTTACAAACAGAGGTGCCCACTGGGCGGTGTGTGCTTGGGGGTACGGGCACGTTCCCGCCTCCCGAGGAGCAGAGATGATGTAAAGTGTAGCAGTTCTGCACACGAGGGTTCTCTGCAGCAGGGAGGAGAGAACCAGAAGGGAGGGAGCAGCCGGCAGGAGACCCGGGCAGCCAGGGCCCGCCCACCCTGGCCCTTTCTTGGGGAGCACACTTAGTGCACGTCTTCCAGACGGCATGGCCCTCACCCCGCATGCTGGCAGCCCTCAGCGGGGAACGGAGAGGGTAGAACGGGCGCCCGCCCAGGGCCCCATGACTGGCCTCCCTTCTGATGGGGACACGGCTTTATCCAGAGCAGAGGACAGGTGCCAGGCTGCCCAGGGCCGCCGGAGCACGGGCGAGAGAGGATTTTTCTCTGCCTTGCGGTGTGGTGACACCCCCAGCCCTGAGCTGCCTGGCGTCATCATTTATTCATTCCCTGATAAATCCTGCCCTTCTTTCTGCCGCCTTTGCACTCCTGTTTTATGGGCATCTACCCTCGTTCACTAAGCACCCAGGTACAGGGAAGGCTCTGCCTCTTAAGATCAGGCTCGTGGGGCTCTCCGGACCCGCCTAAACGGTGCTAACATGACAGACGCAGCCCTAGAATGGGCTTGTGGTGCGCACGGTGCTGATTTACTCTCTGCCCCCGCCCCGGGGCTGGCAGCGCGCGGGTCCACCCCCCGAGCACCAGCGGCAAGTGGGGAGGTGTGTGGCACTATTACATGCTATTATGACTTTCTGGGTAATGTACACATTTTCACTATCACACAGCCTCTCTCCTTCATTTTTCATGAGAACTGGCACGAGATTAATGACTGAGCCACAGAAGAAACGGAATGCCATGCCACTCTGATTTATCGACCACTTAGCGTTGATGAAGCTGCAAACAAGAGTCAAACAGATGTTGCGGCTGCATTTTTCCTTATCAAAACCAACAGCTTTTTGCATTTTTAACCACTTCTTGCGCTGCTGTCCTGCTTACTCCACAGAAGGGGGTGCTGGCTCCGGGCCTCCCCCTTCCCATGGAGGCGGAGGAGCCCGGGCGGGAGCTGGGGGGGGGGCCTCCCAGCACCCGACAGTGGATAGAGTCCAGCGGTGGCCGAGAGGAGGACAGGAGACCCCCCTGGGGCTCTGGCTCTGGGCAGCGTGGGGCCCCGAGGTGGGCCTCTGGTGGAAAGCGCATCGCTGCCCCTTCAGTCCATCCCAGGGCCTGTCATACAAACGGGGGGCTCCGCGTGCAGCAGAGGCAGCTCAGCTTCCCCCTGCAGACGGGACCCCACCTCCATCGTGAGCCCGGAGCAGATTACTGAACCCCCTCACCATCCGCCCCCTTCAAATCGGCAATGTGGGTGTCCTTGCATGTGAACACTGGCTGTGGGTCAGGCCCATCCTGAGCTCCTTAGGGCCTCACCTCTCTTGACCAACAAGGTCAAGTCCAGTCACACTCCTCCCCCATCCTAAAGGGCAGACACAGAGGTTCAGCCAGGTCAAGTGCTGGCCCATGCTGGACACCCATCCCTGTACCCTACCTTGTACCTCTCAGAAGCCAGAAGCCACGCAGCCGTGGGGCTCTGGCTCCAGGTTGGGTGTGGGAGCTCTCTGAGGACTGGGAGAAAGTTTGGCACCCCGCCCCAGTCGCTGCACCACCCCACCCACCCGTGGCTGCCACCAGCTTGGGCCTCCCACGTGTCTGCTGTGCCTCCTGGTCTGTTTTTCTCTTTCCCTCTTCCTCCCCTCCTCTGCCTCTCCCTCCTGCCTCCAGCCCTGGCCTGAGGTCCAGTCCTCCACGGCAGGGACGTCGGCTTCTCCCTGGCAGAGTCTCCACTAGGGAAGCCTGTGGGTGTCATCAATGAGGCATGGCCCACCTCCACCTGCTCGCCCCGGGGAATGAGGGTCCAGAAAGCTGTAGTTGCCACAGGGGCTGCTGCAGATTAATCTGGATCACAAGGGTCACTGCTGGCACCCTGCTGAATAGCGGCCACCCGCACAGGGGGAGCGGGGACGCTTTCTTGTCCAAAGCGGTCTCCCTCTCTCAAATCCCATCAGCAGGCATTAAGAAGATTAAACAGGCAGTCATGCTTTCTCCTCACTGCGCGTCCAGCATCTCCCGCCTGCCTCTCCCCCCAGGACGCCAGTGGCCCAGTGGCCCAGGTCAGGAGGGATCGAGCCCACGTTTGAAGGGGACACACAATCTCCCACCCTGGCCCCCCTTCTGCCCCAGTCTTTCCAAAAGGAGGCCCCACCCCGGGTTGAGAGAAGAACTTTGGCCATGGTGACTGGGCGGGGGGAGAGCTACACACACAGGGTGCCAAATCGGGGCAGGGATTCGTCAGTAACTCGGTGGTCAGGTGAAAGCAGTTCAAATGCCAGATGAGCCTAGGGCCAGGCCAGGGATGGCACCCAGGGGGAAGGGGGCAGTTCTTGGGCATCTGAAGCCCCAGTGCCCCAGAGACTCAAGCAACTGGGGGCTGGGGGACTGTCTTCAGTAGCTGCTGACAGTCATTTCCTCTGGGTTTGAACTCTATCAGTGGCTCCCCAACTGCGTTCCTGAGAGCACTAGGGTCCCAAGAGGGGCCCAGGCCGATGCTCAAATAAGCTTGGAAAGCCTGTTTACTGCAACACCTATGAGGCTCTTCTACTCAGGGTGCCGTAAAGACTCTGACAAGTCCTGCAGTAAAGAAACCTGTGTGACTTTGGCAAAGCTTTCCCTTTTCAGAACATTTTCAGATAAAAACAGGAGTGGCACTGGGTCCAGAGGCCAAGGGCTCCTGGGCGCCCCCAGGTGCTGCCATCCCACTTCCAAGAGGGCGGACTCCTCCTCCTCCTCCTCATCCCCAAACTCCTCCTCCTCCTCTTCCTCCTCCCCCTCCATCTGTGTGTCCCTCAGGAAGACACGCATGGGGGTCTCCTGGGTAGGTCCCAAATGCTGAGTCACCAAGGAAGAGACAGCTGCCCTCTGAGCCCCGGGGGCAGTTCAGCTGCCCCGCACCCTCAGCACACGGCAGGTAGTGCCAGAGCACCTGCTGATTGCCAGCCCCACTCCGGGCTCGTTCATTCATGCCAGCCACGAACGAGGGAGCCCGGCCAGCAGAGCTCACCCATCAGGCCAAGCCATCGTTGCTCAGAGATGAGACACGGGGGTGGGCACTGAGCAAGAAGTGGAAGTGGTGAGGCGTGCCGAGACAGTGGGGGTGGGGCACTCGTTTGATGGGGTCGCAGAGTAAGGTGTCCGCGAGGAGGTGGCGTTGAGACTTCCAGGACGTGAGGCATGGACCGGAGGGAGAAGAGCCGGGGCGAGAATAGGCCATCAGGGGAGTGTGCGGCCGGGAGTCATGCTGTAACCATGTCAGGGACATGGGCTTCCTTCACTGGGCCAGGGAGCTGCCTGGATTACAGGAGCATGGCCTCTGGCGTCAGAGAGCGGGTGGGGAGGGAGGCCAGAGGGGGAGTGAGGAGGCCTGGGAGGGCCCACGTGGCCGGGGGAGCAGGGTGGGTGGGAGAAGGGACAGAGCTCGCTGACCCGCCAGCTGTGGAGGGGGGAGGAGGTAAGGAGAAAGAATGATCCCCCGGGGTTTCCACCTGCACCACTGCGGGAGGGCAGGGCCCGAGTGGGCCAGGTGTGGCCCGTGGACGTGGGGCTCTGCCACGTGAGCCGGGGGTGTTTTGGAAGCCCCGACAGGGCAGTCGGGCAGGTGGGCCCGGAACCAAGCAGAG
Source organism: Felis catus (assembly GCF_018350175.1). Taxonomy (NCBI): domain Eukaryota; kingdom Metazoa; phylum Chordata; class Mammalia; order Carnivora; family Felidae; genus Felis; species Felis catus. Next base: position 5,221,224 of record NC_058375.1, read on the forward strand.
AGGCGGGGCTGGGGAGAGAAATCCAGAATCCTCGCAATACGACGCTTGTGGGGCCGTGAAGCAGGAAGAGGTCGCTAAGAAGGGAGGGGACAGGGACCCCGCTGGGAGGCCCGTGGAGGAAGGGGAGTCCCCATGCACCAAGAGGAAAATGAGGACAGAGGGGGCTGCCACAGAGGAGACGTGCGTTTTAAGTGGACAGATGCCTGCAGCGGCACTCTGGTCAACTCTGCCGAGAGATGTCACAGTTTGGTTCGGCGTGGGGTCTCCTCTGGCGGCCCTTGGTAGTTAGCAGAGCAGGACTTCCATCCGCCCAGATGGGACTTCAAACCTCTCCGAGGCCCCTGTGGGGGCTCGGCAGCAGCCTGGCCGGCAGGGCAGGGGCACTGTTTCCACGTGCAGGTGAGGAGCTCGAGGCATCCCCAGGAAGGGATGGGCTCACCTAGTCCACTGCGCTTTCCGAAAGCTTCTGGAACTTCTCTGAGTCTCTTATCCTCAGCTTTCCCCTCCACAGCCACAGACCACACCCATAGGGCTGCCTTCCCCAGGCCTCTGACATTTGGGAAGGGAAGTCATCTTCAGGGTCATGCTCTCTCTGGGGGCGACCGGCCTCAAGCACCCTCATGGGAGTTCTGTAGCCCAGGGAGGAGCCTCTGGACAGGACCCCCGACCCACACGACCTGACCTGGGTGGTAAACCCCAAGGAAACATGCATGCAGCCCAGTAAGACGAAGGCAGGCTGGCTCCACATCGGTCCAGAACCCAGAGTCCTGGGGGGCGGGGGGTCCCAGAGCCAGGGTGTGTCCTCGGCGGGCCCCCCACCCCAAGCCGGGCATGGCTGAGCGCTTCTCCAGCCTACCCTGCGTGGCCAGTGAGCAGCTCTCGGCCAGGATGTGACACTGTTATGAGCACTCCATGAAGCTGATACATTGGGACTCTATGGCTAATATATTTTTCTGCCAAAAACGCCCAATAAAATGTACAACTAATGAATAAAATCGCAATGTTGCCAAGAAGCGATGTGTGCCCCAAATTTCCAAAAATACTTCAATCACTCTCTGTCTTAAAACCAGCCCACGCCAGGAAGTCGTCACTTAGAATTCAGGGCAGCAGTTTCAGCAGCAGGAACCCCAGGCCCTAGGATAGAATCTGTGCTGAAGACACAGACGGTAATGCTGCCTGCTTCCCGTCCCCTACTCCCAAACCCAGACGCCTTGAACCTTCAGGGGCTGGTACTTTCTCCCCAGCTGTATCAGGGCCACTGAGAAGCACAGGCCCAGAGCAAAGGCTCCCAGGAAGGGGACCTACACGTTGGGCATATTCCTTGATCCAACGGGAGCCATGGTGGATCTAGAATCCCTAAGCCGGTAGTTACAGATGTGGGGTGCAGGGACCACTGGATCTGCGAACCCCTGAAATGCAGGGCTGATGTGCCTTGGGCGGTGTTTGAAGCTGGAAGTGGAATGTCCACAGCCTTCATCAAATTCTCAAAGAGGTCGGGGCACCTGGGGGCTCAGTCGGCTCAGAGTCCGACTTCAGCTCAGGTCATGATCTCACGGTTCATGGGTTTGAGCCCCGCGTCGGGCTCTGTGCTGACAGCTCGGAGTCTGAAGCCTGCTTCATATCCTGTGTCTCCTTCTCTCCCTGCCCCTCCCCTGCCAGCGCTCTGCCTCTCTCTCTCTCTGTCTCTCAAAAATAAACTTTGGGGAAAACAATTTTTCTTTTTTGTAATTCTCAAAGAGGCCTCAGACCCAGGAAAAGGGAAGGACCAGTCTTGCCTCTTAGCCTCCTCGGAATGCATTTTGGGAAAGACTTCTCTGCCCTTTGTAGACCCAGAAAACTGGAGCCAGATGTCGATGGGACACAAGTCTGGGAAGACTGTCCCAAGACAGCCTGATTCAATTCTACAAATGATAAATGAACACCCGTCATTGCCGGATATTATCTGTGTGGTTGAGGAGATGAAGGAGGGGGCAGGGGCACACAGACCATGAAGGCACAAACTTCTATCTGTAGAGGTACAGAGGGCAAGGTATCAGGGAGTGCTTCCTGGAGGAGGAAGTGATCCTCGTGCCTGTCCTCAGAGTACAGATGGAAGCTGGTTTTGCAGAAAGGCAGCTGGGGCCTGAAGAAGAGACAGAGATTCCTGAAAGTGGAGAGTCCCAGGCAGTCTAGCACCCAAGCTTGGGCTTTGGATGCAGGGTGAGAGCCGCCCTTTGTTCCCCAAGCCCCTGCCTGCCTGCCCTCCCGCCGCCTTGGCCCCCCACGGCCTCCCCCAGGCACCCAGGCTGAGCTCAGCGGGGCTGTGGGGCAGGAAGCCGCGGCCCTTTCATCTCGCAGGTGGCTGGCATCCTGGCTCCCTCCCGCGGGGACCAGCTCCTGTTCCAGGGCTGGGATCAGAGGAGGCCCTGGGTGGCCTGCCGACCCCTGCAGACTTTTGATCCTTCCCCTTTTGCTCAGTGGCGGGAACTGCCACCTGGCCAGGCACAGGCTCAGGCAGCAGCCCCTCGTCCAGACACGACCGTGGGGAGCCAGTGTGTCGATAGGAAGAACACAGGGCAGGGACTTGAGTGTATCACCCCATTTCTCCTTGGCTACCCCATTCCGGTGATAAGCATAACATATCTACCCAACCCACCCACCTCGTGGGCGTATGGCAAGCATAAAGTGAAATATGAAATGGGAAAGCACTTAGCCCAGGCAAAAAAGAGGCCACCAGATGTCTTGGCAGGACCTGATTTTGGAGTCAGAGCCCTGGCTTCCAGCCCGGGCTCTGTCCCTCGCCAAGCGCAGGGCTTTGGGCAAGTCACAACTTTGCTCCAGTCTGCTCATTGTAGACGGAGGGCGCCCTGCCCAGCCTTGCCCAGCCCAGCCCGGCGGGCCAGCCTCCCCGGCTAGCACGGGCACCAAATGAGATAATGGCTGGAAAGTGCTCTGAAAAGAATAAAGTGCCGTGCCGATGTCAGGGATTATCATTATTATTAAGGAGCATGATTACCGCAATCCACAAAAGCTGCCATTAACGAGAAGGCTCCTGTTCGTGTTGATTTAATTTCCTGGTTAACTGAGCGTTGGCAAGAAAAAAACTCTATGTTTCAACCCTTATTGAAAATCTTTTTAAATTATGCCAGTCTATTCTGTTGCCCTGGTCATGGTGCAGTCTTGGGTCTTTATTTATGAATGCATTGATTGAGTCACACATTTATTACTCTCTCTGACCATATCGAAAAAGGCAGCCACAGACCCAGCCTCCTCCGTGCCTGGGGTCCCAGGACTTGTGGTCGGGTGTCCCTCGGAAAAGAGCAGAGGAGACAGGTCTGGGGAAAAGCATGGGATGGAACCTTCCACATGGCTTTTTCCCTGGTTCCCTGGGGCATCTTAATACATTGTCATAGATTTCCTTACGGTTTAAGCGATACTTTCTGATTGGGGTAGAAGGAGTTTCTGGATTTATCCAGATGCATTACCAAGTGATATGATTGGGTTGTTCTTTTCTTTTCTTTTCTTTTCTTTTCTTTTCTTTTCTTTTCTTTTCTTTTCTTTCTTTTCTCTTCTTTTTAACAAACCTGTCAGGCCTGATGTGCCCAAATAAATGGCCTTGCCTTCTGGAAGGCCACAGAAAGCCATGGAAGGCACATGCTCTTTGCAGAGAAGAGCAAGTCCCCACCAAGTCCCCTCAGTGTGTCACTATCGGGGCCAGTGGTGGGCAGAAAGGGACCGAGGGCGTTTTGAATAGACTCTCATGGGAAGAGGCTGACCCATTTCCATAGAACCATCTGGGGACAAAGTGAGCCCTTCACACGCAGAGTTCTTTCTGTTCTTAAGGCTTCGCAGGAGGAGTTTCCAGAGGCTCTCCTGGTGCCCAGAAGTAATGTGCTGAGGGGGCTTCTCCTCCAGGGAGAAGCCCACAGGCTGAAGGGCACAGGGGCGTCTGGGAACTCTGTTTCCCCCGGGGAGGAAGAGGGTAATGATGCCTGTTGGGGTGGACATCCAGCACACTGTGATGAGGAGATGCGTGTAAAGCACAGAACAGGGGTCAGTGCTCCTGGGCAGCTGTTGGCATAAAGTCCCAGATGTCAGACGAGAGATATGTGTGGCCTTGTGTGTGGTCCTTGGTTACACACAAATCAGTCCATGTGGTTCTCATTGGGGGTGGTTTTGTCCCTCAGGGGGCAATGGGTCATGTCTGGAGGCACTTGTAGTTGTCACAACTGGAGAGGGGCAGGGTTTAAAAGCATCCAGTGGGTGGAAGCCAGTGCATAGGACAGTCCCACCCCAGAGAATGATCCGGTTCCAAATGTCAGCAGTGCCCAGGTTGAGAAAGCCTGGTGTCGGGATGCTCAGCCTGTCTGCACCTGCTGGGGGGCACCCTTGGATGGGCTCCATGCCTCCTTCATGCTGCCAGTCTCTGTGCTCTCCCCGCAGAACCCTGACATCGTCCTGGTGCACTATCTGAACGTCCCAGCCATCGAGGACTGCGGGAAGCCGTGTGGCCCCATCCTCTGCTCCATCAACACCGACAAGAAGGAGTGGGCGAAATGGACAAAAGAGGAGCTCATTGGGCAGCTGAAACCCATGTGTGAGTAGCTGTGGCCCACCTGGCCCAGGGTCCTGCGCTGGAGGCCAGGCCAGCACCCAGCAGGTGGGGCAGAGGTCCCCGGGGGCCGTCCTGCTCGGGCGACAGCGAACGTAGCTTTTCATAAGCGTCACCCCCAGCCTACTCTCACTTGATCCTCTAAGCCCCCTACACAGTGGCCAGGGCACAGAAGGTCAGCCCCACGTTGCAGATGACAAAAGCGAGGTTCAGAGGCACAAGGCCCCGTAAGCAAGGAACAGGGCCACGAGAGCCCTGCACTGCGGCCTCTTGGGCCACAGACGGGGGAGCAGTGGCTGTCCGGGGACAGACAGAGGGGGGGCTGGCCAGAGCTGGCCTGCCTCCAGCCCCCAGCCCATCTGCTCCTGGACACGGCGAGGCTCCGGCCCCAACTCCCAGACTCGGTGGCATGCAGATGACCGGAATTAGCTGGGTTTCATTTTGTCAGCAAAGTGATGTTCTCTGAAGCATCTGTCAGGTGCAGATCACTGAATGCGGAACACCAAGTGAGTCTGGAGAGCTGGGCAGTGGCTGCCGTCTCGTTTCCACGGGCAGCCGCTGGGGGCTCTCGCTGGCCTCTCCTGCCGCCTGGACTCAGGAAGCACAGACACAGGTCTGCCAGACCCGAGAAGGCCCGTCCAGAGCACAGGGCCCAGGGCTCTGGGACACCGACCTCTGAGGCTCAACGCAAAGATGTGTCACCATACGGGACCTCAGAGAAGGGGTCACCAGGTCCCTCAGAATCTGTGCTACCCTTGGAAGGGGGGCTGCAGGGAAGGAGCCGATGGACACCATACACAGAGAGCAACTGAGATGTCCTTTGCTGGGGGGCCGTGAGTGTCCCATCACTAGGAGTATCCGAGCCGAGGCACGATAGCGTCCGCAGTGACCAGCTAACCCTGAGAGTCCTTCAGCGCTCAGATTGGGGGGTCACCCCCCATTCTCAAAGTGGGCCAGAGACAGGAGATAAAGGGAAGGGAGACCCCCAACAGGCCGACAGCCCAGCCGCCCAGGCCCTGCTCCCTGCTGCCAGGAATCTAGAACTAGGAGGCCCAGGGGCTTCCAGGGCTCAGGCTGCATCCCATGGAACCCTCCGGAACCGCAGGTGTAACACACCCGTCTTGTTTAAACCTCCTGGTGTCCCCAGGGTGGGTCGCTCTCCCCACCTTCCTCTGCTCACCCCACCTTATCCACATGAAGTCAGCATACACTTCGCCTCTTCCACAGGCCCTGCCCCCGACTACTGGCCCGGCCTCACACCCCACCCCCACCACCCAGCTTTCTCGGGACCTCCCAGAAGACATCAGACTGAAGTCAGCCTCCCACGCTTAACCAGAAGGGGCCGCTCTAGCCCCTTCAGTATTCTGCACAACACCTAGAAACTTGAAGGACACAGCAGCTAATCCCCAGGAATCGTTCCTGTTCTCACCATCCCTCGGGGCCCTGCACAGCGCCGGGCACGTGAAAGGCCCCCTGTAAATATTTGTGGGATGGTTGAGTGGAAAGTGTCTGGGCCCAGCTTTGGGCCACTCCCCACAGGGACCTGAGCAATGGACAGAGGCCCCCCAGTGTCCAGGCCTGGGGAGCCAGAGCTGTTCCCAGATGCCCTCCAAGGCCAGCCTGGGGGTCCGGGGAGTCAGGGCAACGGCACCAGGGGTCCTCGCCTCAGACCGGCCTGTCCACCCCTTCCAATTCAATACTGAGGCGATGTCTACATGTGCTTGTACTTAACATTGGGTTTCCTCTCCCAGGGCCCATTCACGCCTCCTCTTTGACAGAGAATCGGCAGGGCCTGAGCAAAGGCTCAGTGGGCACCAGTGCCACCTGGGCAGGGCAGTGCGGTCCTAGCCAGGGAACCGGGAGGTGGACACGTCCTGGTTCTGTGACGGCTTCACTATGGGACCTCAGGCCCGTCACCCTCCGCACCCCAGTCCCTTCTATAAAGTGGGAGAAAAAATCCAGAGCCTCTGCACCAAGATCCACAGTACCCAGCCCGCTCCGCCGGGCCCAGCTCAGCTCCCGGGCCTCTGCAGGCTGGGGCCACTGTTTCCTACCGGTTCCCGGGAGGTTCCGGAGACCACCTTAGCCAGAGGGCAGCCAAGGGCACATTCCCGGGGAAACAGATGCCATTCAAGGTGGCCAGCACAGTCAGAACCTCTGGCCTGGGTTCTCCCAAATGCCTCTTAGCACACGCAGACGGTCCTTCTCCTGGAAGCCACCCCACTGCCACTGTCCCTCTTCTCCTATTCCGTCTGCTCCCTTTTTTTCTCCTCATTGCCTCGACCTGCCCCGCAACACCCCCCATACAGAGCCTGCCCGTGTCAGACAGGAACACCACGTCCCTAGGGGCAAAGGGATTAAGCTCCATGAACTCCAGGGGGTGCAAAGCAGACCCGAGTCAGCCTCTGATGCTTAACTGGAGGGAGCCATGGATGCCTGCTTGGAAGTCTGCAGTGCATCGAGAAAATTATGTACAACTACAACAAACTCCCCATAAATCTAATAACACTTGGCTCGCTGGTGTGTCTGGGGGCGGGGAGCAGAGCCGCGCGCAATTACCAAGCGTGCATGTGTGTGTGTGGCTGTGGTTACAGATGCACACGGCCTGGAAACACAGCCCTGGAAGTCAGGCTCCAGCCGAAGCCTTGCACGCGATGAGTCTTGGAACACACGTAGGGCACCGCGTTCGGGGGGAGCAGTGGTGCGTGGGGAGCCAAGAAGGCATCAGATTCGGCTCCAAAATCAGGCGTGCCACCCGACGCTGGAGCCAAACACATTAGCTTCATCACATTTTCACATAAATCACATTCCTTCAAAGACTTCACAGTTTGATTTCCTGATGTTTCCAAATTTCTCTGCCCTGCGGCAGAACTGTCAGTGGTTTAATCAAAATGTTGTGCTTCTCGGTGGTGAAGGGAAACTCTGATCCGCAGCCTTCGCCCCACCTGTTGCGAGACGGGGGGCTCATTGTTCCCGGACCCCGGGAACCTCACAAATGCTGGCCTCTAAGCCAGACTGATGCTGGGAACCCTACCTGGATTCTCGCAATTGTGCCGTTTGGTCTCATGGGGGCTTTTCCCATCCATCTGCCAGATGAGGGATGCCTCTTACAGAATTAAAGAAAAAGGGAAAAAAAAGAAGAAGAAGAAGACAGGGGTGGGGGCGAAAATTAAGGTATCCGATAGGAATTCCCAGAATGTTTCCCATCTTTTGCCATCCCTCCTGTGGCAATTAGAATATGGGTGCCGCCATGACAAAGACCAAAAGAACAGTGGCGTAAACAAAAGAGAAGGCTATTTCACGTGCACATAGCAGTTCAAGGTAGGTATGGCAACGATGCAGTGTTGGGGATCAGCCACCTGGGCTCCCTACGGCCAGTTGCTCTGCCAACCAGGTGTTGCCCTCTTTTTCATGGTCCAAGATGGCTGCTCCAGCTCCTGCCATTGCAACTGCGTCCCGACCAGTGGGAAGCAGAGAAGACAAAGTCGAGGGCAAGCTTCTTCCTTTCAAGAACAGGGCCCAGAGGTTGCACACAATACTCCCACTCACATGTCATGGGTCAGAATTCGGTCATACGGTTGCCCTTGGTTGCAAAGGAGTCTGGGAAGTGTAGTCTCTTGCTAAGCGCTACCATCCCAACATACTTTGGGGAACAGGGTTCTGTGTGTGAGTCATTCGGAGCTGAGTGGAGCTGAGCTCAGCCTGAGGTGTCTGTCCCTGCAGGGCCTCAACCGAGAATCGCTCATCTTAGGTCAAGGCCCGGGAGTGATTGCCTCGGGTCCCGTCTGAGGGTTGGCGTTTATAGAAGTCTAGTGAACATGACCTAAAGCTCAGCATGTCTCCTCCTGGAAATTCTGGGGTCTGTTCCAGTGCAGCTGGTCTGAGGGAGCACCAGCTTGGGACCGGCAGTCTGCCACAGTGTGAGCAAAGGGCTGGGCAGGTGGAAGTCTGTCCTCCCGGATCAACTTGGAGTGGAGAAGAACGGGCACTCTGTGCCACAGTCCCGCCAACCCAGTGGGGAGCCTGCTCGGTGATCCTTGGCCGCCCAGAACCACAGTGGTTCTGAACCGCTGTGCCCTGGACCTTCTACTCTCGGCTCTACTTGAGCTGCAGGGAGTCAGATGGCGCCCTTGGAGGGATCCTCTCCTCGGAGCATCGGTGGCTCTCTGCCTGGTCCCACTCCTTGGCAGCCTGGGAGGGGACAGGCCTGCCGGCCACTTCCCAGCTAGCAGTAGATAAGGTTACGCCATCCAGAGTGAGGGATGAGGGCATGAGTTTTAAGCCACACTCACAGCCCTACCCTAAGAGGGATCGTTCCCCAGCTGTCCCGTTCAGGCGAGCACCCTGGCCGGCCAGGTGGCCCTGCATCACCAAGCAAGGCTCGGACCTTCCTGCAGACCTCCATGGCCTCAGGGATCATCAGGTGGCTCCACCAGCCACCTCTGGGTCTGGCTCTACTCGGACTGCCTTCCCAGGGTCCCAAGACCTCTGGGTGGGCAAGAGGAGGGCTAGCTGGGGAGCCTGCATAGCCCCAGGGCCTGCACCCACACGACGTGCGCGGCAAGTCCCCAGGACCCAGCGAAGGCAAGAGTGGCTGGAGACAGGGAACCCCGTACCACTGAGGAGTAGCTGATCCGGAAGAGAGGCTGGAGGACAGTGGGCTCATTAGCAGGCACCCACCTCTCCCAGGGACTCCTCACCCCCACCCCCACTTGAAGCCGACAGAACCCTCAATGTCCAGACCCCCCCCCCCACCCCTTTCCCCACCTGTCCGAGTGGCTCTGCTGTTTCAACACCCAAGCCTTGGTTGCAGAATCAGTGCATCTGTTGTTTTCTCATAATTTTCCAGACAAAGACCAAAGATCCAGTAAGAGGGGCGGTGTTTATTTGTTTTGCTTTTTTGCTTAGATTGTAATCCTGGTGATTATAGAATATCAAGAAGTAAAATCAACAAAGGCTTTCCTTTCCTGGCCCTTCACGGATCCCCTTTCCTGGTCGATTAGCGCCACCTGGTGGCCCATGGTAGCAGAGCGGCTCAGAGACGTGAGTCCTCTGCAGTAGCCAGACCCACCCACCCCCCTTCCCGCACGCAGCAGGTGTCAGGCGCCTGGGGACGTGGGGGCACTGTGCCGCCCTGTCTGTGGGCCTAGTGTCTGGGGTGTGATGGGAGGCCATCTGGGGCCTGCTCCGGGATCCAGGAGCGCTGGGCTCTGGATGAGGCTGGAGCGAGCAGAAGGGGCCCCAGGGAGAAGCACATCAACTGCCTTTCCTCTCTGACTCAGTCTATCCTGATGAGACATCACCAGCTGGAGCAAGACCAAAGGGCTGGAAGCTTCTCCCTGACAAGGGAAGCATCCCCCAAGTCTTGGCCAGAGTCTGTGGGTGTTGAGTCAGTTAGCAAAGTAAGTCCCCCACGTAGCTGCAGGCAGGGGCACCGAGATGGGAGGGGAGCAGGGGAACAGCCAAGGGAAGGGGGGTCTGTTGCAAGAAAGGGTTGGAGGATTTCTTTCTGGTGAGAAATGTTCACTTGGAAGCACTTTTGTCCCTGCTCTAAAGTTACGCTCTCAGGATAGAAGCGAGGGACCAGGAGTCCGGAATGAGCTTGGGCACGGCCAGGCTGACCGCCGCTGGGGCTCAGGGGAGCCAGAGCTGCATGGCTCCCCACCCGATGCTCCAACGCCCGCAAAGCCTGTGCAGAGATGTTGGCTCGGTGCCGGGAGCAGCGGTCGACATCGAGACTACCTGGGCAGATTGATCAAAGGCAGGCTCCTGTCCTACCCCCCACCCCAGCCCCTCAGACTTTCTGATTCCACAGGTCTGGATAAGATTCTCATGCTTTTTGAGAGATCCTAAAGCAGGCTCCAGCAAGAGGCCCACCGAGGATCCTTGTTGTGGAGATCAGGGTCAGACCCCTGCTGGGGTCGTGGCCCTCTTTGAGCATTAGTTGGTTCTCCAATCCTTGTGGGAGGGAAGCGGGCGCTGGAGACAGTGCCTGTCTTGAACTTGCACAAAGGATTGGGTGTGTAAGTAGTCCTGTGAAGTCTTCCCATAGACTCTTGGTGGAGATATGCTACCCTAGAAGTTTCCTTGGGTTGAATTTCATGTTGGAGCCAGGTACATAATGGGGTCTTGCCAGACGTTCATGGACTTGAACTCATGAGACACGTGGGGATGTCATGAATGGAAGCACATCTGTGTCCCCATGGCAGGCCCAGGGCCTAGGATGGCAGTTCTGTCCCTAAGAGCAGGGACACTCATCGGTGGATGGAACTGTGAGATCTGGAAGGTTCTGCCCTGCTCCCTGCCTGTGTCCACAGGATTTGGAGTCACTGGGGGAGGTGAAGACAGTACAGAAAGGCCTGGAAAAGATTTTCCTGCCCATTTTGCTATCCCTTTGGTTAGCAGCCACTGGCACGGGGAGTGGGCAGAGTGGGTCCCCTTATGTCCCCAGCTCCTGCCAGCGCGCCTTCCTGGCACCTCCCACCCCGAGGCAGAGGAGAGCAGACAGGGGGCATCAAAGGCAAGCGGGTTTGGGTTTGCTTCCTTTCCTTGCTCTGCTCAGAGGATCCGGGCTTGTTTTGCAAATGTGCCTCTCTCCCTCAGGCTAAATTGTGTTTAGCTGATCTGGCCCCCAAGTAGGAAAACTGAAAGAGAAATACTTCTTTTGATTTCCTGTCTCTCCCTGGCTGCTTGGGCACCTCACACCCCCTGCTGCTGCAGAATCCTGGCTCTGTCCTCACCAGCCCCTAATTCCGTGTGCGCGGATGGAGTGTATCCTGTGCCCGTGTTGAGGACACAGCAGCCCCACCCACATCCCGCGCCTGGCTGCCACCCTGCGCTGACAGAGCCTTGCTCGGGGCCGGGGGCTGGTTTTGTGAAACTTAGAATTCACTGCCAATATTAAAATCTCCAGATTTTCAGCTTCTCTTTGAATCTCGAAGGTTCTGGTCCACCCAGTCAGGAGCCAAGAGGCAGCTAGCCTTTTAGCGGCACCTGCCGTCCTGCGAGCAGGTACCACCTCCGGACGTGAGGAGGAGGCATGTGATTCCAGGATTCCTACAAGCCCAGGGTCTCGAAAGCCGCGAGACGGAAGCTGTCTGGAAACCCACGTGGTCCCCGCCCCCACTGCCAGTGGCCTGGAGGAGGCACCGCTGGGCCGGTCACTCCTACCATCTCTGCCACTGAGTGGGGCCTTGGGAGATGGTCTGCTGTTACCCCTGAACAGGGGGAGAGAAGGTTCCAGAGCCCACTTGGCTCCCTGGATGTGGGACAACAGCTGGAGCTTCTCTCCTGGCCAGCTGGGCTTCGACATCGCTACACAACCGGGGCGGCGGGCACGTTCACCTCTTAGCGGGGCGCAGACTTCCCTGCCTTGGCAACAGTGGCACTTAGCAAATCGGGAGTCTGAGAGCCTCCCGCCAGCTCCTCAATGCCACCCCTGGACCCGCTTAGCAAGGAAACACTCGGCCCGGGCTGCTTTTTGGGACATGGGGGGCCCCCAGGAGATCAGAGGTCGCCCGGGAGGCTAAGGGCTCAGGAGCCCATCCCTATGTGGCCTGGACAGCTCAGACCGGCTCCCGGTCCCTCCCACCCAGAAGAAGCGGTACGTTCTCAGGCCCCCTGCCCTTCTCCACGGCGTGTCTACGGTCGGAACAAGGTGCCCCCCACCATAGAAGATGATAGGGGAGGGGTCTTGAAGCCCCACGTCCCCAGACTTCCAGAACCAGGAATTACAAGCTCCCTGGGGACTCAGCACTTGCATCCCTGCGTGTGCACGCCGTCCTGCCCCCGCGCAGCCCCTGCACTCCTCCCAGTGAGATTCTGGAAATGTCCTCAGGCCCAGTAGGAGAAGACAGTTGAGGGTGAAATGGGGCAAGGGGACAGCATGTGTGTGTCTGGATATGAGACGTCAAATCTAATGAAGATTTTTATCCAGTTGAACCCGGGAATCAGAAGGAGGGCCTTTATTCCCGTCAACAGTCAAGACGAAACTCTCAGAGCCTGCTAGTTCCCATTGACCTTGTTGCCATGGAAACAGCCTTAGTGTCAACAACTCGCAGGAATCCAAACGGGCTCATTCACGCAAGAGGCACGTGGCCGTGGCCAGCTCCCTCCCGCCCCGGCCTCGATCACGTGGTTCCTAAGTATGGTGACCATACGTCCAGGGTTGCCTGGGAACAGGCCGGTTTATACCATTGTGCAGCCAGATGATCCCAGCACCCCATCAAGCCTCCAAGGTGACCGGTCTGGACAGCAGGCTAAATGGCCACCCTATTTATGGGTCTTTACTGAGTGTTGAGTACCTGGGCAGGAGTAGGGGATGAGCCCAGGCTGATGGGGAAGGAGGAAGGAACAACCCCCCACCACCACCACCAGGCCTCTGTTTGGGGGGGGGGGGGCAGGTGTGGTTATCTTTGTCACCAACATTCCATTTGTCACCCGTATGCCATATACCAAGAAATCTCCTCCCGTGCAGAGAAGGCCAAATGTTGGCTCCAGCAGGCACTGTCTGTGGAGTTGCTGTAGTGACCCAAGCTCCAGCCAGAGTGCCCTGTCACACCTGTAGAAGTTTCTGCCCCACAGAGCAAACAGGGACAGGCGGCTAGCTCTCACCAGCTCCTGGAGTCACTATGGGATTAAGGGGGGGAGGGGGGCGGTGCTTTCCACGTCCTCGTTTCTGACTCTGTCCAGCTCCTCTCCGAAGTGTTCCAGGCTTGATGTTTCAGAGCAGAAAGGAGGTCTCAGAGCCCTCTGCCCTGGCCCGCCTCAGAGCTTCTAATGACACCGTCGAATCAGAATCCTGGGTGTGGGTCTCACGTATCTGTCTCTGAAGTCCCTTGGGGACAGTGACGGGCAGTCAGGTAAAGCATACCTCTTACACGTGAGGAAGCTGAGGCCATGCGAAATCAAAGATCCTCCCAAGGCCACACGTATGTGAGGAAAGCAGCTGGAGCCCCTTCCCCCAGGCCAGCATGTCCCAGCCTGTCCCCACAGGCTCTTCTTTCTATACAGCTAGCTGGGACATTGAGCTCAATGGTTCGCCCTGCCCTTCCCGAAGTTTCACGGCTGCTTAGGGTAGCCATGTCAGGAATGGACGTTTGTGGTTTCTGCAGGTACCCCCGGGACCCCCGGTCAGTGAGTCCCCTCCCACCCCACCCCCAGTGACTGGAAATCCAGAAGAGGAACCCCTGTCTCAGACCCAATCACTGTCCTCACAAATACCTCATTCTCCGGGAGGACTGTTTCTTTGAATTCCTGTCTTTTGTAGAAACGTCCCCTAAGCGCACCCCAGTGTGCCAAGAGAAGCCAGGCCAAGCAAGCTTCTGGGGACCCTGGCAGCCCGGGGGTAGATGCAGGGATGGGCTCCTCACACAGGACCCCCTCCCTCTCTTGCTGACATCCATTCCAAGAGCAGGTCCGTGGCAAGTCCCACCTCCCACTTCCTGCCCCGGGTTGATGGCCCTGCCCGGGTGCCCACCTGGCCCCCTCCACGGTCAGGGTGGGCAGCGGGCCGGGGCACCACACCTGGCCCAGCCACAGGACCCAGGGTCTCCTGCATGGTCACCACCTGGGGAATTGGACACCCTGTCCCTCAGAAATGAGTCCAGCTATGATTGGAAGGGAAGTTCAGTTTCCTAAGGAGTAGCTCTCTCTCCTCCAGTCACTAATTAACCTTCCTGCCGTTCTTTGGTCCCCAGAGGGTTGCCCAGAGGGAGGCCCTGGGAGGCAGGTGGCTTAATGGGAAGAGCTAGACACTGCAACCGCTCCCCACCCCCACTTATCTGCTGTGTGACCTTGGACAAGTCATGCGACTTTCCTGTCTTGGTCTTCATGTTAATGAAATGGGACGAGAATTCTGCCTCAAAGGATTGTTGAGGGATTAGAGACATAACCTCTAGACCAGTGGGTCTCAAACTTGAGCCACCGTCGAATCCCTGGGGGGCTTGTTAAGACCCAGACCTAAGTCCCATCAGCAGAATTTCTTATTCGATAGGTCTGGGTAGGGCCTGGGGATGAGCATTTCTAACAGGATCCCAGGTGGTCAGACTGCTTCTGGGACCACAGCCTGAGACCCGCTGCCCAATGCCCTGTCCACGTTAATGCCCCGGAGGGGACGGATAATATTGTTACTCGTGTCCTTTTGCAGCGTAGTCAACATATAAAGAGCCTAGCGCAGTGCCGGGTTCTGGGAAGTCCCTGATCTCAGGGCCTCTTGAACGTGCACACACATATACACACACTAAGTGTGCAGTGTGCACAAGGCAGGATTGGGTCTCTCCTGGGGGCTTCTAGGGCTCCCGCCAGTAAGCTCTTGGGGCTTCCACAACAGAACACCACAGACTGGGGAATTTTGGCCATGGAAATTAATTTCCTCGCAGTTTGGAAGCTAAAGTCCAAGATCAAGGTGTTAGTGGGGTTGATTTGTGGTGAGGCCTCTCTTCCTGGCTTGCAGACGGCTGTCCCTCACCGTGCCCTCGCATGGCCTCCGCGATGTGCACACACATTCCTGGCGTCTCTCTTCTTCTTACAAGGACATGAGTCCTATCAGGTCAGGTCCCCACCCTGATGACCTCATTTCACCTCAGTGACCTCCTGAAAGGCCCTATCTCCAAACACAGTCGGATTGTGGTTAGCGCTTCAACTTAAGAATTTGGGGGCACGCGATTCTGTCCTTACAGGGCGTGACAGGCCTAGCCTGCCTCGCCAAAGCTCCGCCCCACCCCCCACCCCCAAGGCTGGACCGGAGCAACCGTAACCCACGAGGCCATGGCTAGCCGCCAGCACCACGTGGCCGTGAGCCCCCTCCCCGTCCCCAGCCCCCTCTCCTAGATCCCAATGACTCTCTTCCCAGTGGTTGGCCGCCTCTTGGGTAAATTGTTCATCAGAAGATACTCTCCAAAGCATGGCCACATGCTGCTGTCATTGGTTTCATTTTGATTACTCATATTAGTGGGATTGTAGCTGCCTAGCCATGGGTGGTAATTAGGGTAAGTGTTGAATACAGGCCAGGTCGGCACCAGAGTGCGCTGGGGGTTCCTGTGACAGCCACCCCGGCCCCTGCTCTGCAGGCCAGTCTTCGTGCAGGATATGTTGCCGGCAGCCCAGCCAGAGCCATAGCTGGTCCCAGGGCAGCAGCGGGACCCCTGCGGGGGGAGGGGGGGTGGCACAGGAGTACCCCGAATACCCCAGTTTCCAGTGGAAAGTGGGGCCCTCCTGGCCACTCCAGGCTTGGCCCAGCCATACCTGCCTTCTCTCCCCCAGTGGTACCCTCCCCTGCCCAGCCTTCCAGGGGCCACCCCCCAGGGTTGTGCGTGGGAGACCCCCCTCCCTGGGATTCTGTTCAAGCTTCACTCCTCCCACTTGAGGTGGCCGCAGATGGATGGGGGGCTGATGGCTGGGGAACTGGGAGCCCGGTGCCCTCCACCAAGACTTAGCAAACAGAGGGGACAAACGTGACCCAGAGCCACCAGGAGGTTATTTCGCTGGGAATTCCCTTTTCTCCCCTGCCCGCCTCCCTCCCCCCCCCCCCCCCAGGTCATGACCTTGCATTTAATCAAGTGTAGTTTTAATGCAGTTTCCATTTTGCTGCTTTTGCAAAGAGGGAAGGGCTGGAGACAGAAGGCCAGCGCACGTGTTCATTAACCTTCCCTCCATAAAACGCTCTTTTCCCATAGAAATCTCCTTTCCCACTGATTCATTACGTGTCGGGAAGCAGAGCATATGACATGTTAAAAGCCGTCTTGATAGTACTTGATATTCAGTACTAACAACTCACCAGCTCCGAGGAGGGGGCTTCTCTCCCAGCCCCCACTGGAGGGGGAGGGACGCAATCTGCATATTGAATGTGCCAAGACAGTAGGCAATTTGCATTAAGCATCCAGAAATTCTCTGCTTGCAATCTGTCACCCTTCACTGGGTTTTCATTTTATAACCTTAACAACAGAAGGAGGGGAGCAAGAGGCAGAAAGAACGCTGTAAGTGCGCCCGCATGGCAGGGCTGGAGAGGAAGCCTGGGACAAGCCGGCCGCTGCCAGCGCAGAGCGGAGCGGGGCTCAGAAATGACCGAAGACTCCAGCAGGGGTGCCTGCCACTCACTCCAGGGATAAAACAGCCCACCCCACCCCACCCCCCCAGACCCACAACTGGGCTGCCTGTAGGATGCCCTACAGTTCCTCTCTCCAGAGAGCCAAGCTCAGACCCAGGTGGGGTTTTTCCTGAGAACACCTTGGTCTGCCTTTGCAGTGAGCATCTGCTCTGAGTCCTTCCCAGAGGTAGGAGAGGCCATGCTGTTTCTGGAAGGTCTTCTGCTCTCTCCCAGACCTGCAGGTAAAAATTCAGGCTGAGGACAGAGCTGTGTGTGTTCACCACCCTGACTGCCCGTGAGGAACTCCTGGGAGCTTTAAAAAGACAAAACAAAACAAAAACCTGGCAGGGCACCTGGGTGGCTCAATTAGTTAAGTGTCCAACTTCGGCTCAGGTCATGACCTCAAGGTCCGTGGGTTCGAGTTCTGCGTCGGGCTCTATGCTGACAGCTCAGAGCCTGGAGCTTGCTTTGGATGCTGTGTCTCCCTTCCTCTGCCCCTCCCCTGCTTGCACTCTGTCTCTCTGTCTCTGTCTCTCTCTCAAAAATAAATTTAAAAATGTTAAAAAAAAATTTTTAATGAAAATAAAAAAAAAAAGCCTGGCACCACCCCAGACCAAGGATATCATAATCTCTGGGCTGGGGCAGGGGTCGGGACATGCTCTGCCCACCCACCACCCCAGCCTCTGCTTTCCTCTCTATAAAATGAGGAGTCTAGAAAAGATCCTCAGCCAAGAGGTCCCGGGCACGAGGCCAGGCCAGTGGACCCTGGCCTTCACTCCTGCCTTGACCAGGCTCCTTCTGCTGTTATCTGTCTTCCATATTGGATTTCCAGGCAGAGGTTTATTTGAGAAAAGGGTCCCACAGCTATAATGAGGTCTGCAAAGCCCTGGCCTGGGCCTTCCCTTTCGGCTGCCGGGGGACAAGCTGGGGCCTGAGCCAGCAGGATCACAGACCTCCTGGGGCTGCCGAAGAGCTCCCCAAGGGATCCCAAGGCAGCGAAAAGTAGGCCGGAAACCCCAGCACTGCCCCCGGCTGCACATGCCCATCACGCAGCACTCTGAACAGGCACCCAGGACCGCGACTCCAGGCAGCTCAGCTGGCTCAGGGACAGAAGCCACTCAGCAAGCCCCCATCCCCTCGTGATGACCCACCAGAATCCAGGGCCCTCTGGGAGCAGGGCCACGGGCCTCATCAGAACCAGACAAATACCTGGGGCAGGTGCACGGACAAGGAAGGCAGCACCTGGCGGGATTCCCAGCACATCAGAACCCACACACGAGGGGTTTTCTCTGAAAAACGACTGGAGCCCTACATACAGGTGCTGACAAGCAACGGCAGCCATGGAGCTCTCTGCAGGGCGTTCCAAGGCAGAGCCACCGGGGGCCGTCACAGCAAGCAGCTTCCTCCCCCAAGCCCAGTTCCCACGGGCATCGGCCAGGCCGTGGAACGAGGCCGGCATTATCGTCGTCATTAACGGTCAGCACAACAATACCGGGCAGGTGGATGCACTTTCCTCCTGGCCACCCCATGAGGCACACGCTAGCCTATTCCCATTTTACAGGTGAGGAAACTGAGGATCAGAGAGGTTTAGAGACTTGCCCAAATTCACACAGCAAGACTGCAACCTGGACTCAAATCCAGATCTGAATCTGACCCAGCTCCTACTCTCTGTGTAGACCCTCTGCCTCCTGGAGCCTCACAGAGCCAGGGCAGACACTGGGCACTGTGACCGTTCTTCCCCTGGACTCCGCGTGAGAGGAGCTCCGCCAGGGGAGAAAGGAAGTCGTCTTTGCGTTGGCAAAGCCACTGGCCTCTGCCTAGCATGACCCTGCCCTGCTCCTCTTCCCGGACCACCCGCTCCCACTCGCCCCATTTCACGGCGAGCCGGGTCCCTCTGAGAGCCCTGGGCACTGGCTCCAACCCCAGGGCTATGGATTCCCTGCCTCTGGAACCTGGCCCACCAGCAGCCACCGGAGAGGGCCGGGCTGTGCCCTGTACCCGACACGCCACCTCTCGGCCGGGTCTGCTCCTGGTGAGACCACAGAGCAGTGGGTGTGAAATCCATCAGTCCGCAGGCCCAGCTGGCAAGTCAGTTTATTTTAGACTGTCGGCCCCTATCCTGCCAGGCAGGCGTGCTCAGGGTGGGCTCTACCCTCAGTCATCCTGTGGACCCACCCCGATGGCAGGGACGACAGAGTTCCAGGGCTGGCCATCCAGGTGGCTGGTCGTCGGTGGGCATCCACTGTCCGGGTCATGTGGGCCCTGCAGTCCTGCCCCCTGTGCCCCCACAGCCTGGCCTGCAGCCCCTGAGGCCGAGAAGTCCTGTGAGAAAAATCAGAAGCACCCCTCCAGGGGGGTGGGGTATCCAGCCCAGCACGTAGCCTCCATATCCTCCGCAAACCTCCACTACCTGCAGCTGGGGGTGGGGGAGGGCCCTCAGAGGCCCAGCCCTCCCTCCCTTGAAGAAACGCTTTGGTGCACTTGGACTTCGGGAAAACAGAAGCAAACCTCTAGGTCGTCCGCTCCCCAGGGTGCACCGTAGGGAAGGGAGGAGGGGAGGCAGAGGAAGAGCACAGAGCTCCCAGTGGGAGTAGGGGTCTCATGGGGCAGCCTGGCCCTCCCTCCTCCGTCCTCCCTCCTCCCCCCCCCCATGTGTATCACTTCACCCCTAGAGCCAGCCTCCCAGCAGAGAGGGGGCTATGCTCTGGGAGGGCCCAGGTCCCACCCCTCCCAGGCCCTGCCCCTGCACCCCGTGACCTCTGACCGCCCCCCTGCCCCTCTCTGTCCACAGTCCACGGCATCAAGTGGACCTGCAGCAACGGAAACAGCAGCTCAGGCTTCTCCGTGGAGCAGCTGGTACAGCAGATTCTCGACAGTCACCAGACCAAGCCGCAGCCTCGGACCCACAACTGCCTCTGCACCGGCAGCTTGGGTGAGCGGGGCTCCCAGGGGCAGGGGGCAGGGGGGGCGGGGGGGCAGCTGGGCAGGGGGGGCTCTGCAGGCAGAGGGTGAGGCTCTCCTCCTCAGGGGTGGCCTGGATGTCAAGTGGGTGGGGCGGGGTCAGCCCGGAGCCAGGGGACAGCGCAGGACGGCACCCAGGACTGACTCACCATCGTCCTGCCCACTTGGGGCAGGAGAGAGCAGTTTCCAGAGAGGCAGGTCCCTCTAGGAATGGGGGCAGCAGAGTTGGGGAGTGCAAGGCTTTGGGGCTCCAGGCCTCATGGACACACAGCAGGTACCCTCCGGGCCCCACCATCTTGGGTATCGTCGTCAGGAAGCCCAGGGGCCCGGGCACAGGGCTGAGACGGGCTTTTCCCGGAGGTCAGCCCTGAGTCAATGGGACCACTCGAGCTGAACCTCTTTCCTTAACCTCTGTCCCCTCCAAGGATATAAAGCGTCCCGCACTCCCTGTCCTAATGTGCCTGTTTTTCTGATAATGATATTTGCTCTTAGGAATGTGCATTCTCCATTTCCTTCTCTGCCTTAATTAGATATTTCCATTAGAGGGTCATGTCACTTCCCTGAGAAGTCTTTGCGCACTTAGGAATAATGGTGGTGAGGCTGTAATAGGCGCAGGGGAGAAGTCACCCTTTTATCAAAAGCGAGGTGACCCTTATCAGCTGGAATGAAAATAATGGCAGAGGGGAGAGAAGAGAGAAGAGCCAACCTGGCCACTGCGTGCAGAGCCCTGGGGAGACCGGCCAGAGTCCAGAGACCCTCGGCCTAGAGCTTCTCCCTCTCTGCCACTGAGCTGGGATGGGGTGGGGGGGCGGTTAAGGCATTGCCTTTGCTTGGGTCTTAGAGGGATTTTGACCCACCAAGAGCTGAGGACACAACCCAGGCTGGCCAAGTGGGGCAGGGGGGCAGATACCTTTCTGCCTCTGGAGCAAAGTCTAGAACCCTCTTTGGTCCTGGGGCCCGAGAGCGAATGCAGAGAGAGTGCATTTGCTCTCTGCAAAGAAACCACTGCGCAGCCCGAACAGGCATGCCCGGTTTGGGGCAGGGGAGAGGGACGCGGCCTCCCTTCTGGGCTGAACCGCCCACCCTGGCCGGCAAGAGCTGTTTCGGTAAATGGTGTCTGTCTCTGAAGGCGGCAAGGGTTTTCCTGGAGGATGACAGACTCTCCCCCTTGTCCTTCCCAACCGCCTATGTCCTGAGGCGCTATCACTAGCATTGGAAAAGCGCATCAAGGAAAAAGCCCCGCCCCCTGCCCCCCCCCCCCCCCCCCCCCGTCTGGAGGGCGGTTCCATAGGGCGCGTGAGAGACCCCGCGACCCTGCGCGTGGGTGGCGCGCCAGCCCCAGGGGTCAGTGGCCTGCCTGGGCCCCCAGCCGCTCAGGGGCACGATCGACGGGGGCCCCGGCTCTGACTCTCTGTTTGCACGTGCGTGCGTGGACGTGTGTGTGCGTGTGCGCGCGCATGCGTGTGTCGTGTGCCTCTCGTTCCGCAGGAGCGGGCAGCAGCGCTCACCACAAGTGCAACAGTGCCAAACACCGGATCATCTCGCCGAAGGTAGAGCCGCGGACAGGGGGGTACGGGAGCCACTCGGAGGTGCAGCACAATGACGTGTCCGAGGGCAAGCACGAGCACAGCCACAGCAAGGGCCCGAGCCGCGAGAAGAGGAACGGCAAGGTGGCCAAGCCCGTGCTGCTGCACCAAAACAGCACGGAGGTCTCGTCCACCAACCAGGTGGAGGTCCCCGACACCACCCAGAGCTCCCCCGTGTCCATCAGCAGTGGGCTCAACAGCGACCCGGACATGGTGGACAGCCCTGCGGTCACGGGCGTGTCCAGCATGGCCGTGGCCTCCGTGATGGGGAGCTTGTCCCAGAGCGCCACGGTGTTCATGTCCGAGGTCACCAACGAGGCCGTGTACACCATGTCCCCCACCACCGGCCCCAACCACCACCTCCTCTCGCCCGACGCCTCTCAGGGCCTCGTCCTGGCCGTGAGCTCCGACGGCCACAAGTTCGCCTTCCCCACCACGGGCGGCTCGGAAAGCCTGTCGATGCTGCCCACCAACGTGTCCGAAGAGCTGGTCCTCTCCACCACCCTCGACGGTGGCCGGAAGATCCCAGAAACCACCATGAACTTCGACCCTGACTGCTTCCTCAATAACCCAAAGCAGGGCCAGACGTACGGGGGCGGAGGCCTGAAAGCGGAGATGGTCAGCACCAACGTGCGGCACTCGCCACCAGTGGAGAGGGGCTTCAGCTTCACCACCGTCCTCGCCAAGGAGATTAAGACCGAGGACACGTCGTTCGAGCAGCAGATGGCCAAAGAAGCGTACTCCTCCTCGGCGGCAGCCGCGGCCTCCAGCTCCCTCACCCTGAGCGCCGGCTCCAGCCTCCTGCCGTCGGGCGGCGGCCTGAGTCCCAGCACCACCCTGGAGCAGATGGATTTCAGTGCAATAGACTCCAACAAGGACTACGCGTCCGGCTTCAGCCAGACGGGCCGCAGCCCCCACGTCCACCAGACCCCTTCCCCGAGCTTCTTCCTGCAGGACGCCAGCAAGCCCCTCCCCATCGAGCAGAACGCCCACAGCAGCCTGAGCGAGTCCGGGGGCACTTTTGTGATGCCCACGGTGAAAACGGAGGCCTCGTCACAAACCAGCTCCTGCAGCGGCCACGTGGAGACACGGATAGAGTCTGCTTCCTCCCTCCACCTCATGCAGTTCCAGGCCAACTTCCAGGCCATGGCTGCGGAAGGGGAGGTCACCATGGAGACCTCGCAGGTGGCCGAAGGGGGCGAGGGCCTCATCAAGTCTGGGGAGCTGCAGGCCTGTAGCTCCGAACACTACCTGCAGCCCGAGACCACCGGGGTGATCCGCAGCGCCGGCGGGGTCCCCATGCTCCCGGGCGGCGTGGTGCAGGGACTCTACCCGGTGGCGCAGCCGGGCCTCGCCAACGCCTCCAGCATGGAGCTCAGCCTGGACCACTTTGACATCTCCTTCAGCGGCCAGTTCTCCGACCTGATCAACGACTTCATCTCCGTGGAGGGGGGCGGCGGCACCATCTATGGGCACCAGCTGGTGTCGGGGGACGGTGCGGCGCTCTCCCAGTCGGAAGACGGGGCCCGCGCCCCCTTCGCCCAGGCGGAGATGTGCATGCCCTGCTGTAGCCCCCAGCAGGGGAGCCTGCAGCTGACCAGTGCCGAGGGCGGGGCTGGCACCATGGCCTACATGCACGTGGCTGAGGTGGTCTCCACCACCCCAGCGCAGGGCACCCTGGGGATGCTGCAGCACAGCGGACGGGTGTTCATGGTGACCGACTACTCCCCGGAGTGGTCTTACCCAGAGGTAAGCTGGGGCCGCCCGTGGCCTCCCCCACCCGCCCACCGGCGCCCTCGCTCGGCTCAGGGAGGCTCATTTGCATGCGGCTGCCCTTTGGAGGAAGCTGTGGACCATACAAAGCTGTCCCCTTCCTCTGTCCCCATGGCCTTTGTCCAGCGCCGGCTCTCAGACTCCACTTGAAGGCCAAGGGTCTCCTGGGGGCCAGGTGGCCCTCCCGCTCCCGCCAGAATAAGAGTCTGCTGTGAACCTGGCTTGCGGATTAGGATTCCACGGACAGTTTTGCTTTGCTTTATGCCTGTTTTGAAAAAACGTCCTAGGGCTGCGAAAACAAAACAAAGCAAATTCAGAAAGCACCACCATAGATCATCCATGTCCATTACTCCCGATTTGCTTCGCTAAACAAAACAAAACATAAACAAATCCCCATCAAATTGAGGAGAAGGGTATAGTCCCGTAAAGCCAGCCGTGAAACGTTCTCGGGTAAATCGGGCCTCTACGACCTCAAAGGCATGTTACGTGACCCGGGATCTCCCACCACCTGTGGCCTCCCCCGCCCAGCCCCGGCCTACTGCCCCCCCCCCCCACCTCAGTTCCTTCAGGCTGACCTCTGACATTGAGCGTCACTGCTCCAAAGCCCAGGACCGCCGGAATCCCGCCCCACCCCCAGAAAACCCAGGTCTTGCCACAGTGGCACAGTGTTTAAGGAAGAAACCTTGGCTTTCTCTCTGAGATAGAATGGCATAGGAAGGGGACAGAGAGTGGCCTGAGCTTTCCCGAATGCCCTGCTGCACACTGGGGCACACTCCCTGACTCCTCCCAGCCCGCCTGACAGGTGCTTGGGGAGCAGCCCAGTCACCGCGGGGCCCAGGTCGGCACTTTCTCCCAGGAAGGTGGCTGCCCACAGCTCCTTGGTCCCACTGCCACATCCCCTGGGCACCAGGGTCAGGGGCTGCTGTCCACTACACCGAGAGAAGGGCGCTCCTGAAAGACTGTGACTCTCATGGGGCATCAAGGCAGGAATACAGATGCCACAGAAGGTTCTCCAGGTACGAGCAGTGCAGGGACGCTGGCCAGAACCTGTGCACGTTACAGACCCACGTGCTTGAGGGGCTCCCCGGGGTGATGCCTGAGTCAGGACCAGACTAAGGGGTTCCTGGGTCTGGGTCCAGATGGCATGTGCCCCACGCTTACTAGCCAGTGGCCTTGGGCAAGGTGGCTGCCTTTCTTGTCTCTAAACCGGGCCATGGCGGCTCTTACCTCACTGGGTTGTTGTTAAGGACCGAGTAAAAGACTCAGGCAGCACCTGCCTCTTCCGTCCACCTCCATTTGCCCCTCCCCCAAGAAGGAGAATCCGGAAGATTCTGACCAGGCCTCCTCTTGGTTTGGCTCAGTTTGACCCTGTCAGCGATGCTGAGCTCAGTGGCACCACGTGTCACCCCCACCCCGGGTGACAGATCAGCTCTGCCCAGCAGCCTGCCCCCCACAGGGCTTAAGAAAGCGACTTGGGGGACAGGGAGGGGATGTCACAAGGGGTCAGCTGGGCGACCTGGCTGCCTGGGCCTCAGTTTCCTCTTCTGCAAATGGCCGAGAGGGGTAGCCTGGAGGCCCTGCAGGTCTTAGGCCTGGGAGGTTTGGCCCTCAGGACCCTGAAAGGCTGCCTGGAGCCCGAGTCCTACAGGGACCTGTCGGGAGGGGAGAGGAACCCTCTTTCCCCAGCCTCGACCTGTGCACGCCGGCCCCCAGCATGTGTGCAGGCCCGCAGTCCGGCCTCCATGGACCTGGGGGCACTAGTGAGGGGCTATTAGCAGACTGGTCCCCTGTTCTGCACCCCAGTACCGGCAGGTGCCCACATCGTACCTCAGGGAAAATCAGTTCAGCAGCCTGCCACGCGAGGGCAGCACGGGAGCGGGAAAGAATGTGGGTCCGGTCACCTCCGAGAAGGAGCGTCCAGCCCTGGTTTTCCAGAAGCCCTCGAGGCTTCCAGGAAACAAAAGCAACTCAAATTCAATTTGATTTGGAAAGTGCACAGATGCCCCCCAGCTGGTCCCTTTGGAACCCAGTGGCCTCACGGCGAGGCCTCTGCAGAGGCCCCAGTGGCTGTCGGCTCGGGCGCGCTTCCTAGGCTGTGTGAGCTTGAGCTCAACAGCCTCTGGGCACCCTGGCCCAGCTCTAAAATCCACTCTGCAGGAAGGCTAAGGCAAGGCCACCTTGCCGTCTCTTCCGGGAGTGCTCCTCCCTCCCACCTCCCAGATCCACCTCTTCCCCTGCAGCCACAGCTGGTCACCAACACACACACACACACACACACACACACACACACACACAGACTGGAGGTGCCCCTCGGCCCCAGGATCTGCCCTGGGTGCATCTGAAGTCTGGGTCCTTTATCTCAGGACTCCCAGGGCACAGAGACCTCAGATGGCATTTGCTGCCCGCCCCTCCCCCAAGCCCTCTGCGTCACGTTCCTCCATTGGCTGCACCAGGCAGAGGAAGCTGCAATTAGAGCCGTCAGGTGCCTGCGTCACGGCAGATCAAGCACAGCCAGGCGAGCGTTGCCATGGGAACCACCCCCTGAACTGATGGACGCAGAGCCCATCCTACAGCAGTTTCCATGGAGAAGGTCCCGATGTTCTCCAGTAATTTCTACAGTTCTTTGTTCCTCACAGCGGTCCTAGCTTCACGCCAGGAACTATTGATTGGGGTTATTTTTTTTTTTTCCCCTTTTTTCTCACATGGTAACTGTCTGTGGCTTTTTGAAGCCACTGCTCTTCCGCTTCCTAGGATCCAAGGAGGATCCTGCCCTGGGCTGGCCCGAGGTTCTACCTGTGCCATGTGGCACACCTCCCAGCCGGCACCCAGCCCCCAGCCCGTGAGCCCGAGAATGCCACCTGACAGCTCCAGATCTCCCTATGGAGCCATATATCAGAACCGAGGAATGTTAAGGCCAGAAGGGCCACCAGAGAGGTTGGGCCACTTGGCTGAGGACACACAGCTACTGAGGGGCAGGGGCAGACCTCCTGCTTTTGGGCTCCGGGCCTGAGCTATCTCCACTGCCCCCAGCCTTTGGTGGCCCAGCATTAATGTGACTTCTCCAAAACCATCCCGGCCCATCCCAGCGCACAGGTGGAATACCTGCCCATCCAGGACATCCCCTTCTGTGCTGGGCTGAGGGAGAGACACCCTCACCTCATCCCTGGAAACACCCCCTCCTGCTGCTGATGCCCAAGGCCAGCCCTGGGCCAGGTCTGGGTTCCAGGATCATTGTGGGTAGCCCACGGGGAAGCCTTGTGTTGATGCTGGGGGTCCCTCCGGGGCAGGGATGGGCCAGTGCCCAGGAGAGTCCACGCAAGAACTGGTGACTGCGTGGCAGAGTGTCTCATTGGCAGGGGCCAGAAGTGGGAGAGCTGGGATCTGGCCTCTTTGACCTGGAGAGGTGGGGGAAATGGGGGCCTCAGGCCTGCACCCAGCAGCCCCTCCACTGCCAGTCTCAAGTAGGTATGCTGCTCAGTCTTCTGCAGCCTGGACACCAGGTGGCGCTCTCAACCCTGTCCTGCCACGTTCCGGCCCCCTGCTGGGAAAAGTGGACAAAGCCTGGGGCGGCCCACCCAGGGAGAGCCAGAGAGGCCAGCATCCCCAGCCTCCAGCGCTAAGCCCCTCTCTGGCTCAGGACAGTCTCTGAGCTCCTCCAACTCTGAGCCCTCCTCCCCCATTTTTCTATCTCTGCAGCCATTCTCATTCATGTCCCCGACCTCCCATCCCTGCCCCACCGCCCCATCCCTGGGGATCCTGAGATTTCCTTGTTTCCCCACCAGAACTCCCTGTCCCTGGGGTGACACTAACATGCTCAGGCCTGGTTTCGAAACTCGGGGCTCCAGAAACCTGTCCACAAGTAAATGACAGAAAAAGCCCTCCCTCCGCTGCCCTCCGGGGCTCCCCGCCTGCCTGGCCACTTCTCAGGTGCATCCTACACTGAAGATGTTTGAAAAACTCTGTGCTCCCTTCTGCCTAGAACAGAAAGTCACATGGGAGAGGGTCAGGGGTCAGAACTGCTGGCCCCCATGCTGGATGCCAGCTGAGGAAGGCAAGGAGCATCCGGGGGTCCCCTCCGCCCCCGCCCCAAGAGGCTTCCTCCTCCCGCTGCCATCCTGACACAGTGGTTCCCAAAAGCCGGGCATGCCGGAATCCAGAGTCTGCATGTTCACCAAACACGTGGGGCAGGGGCGCAGACCACCCTCTGCCCCCAGGAGCAGTGCAGCCTGGAAGGCCTGCGTCCCCGTCCCTTCCTCCGGCTGATGTTCCTTTCTGCTCCTCTCTGTTCCCTCAGGGAGGAGTGAAGGTTCTCATCACAGGCCCGTGGCAAGAAGCCAGCAATAACTACAGCTGCCTGTTTGACCAGATCTCAGTGCCTGCGTCCTTGATTCAGCCCGGGGTCCTACGCTGCTACTGCCCAGGTGAGGAGGCGGTGCCCCTACCGAGGGGGTGGGCCCCCCCTGCCCCGAGCGCCGGGTGCAGGGGCAGCCTGGGAGCGACGCTGGACAAGTCACGTCACTACTCTGGGCCTCGCTTTCCTCTGCCGTGATGAAGGGGTCCCGGATCCACTAGTCTAATGTCATCGGTTGAGGATCAAAGGGGTATGAAGCCTGCTCAGCTGGGATTTTGAGGTTCATGAACATGATGGGGGTTGTTGGGACAACCAATGAGCTGGGTTGACACACCCAGGACTGGGCACAGCAGGAGACCGGAGCCACCCTCAGCCTGAAAGTTTCCAGGAGCTGGTGGTAAGAGCCGGGCAGGTGGAGGGGCCTGACGGGGGCCACACCCGAGGTCAGAGCAGCCAGGCAGCTCTCTCTCCTCTGGCCCGTGCCTCTCGCAGCTCCCGCCAACCAGAAGCCACAAGAATGAGCGAGCCCAGGCTGTGTGGTCCACACGGCCAGTCCCCCAGGGCACTGAGCAGATCAGAGAGGGATGGAGAAGGCCTGGCGGGCAGCAGGGGAGGACCTGTCAAACTGATAATAATCTGCACGGACTCCCTTGAGAAAGTGAAGCCATCTGCCCTGCCCCCGGAAAAAGGTGCAGGCACAGAATATTCTTCCAGTTTCAGGGGCAGGAGCGCCTCTGCCCTCCCTGTGGCTCTGACCTTCTCCGTCCTCACTCAGGGCTTCATCGTCATCTACTGGGCTTGACGTCCCTGTCTGGGCAACTTCTTGACCTCTGGCCATTGCTATCTCCCCGCTGGCCCACCAGCTCCATTTGTCAGGGTCTGTGTCTTTCCTGGTCACCGTGTGGCCCCAGGGCCTACAAGTGTCTGACATGTCACAAGAAGGAGATCAGTATTTGTGAAGGAATCCGTTTCTAGAGCTCCTGTTTTCTGACCTCTGTGCTGGTTCTGGGAAGACCCGTTGGCGGACATGAGCTCGGGGATGGCCTGTCCAGCTTGCCCAGGCAGTGAATGGAGAGAGAGACCATGTTATCTGAAGCCAAGGGATCTACAGAAGGACAGAGTGCTCCCTGTGGAGGCCCAAGGTTAGAGAGAGAAGTGAGGACAGGGGCCTTGGGCCACCCCAGCTGTCTGTCTCCCCCCACACCATCCCCCCAGCCTGGAGCTTCTGAGTCCACATGGAACATTCTTTCTTCTCTCGCTCCATTCCCTGTGCAGCCAGCCAGGCCAGAATGCTCCAGGACTGGGTTCACATGCTCGGCCCTCCCCTACCCCACTCCCTGAACCCAGCACCTCCTTCACCACAAATATCCCAGGGAGCCAGGGATGCTGCCCAAGTTGGCCTCCCCCTGTTGGCCCTGCTCCAGGGGACCCGTTCAGCCCCCTTTGCTCCCAGCAGCCTTGCTTGTTCTGGAGCACAGCCATCAGGATGCCAGCCCAGACTGGGTCAGCCTATCACAGCTCAGTGCCGCACGGCCAATGCAGCCATCACTCCCCGCCCCCCCAACCTCTACCCCAGGGTGGGGGTGGGTAGGGGGACAGGGCAGCGTGTTATTACACTGTCCACTTACCACCTGCTGCTGGAACAGGACTTGCCCGGCCTCTAAATAGAAGCCATTTCCTGTACCTGGCTCTTGCCTGGCTGAGGACCCAGACCTTGCCTGTCCTAGGTTATCTGACCCCTCCACAGAAAAGGCTGGCCTTTGCACGCCCTCTGGCTGCTGTCCCAGGCCACGACCTGGCGAATCCCGGGTGCTGGATCCGTCACACCACAGCACATCCCGGATCCGCCAGTTACCACTTGGTGACTTTAGCTCTCAGTCCTTGACCTCTCTGGGCCTCGGCTTCTACATCTGAAAAACCAGCTGCCAGGTGGGTAAGAGCAGAGTTGAAGGACGGTCCGTAAAGCACTTGGTTCACAGGCTCAACTCGTAGGGGCTCCACTAGCGAAGTCTTAGCTCTTTCTGCTTCGAGGGGAAGAGGGGATCCACTCTGTTCCATCTCTCAGCAGGCGGCTGTCCTGGTCCCTGAGCATTCCTGGGTCCCGAAAGCTGGCAGCCACCATGTCTCCCAGTGGTTCAGGATCCTCTAACAGCACATCTTGAACCCAGGGGTGAGAAGCCACAGGTTCAGGCAGAGACTGGGAGCCAAGGCCTCGCTGCTAGAGCACCGACTTGTTCTGCAGCTGACCGCAAAGAGAGGGTCCCCTTTGGACACGTCTGCTTTAAGGCCCAAATTAAAACCCGTCACCCTGTAAGACGGTGCTGGATGTACGCACGCATTCCTTCACGCACCGAATCGTTCACCAGGCGCTGGTACACATCTAGAATGGAGCAAAACTCAAGACTCAGCCCCTTGGCCCAACTCCGTCCCCAAGGGGCAATCCGTCCAGGGAGGCGTCAGTCACACAAACAAGCCACTGCCCTGGGGGGTGATACCGGCTGCTCGGAGACCTCTTCCCTGAGTCTTCAAGGGAGCAGGGAGATGAGCTGATCTGGAAGAAGGGACACCTAGAGGCAGAGCCAAGCTGGCCTCGCCCAAAACAAGGGCCCAGAGGCCTGTGAGCCCAAGCCAAGCGACCTCAGGAGCTGGGAATGACATGGGAAGAAGGGGCACAGGGAGTGCATGTGGCCACTAGTCACCAGCCTGACACCCGACGAGGAGACTGGACCCTGACCGGGAGCACGGTCCCCCACTGTCACTGGCCACAGATGACACACAGCACGGAGTCTGTCTCCTACAAGATGGCAGTCGTGCTCCAAGAGCGGGAGCGAGACAACCAAGTCAGGGCACTGAGCCCAGGGTGAAGGGGTGGTGAAGGGGACTTCAGGAAAGCTCCTCCCCCCCCCCCACCTTGGGCTCAGGAGGAGACAGCAGTAGCCACCAACCAGAAGACTTGTTTTGGCCACAGCCCCACCCCGGGTTCCTGGGCAGTCACCAAAGGCAAAGGGTGAAATTCAAAATGAGGTGGGCAAGGGCACTGAGATTTGAAGCAATTCATTCAACAAACGGTTGAGTGGCCACCCCATGCATGCCAGGTACTGACCTTGGCCCCGGGCATGAAGACGTGATCAGGACAGACCTGTGCCCCACTCTCACGGAGCTTACATTTTAACTGCCGAAGACAGAAAGAAACAAGGAGGCAAAGAAATAGCGGGGCAAGTTGGGGGGGATATGGGTGGGGGTGGGAGAATTGAACATGGCAGGGTTGGAGAAGATGGCAGGGACCAATGTCCGTCCTTCTGAGGGACCCAGGATGTCCGTCCTTCTGAGTCACGGGAAGGAGTTTGATTTGGTTTTATTTGCAATAGGAAGCCATTAGTTTTAAGGAGGGAAGCGAAGTGATCTAAATTATGTCTTTCAAAGATGATTCTGGGTGTGGGAGAACAGATTGTAGGAAGGAAGAACAGAAACAGGGAAACTGGAGGAAGCGGGCAGAGGGGTGATCTTTCCTGACTTAAGGAGGAGAGCTCCCTGGGCAACATATTCCCATCAGTTTCACGTAGGAGCTTTGGAATGTGGCCCCCCAACCCCATCCCAGCAGGAAACAGGTAGGTCTCCAGTATACTGTGCCTGCCCTCAGCAGGCGGCTAATGCGGGAATCTAGGCGAGAGATGATGGCAGCTTGGACCACAATGGTGGCAGTGGAGACAGAGAAGTGGAGGGACCGGGACTCGCCGATGGACTCAAGGGGGGGGAGGGAGAAGGCCAAGGAAGTGTCCCTGTGTGCACCACGCTGCTGGTCTGGGACCCAGGAGACTATGCAAGGTCCTCTCTGTCTGTCTCTCTGGGGAAGGATGGGATGCTTTCAATCAGCCACATTCCAGCATCACTGCAGGCTGTACAAGTGCTGGGAGGTGCTGGACAAGAGGGGCACCCTCGGTCCAGAACACGTGTCACAGAGCAGCCTTGGGCTCCCCAGCGCCAGCCGAGGCCAGGTGGCTAGCTACTGAGCGCAGAGCTGAGCGGGCTCAGATGGGGTGTGTGCTGTCCTTTCTTCCTGTTGGTAAACCAGGCAAATCTCTAGGGAAGATGAGTGACCATGAACTTGGAAGTCGGCCTGGGGACACTATCAGGGCCTCAGGAGGTTCTGGACTTGGCTGGGAACCCCTTGTCCAGAGAGACACCACAGGAGGTCCCCTGGAACCCCCACCCTCCATGGAGCCAGTTGGCTCAGCTTGTAGTCTGGAGCTGAGAGACCACCCCAGGGTGGAAGCAGAGGGGAAAAACCCACTTGTCACCCTTGGGCAGTGACTTCCTGAAGACCCTCGCTCTGGGGACAGTGGCATAATACAAACCTGGGATGAACAGAGGCCACAGGTCAATGACTTGGTTTTCCCCTGGGAAGTAAGGTCTGCACTTACTCTGCCCTGGGGAGCAGCTGACTTGGACAGCTTTCTCGAGTCTGTAAGCTTCTGAAAGCCAAGAGCCCAAACAGTAACACGATCCCTATGTGCGTCCTCCCTGGAAATCTGTCCCGGGGAGGCCCTGGGCCTGGTGTTCCAAAAAAGCAGGGCAGGGAGCACACAACCCTGATGTCTACCGGGGGGACGAGACCTGGCGGGGTAGAGCAGACTGCATACCTACTCTGACCCCCGCGGCCATCTCGGTGGGCCACAGCCCCCCATATTTCAACAGGAGCCACACAAAGCCTTAACCCCAGACATGAAGCAGGTTTCTGCCGGGGGTGGGCTCTCTTCTTGCTGATGGTACAAATGTCCCAGTCGTTAGACATCCAATAAATACATTGAGCCCTGTGTTGGGGACAGAGCAGTGAATGAGCCCCACAGGGGCCTGTCTTCCCAAAGGCCACTGTCTAGGCATTGGAGGGGAGGTGCAGGCTTCAGGCTGGCACTCCCAGCTTGGCACCCGTGGGCCCAGAGTCACAGGCACAGATGAACCTCCTGCTCTCATCAGGGAGGCAGAGGAAGTTCTGAAAATACTTGGAAGGCCATGCTAAGTGCCTCAGGACAAGCTTGTAGAATAAGATGAAAGGGGGAAATAAAAACACAAAGACTCCAAAGCAAATGCTTTCCCGGGATCCCATCTAGGATGGATGAGATGGGGGAGAAGTCAGGCAGCCATGGGACAGGGTTGGGGACCATTCATCCATTCACTCAGCAAATCTGCACTGAGTTCCCGGTACCTGCCCTCGCCGGGTGCAGGAGTGATCGCGGGGCTCCTGGCTGAGTCTGGGGTCTAGAGAAGGTTCCTGGAAGAAGAAGCACTACGTCTAGGCCTTGCGGAATGAGCAGGCGGAGGCTGGGGTTACCCCGTGAAGGGGAGTGGGGAGGGGGCACTCGAGGTTCTTGTGTGGTACGTCAAGTTGAAGGGCGCCCATCCCCGCCCCTCGCCCTGACCTCTCTCTCTTTTGCTTTCAGCCCATGACACTGGTCTTGTGACCCTACAAGTTGCCTTCAACAACCAGATCATCTCCAACTCAGTGGTGTTTGAGTACAAAGCCCGGGCCCTGCCCACGCTCCCTTCCTCCCAGCATGACTGGCTGTCATTGGACGGTAAGAACAGCGCTCGGGTCACCTTGCCAGGTGCTGAGGAAGAGGGGCACTTGGGGACCCTGTGCACAGGGTGTGAAAAAGAAGGAAACATTTGGATTCCCTTACTTTTGCTTGGAGTGAAAGTCTCCACCACGGAAGGACCCACTGAGTCCCTGCCCTTAACCTTGATCTCTCCCCTGGCACAGAATGAAGTTTGTGAGTTTGGGCCTTCGCTGTCACTCCTGCCAGGGGATCTGAGTGGCCAGACAAGCCCCCGGGTTGCTACGAGGTTCCTCTCTGGACAGACCTTGAGCAGCGGGGTCTGTCCATCCTCTGCCACTGCCCCCCCCCCAAGCCAATTTCTAGGATGTCCTTGAAGAGAGAGCCCCCAGAGGCCATCACCAAGCCCCGAGCCTCTAAGAGATGAACGCAATGTGGGAAGCTGGGTGGAGGGAGCTCTGGCTTGGCTCCTTTCGTGATCTAGGGCCTGGACAGGACGGCTTGGCGGGGGCGGGGGAGGGGGAGGGGGCGGGAGACGGTGCTGTGTATTAAGTGCTTTTGCTTTTTATGGGTAACAAACCAAACCTCATGGAAAGCCCTCAAACACCTGTCACCCCCTGCTTCTAGGCTGTTTTTACTTTAGCCTGTGCCCTGTAGAGCATCTGAAACAAGCCCAGGATCATCCTCATGGCTGAGGGTGGAGGGCCAGAGAGCCCCAAAAGGCTCAAATGGAGGAGACAGGACCTGCTGTCCAAGCACGGCCCTCTGAGAGCCACCGGCCTTGAACATGAGTGAGTGCTGGTACCAGAGCCTCTGCAGAGAAGAGCTGTCAAAGACAGGTGGGGGGATGCTAAGGTCAGAGGCTGCCCTTCCCAGCCTGGGCATGCCCAGCAGAAGCCCCGGAAGTGGCGTGGGGAGCCGAACTGGCAGTCTGCTCTCTGCCCCCAGACAGAGTGGGAGGAATGGCTGCACACGCATCAGTATCAGGGCGGCTAGCGGAAGGGCCTGTCCGTGGGGTGCTGGCCAAAGACCTCCATCAGCCTGCGGTGTGGGCCTTGCCCAAGCTGATCCTGGGCCCTCTGTAAGCACCTCTCTCCTGTGCACAGCAGCCCTTGGCCTTCTCACCTCCCAGACTTCCCCTTGCTGCTGGCTGCCGGGGGATTTCTGGGCTTGGGCACGTGCCCTGGGCAGCTTTCCTGAACCCAGTGTGCAAATATCAGCCTCATCCCAGCCCGGCTCCAGCAATGACAGGGTGCCTGGCGGCCACCCTGGCCGCCGAACCCTCTGAGCTGTTCCCAGAGGTGGCCTTGGGTCAGCAGGCATCTGCACCCTGGCAGTAGCTGCGTGGGAGCACCGGGCTGGCCTTGGCAGCCACCCTGGGCAAGACTGGAGCCAGCCAGAGCTGTGACGATGTCCTGCAGGATGTAACAGAGAAGGGCAGGGTGACCAGGGGCTCCCGTTCAGGAAATCCGGTTTCAGCCTTGCAGAACAAATGGGAAATGGAACAGGCTAGTCTGCAGAGTCCTGGCTCTCCCTGAGTGACCAGGTCACCTCGCCAGGACAGGCCGAAGGATACTGGGACCAGCGCAGGACCTGCCTGGGAGCTGGAGCCCTTCAGAGAGCCAAGTCTCAGCCAGGCGGTACCTCGGAGCGCAGGAAACATCAGCCAGCCCCCCGGAAGCCAGAGAGCAAGCTGTAGCAGGGAGGCTGTGAGGCAGACCATGGGCAAGGAGAATCATCTTTGTCTCATTACAGACACACTTCTGAGCCCTCCGCCACACCAGGTCCCTTGGGCGATAAGCCTGCTACCAAGCTGGACACCTGCTCCCCAGCAGCCACCTCCAGAGGGGACCTGGAGCTCTGACCTCCACAGGCCTCCAGTTGAGATAAGCATCCTTCAGGCCCTGGAGAGATGACAGGAGTTGGGGGAAGGACGTGGCAGGCCCACCCCGGCCCAGAGAACAGATCAGGGCCCCCGCAAGATCTCAGGAATCCCTCTCCCTTTGGTCTCGACCAGGTGTCCTTTCAAGTAATAGGAAGGGAGGGGTGGCCACTGCAGAGGAACCGTAAGACCCCTTCCCTAAACGAGTGCAAGTGCCTTATCCACGGAAGGAAAATTTTCCCAGCATTTCACCAGCCTGATAAATAATAACCGTGCGGGGAGGTGGGGGCGGGGGGAGGGAGCAGAACCGCAGCCGCAGCGCGAGGGCTTAATCTGCCCAGTGCAAAGGGGACAGCTGGGACAGCCCCGAGGGTAGCGGTCTGCGGGGCCTCTGGCCGACCCCGCGGCCTGGCAGAGAACTCGGTGTGGGGGAAGATGCTGCAGGGGCCAGGCTGGCGGAAGCCTTCCCCTCCGCGCCCCTCCCCTCCCGCCCCCGCGGTTACCGGGCAGATTCGCCCCGGGAGCTGCTGGGAGGTGGGGACGCGCGCGCCGCGGCGGCGAGGGGGAGGAGAGGCGGTGCAAAGGGGAGGGGGCGAAGGACCGCAGCGCCGAGCAAACTGGGGCGCGGCGGCCGGGCGGCGCGCGTGCACACACACGCGCGCACGCACACGCGCGCACGCCTGTCCGCCCGCCCGCCCCGCCGGCCCTCCGCAATGCAGGGGCGCTTCGCCGGCCGGCCGCCTTCGCCTCCCCTCGCGCCCGCCGGGACTGCGGCAAGGCCCCGCGCCTCTCCCCAGCCCTGCGGGACCCGCGAGGCGCGGGGAGCCCCGCGGCTGCGCCCGCGCGCGGTTGTTTTCCCCGCACCCGTCGCCCTGCTCCCGATCGTGGGGGCGCGCTTTGCCCCCTCCCCCATCCCAGTGGGGGAGAAATGTTTGGGAAGAGGATTTGTGCCTTCATTTCATTTTTAAAATGGATTTGTTTTGCCAGACGAAAGGCCGCGTGGGGGCCCGAGCGTGGAGCGCAGCGAACCCGCACGCGCGGGCGGCGGCGGTGGCGCAGCCTTTGTCTGAGCCGCCCGGCCCGGGTCGGGGGCGATCGTCTCCGACGAGGTGCTTGGGCACCTAGTCCCCAAAATCCCAGCTGAGCGCAGCCCTCACCCGACGCGGAGATCACGGAAGGAGGGAGAAGGGGGGGGGTGCGCGCTGTCGTCGCCACTTAGCTGGCTCGGGGCAGACTTTAGGAAGCGCCTCACGTGGGTCCCAGGAGCTGCAGCTCCTCCCGCAGATCTAGGGGGCTTCTCCTCCCTTACCCACCCCCCCCCCAGCCGGGTCTGCCTGGACCCCCACTGCCTAGCGCGGGCTGGCAGGTTGCAGGCCGCAGTATGTAATTGTGCTATAAACTCATGTGTGAGTAAATGAGTGCTCACCGGACACATCAAAAGAGTTTAATCCAGCCCAGTGGTCAGGAAGGCTTCCCAGACCTAAAACATCAAATCTGAGCAGGCATCCGCTAAGCCGAGAGGGATGAAAAGGAGTATCTTGGGGCGGGGCGCAGCGAGCGCCGAGGGGATGAATGACACCGTGGCTGCCTCAGGCCAGGCTACTCTGGGAGCTACCATTTTCACCATTTCACGCCAAAGGTGCAAATCCAGAACAGGTTTCCCCA
This sequence comes from Felis catus, assembly GCF_018350175.1. Lineage (NCBI taxonomy): Eukaryota > Metazoa > Chordata > Mammalia > Carnivora > Felidae > Felis > Felis catus. Next base: position 5,257,670 of record NC_058375.1, read on the forward strand.
TGCCTGACCCCAGGCCGTTTGCCAGGAGACCCCAGAATGGTCTGGGGCAAGCCGCTAGCTGTGTATTTGGGAAGACAATGGCACCTCTTCCAGGCTAGAGACAGTGAGGCAGTGAGTTTACCCTGGAGACATTTTGGGAGGGGCTCTGGGAAATGTCTCTCCTGCCCGCTGCGGGTCCTGGAGATACACACAGCCAGGGCTCTGCCGTGCACGGGGAGGATGTGCAGTCCGTTTAGATGGTCTGGCCTGCGCCTGTGTTTGCGAAGAGAATAAACCCAGGCCACTTGACACTGCGGCTCTGGAGCTGGGGGGGGTGGGGCTCACATCAAACCAAGGGCACTGGGACACCTTTAAGTGACTCCTGTCCCTGGAAGAGGAGATGAGTAGAACTTCTGGGTGCCTTGTTCTTTCTCTTGCCCTGTTCTTCCTCCCCAAGGCCGGGTCGAGAAGCCCCCGCGGTCCCTCCGGCCCCACGGCAACCCCAGCGGCCCCCTTCTTGGAAGCCCACTAAGCCGCTTATACGTAGACTCTATTTTCAGTTGCTCCTCAGGCAGCTGAGCCTCTGCCTGGGCAAGAGGATTGGGGGGAGGCCCGGATGCAGCTTTCTGGGGCTCATCAGCTGGCCATCTGGGCAGGCCTCCTGCTGACCCTCGGGGGCAGGAGAGGGACCCTGTCCTCTCCAGCAGGGTGGGGAGCAGGGGCTACAGCTGTCTTTATCATCTTCCTGCATAGGAAGACTCGGGGCAAGGTGGACACTCCCCAGGGCCCAGGGGGCCATCCAGGAGGCCGACCCCCAGGGCAGCCTGCCTCGGGTCAGATGTCTGGAACGACTGAGAGCAGTAGGGAGAGGTCCTCCCTACTGAGGAGGTGGAGAGAAGGAAAAGTGAGATTTGATCTCGGGGTTTGGCTTTCTGCTCTGACCAAACCCTCTATGGTAACAGAGGGAAGAAGGAAGACGCGTGGCTGGGGTGGTCCCAAGCCCCGCCTCCCACCTCTAGGCTGCCTATCCCCCACATGTGGCCATGGTCCTGCCAGCCTTTCCCCTGAGAGCTGGTTTCTAAAGGCAGCCTCCCCCCACCAGGAGCCAGAGGCCATACACTGACCTAGAGACCACAGGGGGTAGCCCAGTGGCAACAGGCTGGCCATTCCAGCTGTGAGACTGCCCCCTCCCCGCCCTCCCCCTCCCCCCCCCAAGCCTCTGGATGTTTTTTTCCCTCCCCTAGTGATACTCCAGGGTGTCAGCTGCTCCTGGCCCCACTCCCTCCCTCCTGGAGACTCACAGCCCACCTCCCAGTCACCCTCTCCTGTGCCTATTGTGTGACGCTGAACTGTCCACATGAGAGAACATGCCCAGAGCCAAACCATTATTTAAATAAGTAATTTGGGTGTAAATAATTGAAAATGTCACAGTTTTACTAAAAGTAAGTTTTACTAAAAATTGTATGGAGTAGGATACAAAATTCACGTGCGTTTTTAAGCTATGACATAGAGCGAGAATGAATTGTCTTAAGCTGGGAGAGCTGCCCTGAATTCCATCCGTAGCCAGCGCCCGAGGGCCCACCCGCACCTGCCTCTGGGAGGACTTGGGAGGAGAAGCTTGAGGAGCTCGGACATAGGGGTCCTCCCCACAAGTAACGTGGGTGCTACCAGGAGACTCTAGCATTCTTCTGGCACGGGTTAGCTCATGGTTCTCTGGTGCTTCTTTGCCGGAGCTAACCTGCTTCGTGTGCCCCAGGCTCCACTCCGGAGACAAGGTGACTGTAGACAAAGCTGGTTTGACCCAGTCTTCTACTTGGGACTTGAAGCTGAGTGGCAGGGATACCCCCTTCTCTGAGCTGCAGCCTGCCCAGCCAGTGCCTTGCATCAAAGCATGAGGGCCCTTCCCATAATCGGTCTCTGCGGGGTCCGTGTCATTACAGACTGGGTGTCGGTCCTTAGCCCTCCTTATTCAGGGGCCAAGGGGCCTGGTCCTCAGATGCCTCCTGGAGAAGTGATCTCCTGGCGTTAGCAACTGGGGCCACACCGTGTCACCATATAGATGAGTGTAGAGCTCCTCTGTGTGGCAGGGAATGGGTCACCTTGGAGCTGGGCCTCACCACCTCCGTGCGGCAGTGACAAATGGGGCCCTGCAGAGAAATGGCACTGAGGAGCCCGGCCTCTGCCGAGGCCAAGGAGGCAGCCTCGGCAAGTTCATCCTGGCTGTTGGGGTAGGAAACAAAGTACAATCCATGATGGGGGGCGGGGAGGCTCCAGGGCTTGGGCCGACGTGGGTGTTTTTGAAGCATCAGCTTCCCAGGCCGTCCAGTGGTCAGTATCAACCCGGTCGTCCTTGACCATTGCATTAGTTTCCTTGGCCCAACGTAACAAATGACGTAGACGCAGAGGCTTAGAACAGAAATGTATTCTTGGGATGCCTGGGTGGCTCAGTCGGTTAGGCATCTGACTTCAGCTCAGGTCACGATCTTGCGTTTCGTGAGTTCGAGCCCCACGTCGGGCTCTGTGCTGACGGCTCAGAGCCTGGAGCCTGCTTCGGATTCTGTGTCTCCCTCTCTGTCTTTCTCTCTCTCTCTCAAAAATAAATGGATATTCAAAAACTTTCTTTAAAAAACAGAAATGCATTCTCTTGCAGTTCTAGAGGCGGGAAGTTCAAAATCAAAGTGTCAACAGGGCCGTTCTTTGAAAGCAATAGAGGAGCATCCTTTTTGCCTCTTTTAACTTCTAGTGGCTGCTGACAATCCTTGACGTTCCTTGGCTAGTGGTAACATGACTCCAATCTCTGCCTCCATTGTCACATGGCACTTTGTCTCTGTGTGTATCTCTGTGTCCCCATTTTCTCTTCTTAGAAGGGTGCTATTCATTGGATTAGGGCCCACTCATCCAGTATAAATTCGTTATAACTGCTTATCTCTTTAATTAACGAATTACAAAGACTTTATTTCCAAATAAGGTCATATTCTGAGACAGAGGGAGAAGAGAGTGCCCCAGGATAAAGCAGGCTACACGGACATTAACAGAAGGTTCCAGAAGGAGCCCATGATAGAGACTGAGAAGGAGCAGTCAGGGGAGCTGGCGGGACCAGGAGAGGATGGAGTCTTAGAGCCTAGAGTCTAGAGGGCTTCACAGGTGGGCCACTCTCTTCTCCCTGAGGGTTTGTCCTTACCCAGGGCACCCTTTATGGTATATAAAGGTAAAGGTGCAGTATCTCCTCCTTTGTGCCCCTTCTCAGATCCAGAACCATCCATTAACTGCCCCACCCCCACCCCTGGACAGCTCTGCTCAGATTTCTCTTGGGCAAAGTCAACACGTCGCAAAACTTACTACTGTTCTTTTGTTGCCCCACCCGCACCTCCATCTCCTATAACATCCCCCATCCTAGTGGGCAGTCCAACCACAGGAAGCCAGGAGTCACCCCGAGACCTCCCGCTCACCCCCTCCCCGCACCCCGTCACCAAAAACCTAGTGCTTTTCTCCCCCTGGTTTTTCTCGCTTCCCCGCATCCCCTGTCCACCACCTTCATGCGGCCCAGCATGACCTCACACGTGCAAACCAGTCTTCCCGCCTCTCCTCTTGCCTCCTTCCCCCAGGACCGTTGGTTCTTCATTTGCTGGGCACCAAATACTGCTCTAGGCTCGTGGAGTTTATATTCCAGTGGGAGAGAAAGACAACGAACAGATCACAAAGGGACACATCAGGGCACTTAAAAGGGGTGGCCTGGTAGAGGGTGCCAGGGTGGCTACTGTAGGCTGGGGGGGTCAGAGGAGGCCTCTATGGGAAGACGGTATGACAGGAAAGGAGCCAGCCACAGTAAGCGCAGGGGAAGAACCTTCCACACTGAGGGAATATCAAGAACAAGATCCTCAGAGAAAGAACAAACGAGCCTGGCGTGTCGGGGGAGCCGAGGAGATTTCTGTGGTTGAGCAGAGTAAGGGAAGGTGCAAGGGAACGAGATGGGTCCAGGGAGGTCAGGAGGGGCCAGGCCACGTGCAGCCCGTCAGTCAAGGCAGAGAGCTGGAGTTTTATCCTGAGGACGGTGGGGGCCACGGGAGGGTTTTATGCAGGTGAGTCGACGCCCTCGGGTTTATATTTTGAGACACCCCCAGCTGCCGCATGGAGACTGGACCATGTCTCCACTTGCAAGGACACCACCTGACACTTGCATCAGTGCAGTCAAGAGATGATGGGGGCCCAGACAGGGCTGGTAACGATGCAGCCCAGGAGACACAGGTTGGGGTTTGGAGTAGAGTCAAGGCTTCTGCGGATGATTTGAACGTGAGGATGAGAGAGAATGACGGGTCGTCCCCAGGCTTGGGGCTTGAACAACCGGGGTACCGTGCATCGTTCCCGGAGATGGAAGGGTTTGAAGAAGCAGCAGCAGGTGTGGGAGATGGGGAGTGAGAGTTTGGCTTCGGTCACGTTATGACTTGTTACTGCCTTGTTAGAGTTGCCCAGTGTGCACTTGAAAGTCTGCAGGCCAAGGAGAGACTCAGAACGGAGATAACCTTTAGGCATCATGGGCTCATAGATGGAATTGAAAGTCATGGGTCTAAATGCCACTGTTCCATGAAAAAGTGTAGATAAGGGAGGGGGGGGGCGCAGGGTCCACCATAGGCTCCCCCAGACATCCGGATGTCAAACAGAAAGGAGCTGGCAGAGAGGCTGGGAGGAAGCAGCCAGGGAGTCAGGAAGAAGTTGAGAGGAGGTGATCCTCTCAAGGAAAAGGACATGGGCCGCCGTGTCACCTGCCAGGTGAAAGGTGGGGCGGAGCATTCCGGGCAGAGGAAGCCTCAGGTAGGAAGACCCTCAGGCGAGGGGGAACAGCGTGAGTTTAAAGAACCCAGACAAGGGGCTGAAAGTTCTGGATAAGATGGTGTCAGACCTGTCTCTGAGCTCAGAGCCATGGCCTTCCCCAGTCCAGGGCAAAAGAGGAAGGCCCAGGAGCCTCTCAGACTCCTACCTGGCCTAGGTAGGAGATCTTGGGCTTTCCATACCTCCCACACCTCCCACACCTCCCACACCTCCCACACCTCCACCCACAGGCCTACGGGCCCTCAGGAACTCAGCTTTGCTGACCCTGGGCCCAGGGAGACATCCTGAACCCGCTCTGAGTCCCTGGGACAAACTCTCTCCTGCTTGTTCCCCATTGGGGTGCAGGGGCTGGGGGCAAGCCTCAGTGCACGAACTGTGACTTACCATCAAAAGACACGTGGAAGTGGGTTTCTCAGCCCTGACCCCTGGTTGTTGCCAGAATGCGGGAATCCTCTAGATTCCAAAGACTGCCTGGCAGGCCCGCTCGGGCAACTGTACCCCCAGCTCCTCATTAGAGTGTGGGTCAGCTGTGCTCCAGAAGCCGTAGCCTCAAAGAAAGCCCTCTTGGCAAACCTGGGACCCCAAAGAGACCGGCAAGCCTGGGGATACAGATGGTCAAGGCAGCATTTTGCGGCTTCCTCGGCCTTTCCTAGCAACTGGCTTCCAGAATCCATCTCCCTGGAAAAGAACGAAGATGTGGATCTATTTAGCCAGCAGTGGGGAGCAGTGATCCTAAGACTTTGACCCTCAGAGCGTCATCAGCAAGGAGAAAGAGGGCAAGAGCAGCACAGGAGCCGCTGTGGCCTCCTGGAGGAACTGAGTCCTGCAGGTCCCAGAGCAGGGTGAGGGGAGACACCTCCCTCCACTCCAGTCCCCCGCACAAGACTGAGAAGGCAAAACAGCCTCTGGCTGGGGCTGAGAGCAAGGCCTCTCCTTTGAAAAGCTCCTAAAAATACACACACTTCTGATCCGTCTGAGCAGCCCGGCCGACCTTGTCCCCCGCCTGTGACAACAAGCCATTGAGAACAGTCTGACAGGCCGAAGACCAGCTTCCTCCCCGGCAGTAACCTGCTGACGCTCCACACTTGTGAACCCCAAGTCCTTTGTTTGAGAACAAAAAGTGACAGGCAAGGATGTGTCTGATGTTCTATCCTTAAGAAGAATCACAGGAGACGTTCTAAAAATCCGTGGCAGAGCGGAGAAACAAACTTCGGGAATCTTCGGGAGTTAGAACCTGAAGGAAGCCCGGCCAACCATGTGGTCCAACCTGCTCGTCTTTCTGGAAGGAATCTGGGCCCAGAGAAGAGCTGTGATTTGCCCCAAACCCTTGCTGAAGCAGGACCAGACCCTGCACAGCCAGACCCACCCAGGCTCTGGGAGCCGGGACGCGAGGTCGGAGGGGAAATGAGCTGGCCCGAAGCCACGGGTGGCGTGGCAGGTTGCGGTATCTTTGCCTCGGTCGGTGTTTGCTCAGGTGTCCCGGCTGAACGGGCTGGTGCTCTTTCCCATGATTCGCGCCGACAAGAGAGAGGGACTAGCCCCCTGCACCCACCGTCTGCTCCAAGCCCCTCCTGCTGAGGGACTGCTTCTGACATCAGCACACGAGGGGGGGGGGTCCCCCAAGTGTCCTTTCTCCCGCCCAAGTGCGAGATGCGCTGGAGATGGGAGCAGAGAACTCGCCCCCACCCCTGCCGCCCCACTCAGCAGCACCCGTGTTTAGAAGAGCTGGTGACAACTTGTGTCACTTCAGTGACATTAAGCTGCATCCATTGGTCCGGACACACCTGGGAGAGCCGGCTCTTTCTGCAAAACCTGCCTTTCAGCACAGAGCTGCCCACCCAGGGGTTACAACAGTGACATCTGAGTGGCCACCACCTGCCAGGCCTGCCCAGGAAGGGTTTACATGTTACTCACCAAACTTGCCCGCAGCCTCGGAGACACAGACACAGCAGCAGGCCAGTGATGCAGAGAGAATCATCCACAGGTGATCTGACTCCACCCGCCTGCTCTTGACTTCCCTACAGCGACAGCCTTCCTCTGAGTCTCTTCCTACTCCAGTCCTGCTGCTTCTGACCTGGCGTCCAGAGCTAGAAGTATCCCTTGTCCCTGCTCCTCCCTTCCCACAATCCTCTCCCCCGCCAGCCAAGCCGTTGACAACTTAGGACCTTCAAACCCACAGGGCTTCCTCCCCCTGGATCTATCACTCTCCTGTCTTAGGTTTTTCCCATCCCATACGTAGGGCAGGGCCTCCCAGCAGCCCTCCGCTTCTTCCCCTTCCCATCCATGCTACGTGCCACCATTACATTCAGAAGGGACGGACGGAGCACCCGCTGTGCGCCTGGCACCGTGCGAGGTGCTGTCCCCTGGGAGACAGACAAGAAAACCGGCAAACATAACCCCGTGTAGTGAGATCTGTTAGGGAGACAGGCACGGGGCTGGGGGCGGGGCGCACCTGTTGGGAAGGTGTAGTCATCTGCTCCTTAGGAAGGTCTGGATAAACTCACTCTCCAGCATGAGACACAGCCCTCCCTCTCCCCTGCGTCATGCTTCACCCCTGCACGGCTCTACTGCAATACTCAGATTTCCACACACATGGTGTGCTATTTCCCGCCTCTGGATCTTCCCGCGTGCTTTCTGTCTGATCTCGCGGGTCTTTCCCTGTGGTCAGCGTGGAGAATGCCCGCTCTATTGAAAACTTCTAACCCCCTTCTGCTATAAAAGCCAATTCCGCACCTCGTCCCTTTACCCCCCCCCCCCCATGCCGGACACCTTTTTACTTCACCTTCCCGTCGCACTTACAAATGCCTCCATTGGCCACTCTTTGGACTCATTTATTCACTAACTGTTCGGCGCCAGGCACTGGGCCGAGTGCTGGAATCCAAACAACTGGACAAAACCAGATGAGGTTCCTGCGCTCACTCAGCTTACCATCGAGTGCAGGAAAAATCAGACCCGACCACCATGCCTTCCCACAAACAAGAGCTTGGGGAACTTGTAAGAGGGGTGGGGGACGCCTCCTCACGAGGTCTGGGAGGGATTTCTGCTCCAAGAAATGAGCCTTGAGTTGAGATTGGAAGAAGGAGAGGTTAACTCCATGAAGAGGGGAGGCAAGAATATTCCAGGCAGAGGGGACAGCATGTACAGAGAGCTGTGCAGTGGGAAGGAGCCTCGTGGTGTAAGGGAGCATGTGTAGGCTGATGAGGTGGAAAGGGAAGCAAGGATCAGGCCAGAAAGGCCAGCGAGGTACTCGAGCACAGGGCTGTGTGGGCCAGGCTGAGGAGAGCTTACTTTATCCCCAAGGAGAGGGCAGGCACTGAGGGTTTGAGAGGCAGTGACATGAGCAGGTGTGCATTTCAAGAAGGGCTCTTGGCTGCTGTTTGGAGTACGATGGAAGGAGGGTCAGAGCTGGTGAGGGTAGACTAGTTACTCCTCCAGTCTGGAGACCATGCTGGACTTGGTGGTTCTGGAGAGAAGGGACACAGTCAAGAGACATTCGGGAGGTGGCATCAGTATGAGCTGCAGGTGGCTTGGATATGAGGGCTTGGTGTCATTTACCCTGGAGAGGACCAGTCACAAGTTGGGCTGAGTTTGAAGGGCCTTTGGGACATCATGTGAAAAATCAATCGCGAGTGAGTGGATGTTGGCTCCAGAGCTCAAAGAAGCAGATGGGCAGGAGAGAGAAGTCTGTGACATGTCTGCATGGAGGTGGGCCAAGGGGTTTGGATGACATTGACAAAGGTGAGAATAGCCAAGGACTTTTTGTCTTAATTATCATCATGCCCCAAGAGGCTGGGAACACAGTAGGTGCTCAATAAATGTTTCTTCGAAGGAACGGACAGATGGACGGGTGCATGGTTGGATGAGCAGATACACGGACAGATGGACAGCCAGTGGTGTTTTGTGAGCATCATCCTCACTGCTGATTAACCTTAGCTCTAGGCTGTAGCATCCCTGATGTCCTCCCTGATGTCAGAGCCAGGCTGGGGAGGGGGTACAGGACTGACCAGGTGCCATCGCCTCCTGAGAAGCACTCTGCTGGACGCAGGGTTTTACAAGTCAATTGTGCATGTGCCTGCCTCTGGGGGCTCATGGCCCAAGACAAGGCAAACCAGAGAACACAGTCGGTGTGATGAGTGCTCCATAGAGGCAGGTTCTGAGTGTTATGGGAGCATATGACAGAGCCAGGGGTATCCCTCTGTGCCCCCATCAGGAAGGGAATGTGTTTGACAGAGGCTGATCCTGTATGAAAACCGTAATATTTGTCTGCAGCAGTCTTCTTCATATGCAGAAAGAATGGGAGAGCATTAACCAACCATGAGGTCAGAGGGCGCACAATCCATACAAGACCACCCTCAGCTCTGATACTAACTGCAAGTTCGGGGGTTCCCAAGTCCATGCTCAGGTTCGCTAATGCACTGAAAGGATTCACAGAACCCACAAAAGCCGTTATACTCAGCTACAGCTTATTACGTCAAAAGGATACAGATGAATGGGGCTCCTGGGTGGCTCAGCATGTTAAGCATCTGACTCTTGATCTCAGCTCAGGTCTTGATCTCGGGGTCATGGGTCCACACCAGCATGGAGCCCACTTAAAAAAAAGAAAAAAAGGATACATATTAAAACCAGCCAAGAGAAGAAATGCAAAGGACGGAGACGAGGAGGCCACCAAACAACCGGCTTCTGTTGTCTTCTCCCTGTAGACTTGTGGACAGTGCTACTCGCCCGGCATCAATGTGTGACCGTACTCATGGAGTATCACCAACCAGGGATGCTCACTGGAGCCTTGGTGCCCAGAGCTTTTATTCGGGCTCCATCACGTGGACATGAGCAGTTGCCCACGCAGCTGACCTGTCCCCTGCCTCTCTAGAGTTGGCTGATACTGTGTGACCACAAGCCTCCATCCTAAATCACACCGTTGGTCCCTTTAGTGTTCAGTGTGGCCAACCCCACCCTACAAACGTCCCATGACCCACACTCGCCTTAAATCATATTTTTAGTCTATCCAATGACAAAGACACTCCCACGAGGCATAACATCCCAAGGGCTTACAGACCACCTTTCAAAGGCGAGGATGAAGGCCAGACTTCCTTTTGACCAAGGTTAGATTATGTGACTGAGCAGAACAACACCTCCTCCTCCTCTGTTCCCACCTGCCCTCCCCTGCCTCCCCTGCGCCTCCCCCCAGTTTCTTTGTGTCTTTGCTGAGAGAGGAAACGGTGAGCGTCCAGTGTGTTTTCGGTAGTTTCTGCTGCTGTTGTTTTTAAAGCGGTGCCCCCACACAGATCCTGGGGAGTCCTCAGCCATCCTTTGGGACTGAAGAGTGCATTTTATTAGGACAAAATGGTTTGGGTGGAGACTTTGTCTTCTGCAGAGAGGGTTGCCCGAGGTTCCAGGTTGCCTGGGCAGAAGATGCGGAAGTAAGTAGCTCGCAGATCAGTCCACCTACTTGTGGATTAAGTGAGAAATTCTAGGAGCCTCTGATGGCTAAGCTTATTATTCTAACGTATTATTTCAATTACCTCTTTGAATTACTCACTTGTGCCACAACCTGTGCTGCTCTGTAAATGAACCCGCAGCCCATTTCCATCCTGCAGACGGCAGCCCGGCCCTAGCCGTGTTCTCTTCTCGCTCAAGTGTTCTCCAGATGGCTCCATTTGTTGCTGCAGGGTTATGAGCAGCTCCATTTGGAGCCGCCTGACCTCCCCTCCCCCCACCCCACCCCACCCCCCACCCCCGCCGCCGCGATGGGACCTGGGAGCCACGGAACCAGCACCCCTCTTCCCACACTGCTCCCTTTCCTTCTGCCAACACTGATGGGAATAGATCTGACCTTGCACATGGGGACCCTTGGGTGCAGATGGGGACTCCAGAGCCAGGGCGGGGACCTAGGCAAGAGCATTCCTGTTCAGTAATACACCTCTGAGAGAAAGGGAAGACACAGGTTCAGCCTTCGGCCACCCGCTGGGATATTAACAATTCAGTGTGATTCTTAAGGCATAAGAAATGCATCAATGCTCTAATTTTATAAGCTCAGTGATTATGACACGGGAAGGCCTGGCCTGGGTCATTGGGGAGCAGTAAATGCCCGTGGAGCTCCCTCAAGCAGTCCCAACACGGGAGGTCCCGCACGGAGGCGCTGTGGGGCCAACCCAGAACCATTGCAAGCACAGCCCCATGAGGCTGGGCCCCATGCATTCGAAGCCCCCTGTTCTCTGGAACGTGGAAATGGCTAACGCATTCATCACGAGTCTTTGGGCTCCTCACTTGAAAAGCAGCAGGAGAGAACAAGCCGTGAGCAGAAAGCAGATGTGCGGCAGGAAGTCTGACTCCAGGGCCTGACTGCACCTAAAGGCATCATTCCTCCCCCTGACATTCCTGTGTTTGACACCCAGGAAGAAAGTGAGTGGGTGCACGTTGTACATTTCCTACATTACTTAAAAGCGAGTTAAAGCCAGGGCGATCACTGAGTGGGGCTGCAGGCATCCAGGGCATTTCTCTTCGGAAACGGGTAGACGGTGCTCCTCAGGCCCGTGGGTAGCAGGGCCAAGCAAGGGACTGACCCACCTTGCTGATCCTGAAGGAGCTGGTGAGCGGCCGGACTGTGTGGGGTGGTGGCCGCACCACGAGGAGCCACAGCAGAAACGTGACCCGGGGTGTCAAAGAGAGATGGGCTAGGGGTGGGGGTACACATGTGTGCGTGGGGGTACACCTCCGTGCTTGTCCCCGGTCACCTTTTTGTTTTTGTTTCTCTCGCTTTAACGCCTAAGGGATCTAAAACTCTCCCCGAATCAATGTGTCAGTTCCACCTCCCTGAGATGCACCAGATTTAAAACGCACTTGCCTCTAATCGTGCCTTCCCTTTTGACTGCCTTTTTTCTTCTTTTGGTAACTCAGAACACGACGTGACGCGACAGCATCACCTGTGCCATCCTGACCTCAGTAATTAGTATTCCCAGGCAGTAACTAGTTGCTTCCTTAAAAGGAGAACTTTCTAGCTCTCGTCTTCACTGGTGCGTGAGCTTCGGGTTTGGGTAGGCAGCAACCGTCAGGATGCCGATGTCAAAGTGGTTTTCACCATAAATACACTGTATGGGTCTTCTGACTCAATTGCTGCCTGTAAGAGAATATTCTTTTCTCTTTAATCAGATTTCCACGTTAAAAAAGCACAGTGTTGACTTCGGGAGAAAGCACACTGTGGCAGTTTTAATAAGTGCATTCTGAGTGTAGCTTTAGGGGAAACAGCGCCTTTCACACACATGACGCCGCTGGACGGTGGGTACCCAGAAGCCTCTCCCGGAGGGTCTCTAGTTCTCCTGCCTCGAGGAGAGGCCAGCGGCAGCAGCCCAGGGGGGCACCTGTGGAGCTGTCTCAGACTCTGAGGACCCGAGCTTCCTGAGCTCCTCTCCACAAGGATCCTGGGGGCTTGGGCCCCGATTTGGCAAGAGCGGCCTTGAAGGGGACCACAAACTCTGCACATGAGGGTCTGTAAGCCCTCAGGCAGGCAAAGAGATGCAGGGAGGGGCGGAGGACTGTGCGAGAAGAGAGAGCTTGTATCAGCTCAGGCAGCCATAACATAATACCACAGACTGGGCGGCTTAAAGCACAGAAATGTATTTTCTCACAGTTCTGGAGGCTGGAAGTCTGAGCTCAGGCTGTCGGCGGGTTTGGTCTCTGCTGAGGGCTCTCTCCTTGGCTTGCGGATGGCCGCCTTCTCGCTGCGTCCTCACAGGCTCTTTCCTGTACATGTTTGCATCCCTGGTATCTTTCTGTATCCTAATTTCCCCTGTTAAGGAAAGGACTCCAGATGGATTAGATGAGAGCCTACCCTAACAGCCTCATCTTAACTTAACCACCTCTTTAAAGGCTCTGTCTCCAAATGCAGTCACGTTCTGAGGTATCGGGGGTCAGGGCGTCAACAAGTGAATTTGAGGGTGACACGATTCAGCCCCTTACAGAGTTATTCTCCAAAATGGGAAGTTCTGCCTGAAGGGGATTTCATCACTGCCATGAGGGCTCTTCTAAGGCCCCAGACCCACCCTCTGAGACCTCACAGGGGGCCAGTGACTCAGACCCCAGGGCTGGGGTTTTCTATGTTGGCCAGAGCATGGACTGGTTACCTTGCTCTATTGTTTAGCTAAGACAAAATGACAACACCTTTTGGGCACCAGGCTATGAGCTTCACAAATATTTCACTGAGTCCTTACGATGACCCTGTGACCCACTATTATCATCCCCATTTTATAGATGAGCACACTGAGGCCTAGAGAACAGACCCTTTCCAAGGTGTCAGAGCTGGCAAATAGGCGTGCCCAGGCCCTTCTGACTCCTGAACGGAGCACTCACTGCTTGGAAGCTCTGCCTTCTAGGGGTTTTAGGCTTCTGGTTCAAATAAAGCCCAGGCCCAGACTGGCCTGACTGGCCCAGCTTAGAGGGCTCACAGCTCAGATGTGACCCTGCCTCTCTGAGCATCCCACCCCACCACCAGCACCAAAAGGTGGCCGTTGAGTTGACTGGCATGGCTTCAGGAAGGGTGCTCGGGGGTTGGGGGTGCAGCAGCTCTGTCAGCCAAGCGGCCAAGGCTGTCTTTCGATCAAGGAGGGGCCGTCACTCCCTGTCCTTGCCTCCTTGTTCCACCTGGTTGTACCTGTCCCTATTGCTGTCCCTCTGGCTCCCTGTGAGGCCCAACAGAGAAGCAGCTAAGAGCTCCAGCTCCAGAGTGTGGGATTTCAGGGGGCTCTGCTCCTCACTAGTGCACAGTCTGGGGCAGTTTACATAACCCTGCTGTGCCTCAGTTTCCTCCTGTGTAAGCTGTGATTTTAGTAGCACCTACTTCCCAGGCTTGGTATAAACATGGGAAGAAGAATGAATGTGGGTAAGGAGTGCAGTTGGGGCTCAGTGACTGTCATCCTGATGATGACAACGACGACGATGATGATGAAGACAATGACGATGATGATGAAGACGATGACGATGATGAAGATGATGATGATGATGAAGATGATGATGGTGACAATGATGATGACGATGACGAAGACGATGATGATGACGATGATGAAGATGATGATGATGATGATGAAGACGATGACGGTGACAATGATGAAGACGATAACAATGACGAAGACGACGAAGAGGATGACGAAGACGATGACGATGATGACCATGACAATGATGATGGTGACGACAATAATAACGATGATCATGACAATGATGACGATGATGTCGATGATGATGATGTCGATGATGACAACGACAATGACTGTGACCATGACGACCATGATGATGACTATGACGATGATGGTCATGGTGACAATGGCAGCTTCCGCCCCAAGAGGAAGAGTAAGCCTCTCCACTCCCCGGGTGGCATCTGCTCACTGGGCTCCCATCACCCTTCAGACTCACAGCGCTCTGCTGCTTTTCCATAAGGACCATGTTGCCCAGAGACCTAGAACAGATGGGACTCTGCTGAAGTGAAAGGAGGTGCATACTCAGGATGGCCTGGGAAGGACCCTCCAGCTATGCTGGCATGTGCTAAGGGGTTTGGATCATCTTGTCTTAGTTCCTCCTGAATGACTACGAAATAGGACTGGGCGAGAATGTCTCTTCTCCCTCTGTGTGTGACTACTGGCCATGCCTAAGGCATCCAGGCCAGCTCCCTCACCCAGCTACCGTGTGCTTAGGAAGGCAAGCTCATTTTAACAGCAGAGAGAGTAAATCACAGTGGGAAAGAATCCACCACTTCAAAAGATCCTACAATGTATCGCGAAGACAGTCCTAGTCCCCGAGCTCTCCTTGGGTGCCCACCAGGCTCTAGGTTATCCACTTTCCATTAATTATCCAATTTCATCCTCTCCGTGCTTTCAGGAGGTGTTCCTATCCCCATTGTACTGAAGAGGAACCTGAATCTCAGAGGGGTCAGGTGACTTCTCCGATGGCACACAGCTAGGGATTCAGACTCTGGGCTGTCAGACACTAAAGCATGTTGAGTGCTTTATCACCACCCACTCCCACTTCCTGAATGCATGTTGGATTATCCACCTTTTTGACACTCTGTGCCCCTTAGAGCAAAGCATGTCTCTGCTGTGCCCCACCCTCACGGAGAGACTAGCCATGTATTTCATTATCTGGCATGCGTATAGTATACAGGGGGGAAGAGAGGGAACAGATGGGCCTGTATAAGCCTCTAGGGAGAAGGAGTTGGTGTTTTCACCCAGATTCTTTGGATTCTCTTTCTGGATTATGTCCTTTAAGAGAAATCCCCAAGTTCTCAGGCTGATGGTTAATGCGTCTCCTCCACTCTCCGGATTAGATCTGACAGACTTCCCAGGCTGATTTAAATCGTGGTAGCATGGTTTACCCTAGCAGAAAACACCTTTTCTCCCCACTGTCCCCTACAGTTATCTACTACTGCATAACAAACCACCCCAAAGCTTAGTGGCTGAAAACAACCGGCGTGAATTAGTTCTCATGATGCTGTGGGTTGCCTGGGCTCATGCGTGCAGCCGCGTTCATAGGACTGGTGGTTTCAAATCCAGAATCCCTCCAGCTGGAGCACGGGAGATTGCTGTGTCGGGTCAGGTCAAGCTGGGCATACACCAGCACCACATCTACATGGTCTTTGACCTCATTTTGCAAAATAGGAAATCAAGGCACAGGAAGAGAAAAGAGTTTGCCACACAAGAAGTTAGTGGTGCAGGTGGAACCAGAGCCCAGGCTGCTGACCCCAGGCCTGAGCCCTTCCCCCTACCCTCAGTATTTCCCTCATATGGAAGGCTCAGGGGCCCTGACAAGGACATTTATAGTTCAGCTGGAGATGTTTGAGGCTCTCTGCAAAGCTTACCTTCACCCCTGAATCAGCCAACCATTGTGATGGAGAACCCCAACACACCAGGGAGTTCTCCAAAGGGAACCCCAAGTTCAGGACGCTATTCTCTCCAGGATCCTGAGCTGGTAAGGAGGCAATCACAGCAGGCAAGAATTGGACAGACTCAGCCCTGGCTCTTTTATAGCCCTTCAGAAGCACAATTAGAAATGGTCCCTCTTCTGACCTCCTTTTGCTCCTGGGTGTCACCATCACTGATTCAGTGCCTCCCCTTTGTCTGTCTTGTCTCCTCACTGAGCAGTCACCTGGCAGGGCCTCTCTGTGTGGATTCCCTACCTACATGTGTCCCACACTGGGCTGGACACAGAAGGCTTGGTGAGCAAGGGTGGACGGACTATCTCTGAGGATAGGCCATCAGGCCCCCTGACCTTGGTCTTCCCCTTCGTATCTGTTAACTTCTTTTCCAAAGCTAATCCACTGATCCTTTTCTATATTTCATTCTTTTTCTCCTCTTATTGCGGGTGTTTTACAACTATGATTAACACACCATACAATTCATCTATTTGAAGTGTACAATTCAAAAGTGTTTTAGTAGACTCACAGCGTTGTGCAGACACCACTACAGTCTAATTTTTGAACATGTTCATTCCTCCAAAAAAGAAAGCCCATACCCATTAGCAGTCATGCCCCATTCTCCCCAGCAAGCTCAAGGCAACTCTTCATCTCCTTCCAGTCTCTATCATTTTGCCTATTCTGGACGTTTCATATAAATGGAATCATATAATATGTGGTCTTTCGGGGCTGGCTTCTTTCATTTAGCATGTCTTCAAGATCCATCCATGGTATAACGTGTCACCGCTCCATTCCGTTCTTATTGCCAAATGAATGTCCATGTGTACAGACATATGTTTTCATTTCTCATGGACATACCTAGGACTGGAACTGTGGGGTCATGTAGTAGCTCTATGATTAACCTTTTGAAGAATTGCCAGACTGTTTACTAAAGCAGCTGTATGTTCCATGCCCGTCAACAGGGGATGAGGGTTTCAAGTGCTTCACATCTTCACCAGCACTTGTTATTATCCATCCTGCTTATTACATCCGTCCCAGTGGGTGTGAGGTAGTGTTTCACTGGGGTTTTGATTTTCATTTGCCCAATGCCTAATGATGTTGAGCGTCCTTTCATATGCTATTGGCTATTTGTTTATCTTCTTGGGAGAACTATCTATTCAGATCTTTTGCCCACTTCTTAAAAAGTAGGCTATTTTTTTTAATTATTCTTTTAACATTTATTTATTTTTGAGAGAGCATGAGAGGAGCAGAGGCAGAGGGAGAAGGAGACAGAGGATCCAAGGCGGGCTCTGCACTGACAGCAGAAAGCCCAACGCGGGGCTTAAACCCACAAACCGCAAGATCATGAACTGAGCCAAAGTTGGATGCTTAACTGAGCCACCCGGGCACCACAAAAGTAGGCTATTAAAAAATATATATTTGTAATTATTATTTTTATGCTCTAGATACAAGTCCCTTATGACATACATGAGTTGCATTCAGTGAACTATATTTTTTACTTTCTTGATGGTGTCCTTTGAAGCACAGAAATTTTAAATCTGATGAAGCCCAATTTATCTGTCACCACCCCCCTTGTGTCACACACACACACACACACACACACACACACACACACACCTTGGTTGCTTCTGCTTCTGATGTCAGATCTAAGAAACCATTGCCAAATCCAAGGACATGAAGATTCACCTCTATGTTTTCTTCTATGCATTTTGTAGTTTTAGCTCTTACATTTAGATCTTCGATCCATTTCGAGTTAATGTTTATATATGGTGTGAGGTAGGGGTCCAACTTCATTCTTTTGCATGGGGATATCCAGTTGTCCTAGCCTTATTTGTTGAAAAGACTCTTCTTTCTCCATCATGTCTTAGTGCCTTAAAGATACACTGAATATGCGTCTTCCACTTATTTTTAAGTTGTCATCTAGTTTGAGAAGACTCCCATTTGGCTATTTTTTATTGGAAATAAATACATCTGCTATATTTAGAAACAAGATTTTATGTCTTATGAGATAGTCGAGACACAGTTATGCTGCACTAACAAACTACCCAATCTTAGTGCTTTACTTCTCACTTGTGCCCAAGTCCAATGTCAGTTGGTAGGGCAAGGTCTCATCATCACAGTTACTCAGGGACCTGGCTGGGTAGAGTCTACATCTCTACATAAACAGGCTTTCACAGTTGCCAGGGCTGGGGAGAAGAATGTGGTGGTTCTTAGAAATCTCCCAGGCTGCTTCTTAAACAAATGGTACCTAAATGGCAGCAAGAGATTTTAGGTATGTGGAGAACTATCAGAGAGAAGCAAAATGAACACAGGCTCAGAACCTAAAACCCTGATCTGCCGCTTACCATCTGTATGCCTTTAAGCAATTTATCGGACTTCTTAAGGCCTTCATTTTTACCTCTATACAATAGCCAACTTGCAGGAGAAAAAATGGCAGTGCATGTGAGTGGCCAGCATAATGGCAGGCTGATAACAGGGATCCAACAAACTGTAGTTCCTTTCTTCCTCATCTGCACCCGGATGCATCCCCTTGGTTCATGAGATCCTCCGCAGAGGTTAGGGCTGAGATCCCTGCTTCAAGGGGCAATGATTGCACTTGGTCCCTGCCAAGGGACCACATCACTGAGCAAAGTTTTCTTTTTCCCTATTTTCAAAGACAACCCAAATGTACTCAAAGCCCCATAAAAATCTAGTGTAATATTTTGCCTTAAGCACACGCATGCCTTACCCTGTCATTTCCTAACCTGCTAGAAAGGAACATGAATACCCACAAGGGAAGACAGGCTGTGGGTACTTGGTTCTAGCATGCTATCAGAGGTCTGGACTTGTTTCAGAAGCATCCAGCATACCCCACCCAGCGCCGTCTGACTTTCCACGAATGGGCCCAAAGAGGGCACTTGCTCTTGTGGCCTCCATCCTGAGACAGAAGTGCTGTGAGGAGTCAGAGTGACAGATCTTCCAGGAGAGTAATGGGCCCAGCAGAGGAACAGGGAAGGGACTTTGCTATTGCAGAAATGTCACTTCGGGCTGCCTGAAAGGAGAGCTCCAGGCTGCTGACCCCAGCTGTATCACCAGGGCACAGCCAACGTGCTGAAGCATCGATGACTACGTCAGGTAGTCAGGAGTTGGGGCTCCTGGAGGAAGGGTGAAGGGTCATGGGTTCCACCGAGGCCCCTCCTCAGGCAACTGGGATGTCTAGGGTCGAACCTCTGCCTTTTTGAAACAAACCCAAGAAAAAAATACCCCTGCCTGAAAGACAAGAGAAGACTGGAGGCATCTTCTCTTTAGCAGGGTCCAAGTGCCTGAGCCTGGATCCTGATTACCCTGGGGTCACCGGGCATTGTAGAGTTGAAGGGCAGGCATTGCCCCTCGTGGTCCCACCTCCCTATTCTCTTGCTCACAGTCCATTCAGAGCAATTCAGCGACTATCACCTGACTACTTACAGTGTGCCTGGCATTGCATAAGGTGCCAGGATAAGCTTAAGACTTTGTTCCTGGTCTCCAGGAGATTAGAACTGTCTCGGTCTCAGCTAGTAACAACCAGCTTTTTAAAGCACTTCTTATTAATGTATAATATATGGGGTGCCTGGGTGGCTCAGTCTGTTAGGTGGAGGACTTTTGGTTTCAGCTCAGGTCATGATTTCACGGCTCGTGGTCTGGAGCCCCGCGTCGGGCTCCTTGCTGACAGTACGGACAGCCGGAGAGTCTCTCTCCCTCTCTCTGCCCCTCCCCTGCTCGTATTCTCCGTCTCTCTCTCTCAAAAATAAATAAGCTTATTCATGTATAATATACATATGGAAAAGTGCACATTATCCTAAGTATGTGAAACTCAGCTCATCCAGTTTTCAAACCAAAACTAGTGCCCACGTCAAGAATAGAACGTTATCAGAAGCCCAGAAGCCCTCCCCTCCCCTTTCCAGTCACTCACTACTCACCACCCTAAGATAACCTGACTTCTAGTAGCAGCCAAATAGTATTGAGTGTGCCTTACGCACCAGGCGCTGGTATAAGAACATCGACTGGCTCATTTAACTCTCACCCATAGATACGAAGGGACCACAAGTGGAGCACACAGCTAGCAGTTGGGAGAGTCTAACTTTGAACCCAGATGGTTTGTCTCCAGAGCCCTCTTCCATGACTACTGGCCCTGACACTGCCTCTCCTGGAAGCAAGTAGATCCCACCCAGGAAGCGCTGCCATAGCAATGCTGGGGATGAGGGGGCTGGAGCCAGGCCTTAAGGAATGCATAGGGGTGCCCCTAGCAGATAAAGGGAGTAGGGAAGCAGAGTCAGGAAGTGCAGGGGTCCTGTGCAGGGAAAGCAGGGTGAATGGAGGCAGGTGAGGGCGGGCACACGAAAGGCTTGTTGGAGCAGGATTCTGAACAGCATCGGGTGTTGTGACTTTGCCAGGGCAGGGACTTGCTGCAGACAGGGTCAGCCCCCAGGAGTCAGGCTGCACACGACCTGCTTGCTTCCCTGGCTCAGAAGCGTGGTGCGGAATAGGACCCAGACTCACCAGGAGCGTCCTGGGCTTGGCCTCCAGCCAGTTATGCATTTTTGATTGTAGAAGCTTAAGGGCTATGCATAATATTGTGGTTGTTTTCGCGCGTGTTTGGATAGGATTTAAAAAAAGAAAAAAGTCCGTTCCCACGTTTTGAGATTCTTTTTAACCCAGATGTCAGGAAAGGGAAATAATCAATCTCACAGATAATTGACAACATGGAGGATAAAAAGAGAAGATAGCCTCACGGAAAGTCTGCGTGGGTCAAGCGCTTTCTATGTGCAAGACCGTAGGTGGGTGCGGGGGCGGCAGCACTCGAATAGCAGCAGCAGGGCGACGAATGTAGGGAAAGGAGAAGGGGTGGTGGTGTCCACTTGGGATGCCTAGGAAGGCTGCTAGGAGACGGTGAGCCTTGATGGAGAGGTGTGACTCGGACATGGGGCAGGAGGCAAGGCGAGAGGTCGTCAGGCAGAAGTATCCAAGTGAGAAAGCCAAGTCGCAGCCAGAACTTTTGGACACCAGGGTTAGACCCCGAGGAGTGGGCGGAGGCCCTGAAACTCCAGCTAAGGAGGTGGGGCCCTGCGCCGCCGGCAAGGGAGTCCCGGACGCTCCTGAACTCCCAGGGGACCCGCCATCCACCGTCCCTAGCAGACATCCTCGGCCGCGCCATGGCCGACGCCCGTGCACCTCTGCACTGCCGCCCGAGGACTTGCCCCGCGCCCTCGCGGCCTGGGCGGGCTCGCCGCGCCCCGCGCCCCTCCTTCCCGCCCAGCCTTCCGCGCTCCCCCGCTCGCCGCTCAGCGCAGCGCCGGCTCCTCCCGCGGCTGCATTGCAGACGCCGCCGCCGCCGCAGGGCGCGCCGGGGCCGCGCCGGGAGCCGAGCCCGGGTAAGCCGGACCCCTGGGCGCGGGTCCCGCGCGCGGACCCGACGGCGCCGCGCGGCCGGGAGTCGGCGGGCCGGCCGCGCGGCGGCTCCGCCGGGCCTTGCAAGCGCGGCCCGATCGCCCCCGCCGCGCGGGTCCCGGAGGAAGCCTCTCGGGGCCGTGGGCCCGGGGGAGCGGGCGCGGCCGTCGGGCTCGGGGCCGTCCCTGCCTTCGAGGGGACCGCGGCCCACCCCCTAGCGGACCTCCCCGACTCAGGGCGCGGGGCAGGCGGCGGCGTCGCGAGGGGCCGTGGCCCGCCAGGACCCCGAGTGCGGGCGCCCGGGGCCGCGGGGCCGCGCTCCGCCCGCACCCTCCGGGCCCGGCCGCCCGCCGTCCAGCGCGGCGCCGCGCGGCTCCGGCGCAGTTCCGGCGCAGTCCCCGCGCCGAGCGGCTCCGCGCCCCACACCTGCCTCTGCCCGGCTCCGGGTGACGTGGCGCCCTCCGATTGGCGCGCGCGGCCTGGAGGGCGGGGCCGCGGCCGGTGAGCTCACCGCCGCGCCCCGCCATTGGCCCGGGCGGCGCACTCGGGCTGTGGCGGGGAGACAGCGGTACCCGGAGCCCGAGTCGTTCCAGCTGCGGCGTGTGGAGCTGAGCGGGTCGGGGCCGGGCTGGGCTGTCGGGGCCGGGCCGGGCGGGGCCGCGCGGGAGAGGAGGAGGAACGCAGAGGCGGCTCGGCGCCAGCGCGACCGAGCGGTGGCCGTGCTCTCCAAGTCCGAGTGAGTGTGCGTGCGGCCGAGGGGAGAGTCGGCCGGGCGCGTGCGGGGCGAGGGCGGCGGCCGGCGGGGGCGCGCGGGGCGGCGGGGGCGCGCGGGGGCGGGGCCGGGGGCGGGCGCGCGCGGCGGCCGGGGCGTGGGGGGCGCGCGTGTTCGCGTGAGGGGGCGCGGGGCGTGTGCGGGCAGCGGGTGCGAGGACAGGCGCGGCGGCGGAGGGGGAGGGAGCGCGAGGGGCGCGCGAGCTCACGCGAGCGGGCAGTGTTTTGGCGCGTGAGTGTGCGTGGGTCCCGCGTGTGTTTACGGCGCGGGTGCGAGGGCGGGGGTGTTTGGCCGAGCGTGAGCGGCGCGTGTTGATGGAGCGGGTGTGCGAACACGCGCGTCTGCGGAGCGAGTGGGGAGGAAGCGCTCGTGGGGATGGAGAGCGCGAGGGGACCGGGCGTGTTTGGACGCGTGAGTGCGCGGGGCCGGCGTGGGAGCGAGCGTGTCCGTGAGGAGGTGGGTTGGGGAGTGGGCGTGAGATCACGCGTGTTCCTGGGGCGCGTGGGGGTGTGGGGGAACGTGAGGAGCGAGGCCGAGCGCGCGCGTGTCGATGCGAGGCAGCGAGGGCGGGAGCGGGTGTGAGGACACGCGTGTGTGCGCGAGGGAGTGGAGTGTTTGGGTGAGTGGCGGTCTGGGGGCGCGCGTGCGGGGAGTGGCCGCGGCGGGCGGGGGCGGCGGGGCGCGAGCCGCGCGGGCGCCCACGGGGCCGCCGACTGGTTTTTGTCTGCGAGGCGCAGCTCGGCGGCGGGCTTTTCGGATCCAGAGCCCTCTCCCGCGGCTGGGCGCGGGGAGAGGGCGGGGGATAGGGGCCCCTCGGCGGGAAGTTGAGGGGGGGGGGCAGACAGGTGCCCCTCGGCGGGGAGAGGGCGGGGGACAGGTGCCCCTTGGCGGCGGGGGAGGGCAGGTGCCCCCTCTGCGAGTAGCGGGGACAGGTGCTCTGCCCCTCGGCGGGGAGGAGGGGGAGACAGGTGCCCACTCAGCGGGGCGCGGGGAGAAGGCGGAGAACAGGTGCTCCTTGGCGGGGACTGTGGGGCACTGGTACCCCTCGGCGGGGAGAGTTGGGGCAGGTGCCCCCTCGGCAGGGAGAGAGGCGGGGAAAGGGGACGGGATAGGTTCCGTTTCTGCGGGGGGGGGGGGGAGGGGGGGAGGGGGGAGGGAGAGGGCCCAAGACTGGTGTCCCCTCCGTGGGAAGAGAAGATCCGGAAAGGACCCCCTTTCGCGGGGAGAGGAGAGAAGGGTCGGGACGTGTGCCCCCTCCGCGGGGCGCTGGGAAAGGGGCCGGGACAGCACCGAGCTCAGCCCCAGGCGCCTCTGCGGGACTAGGCGGTTGGAGGCTGCCTTTCCTAAGCAAGCCAATGGAGTGAATGAACGTCTTATTAATCTGTGCGTAGAACCGGCGGGGAAAGTTGGTTGAGTTCAGAGACTAAGAGGTTTGGAAGAACTCGCGAGTTTGGCTTAACCTGCAGACCAGGACAGGAGAGGCACAGTGACCCTTGCTTCCACCAGCCACTCTCAGATGGGCTGGAATACAGACCCCGTGTGGCCTTCTTGCACTTAGAGGATCTCTCGTGATTTGATTTAGGTAGTGCACAACTTTAAGAGGTGGCTGTGATGGCATTCAAATGTTGAGACTTTTTCAATCTCCATAGGTCTCTGTAGGCATCAAAACAAATTTCCGAAACTGCAGTGCTCTTGCAAAGCGTCTTCTTAAATCAACTCGTTCACCAGGGAATGATGACAATTTTAGTCTATTTTATATTTTGTCCACTATTGCTTGGTGTGATTTCTGCTGATTAACCTGAAGTGTCTAATTAGCAAAGCAGATTGAGTGAACGTGAGAAGTGCTCTTAAATATCACAGAAGAGCCTCACGTATTTGTTTGGTTGTGTGCCTTCTGTTTCTTTCACCAGTGAAGCCAAACCCTGAAATTTTAAAATTGTGCTCCCCCCCAAATTTTGTCATATGTGGTCAGGTGGCTCCCTGTGTGTAAAGGAGTTCTTTTTTCTTTCTGCATGAAGGAATTTTGCAGAGTTTTCCTAGAGGAACTGTGTTGTATGGAGAAACTACTGCCTGGGAACGTGATAGAAATACATTAAGCGGTAGCATTTTTCATGGTGTGTGTTTATGGGAAAATATTATTTTAAGACCAACACTAGACAGTAGCAAATAAGCTTATGTGTATTCTTTTCCTTGTATAGATTTAGGGAGTAATAATGTTTAATGTTCTAGAAAATAACACTTATTTACAGGATATGTGTTTCCCAAATAAATTTAGCCGAGGAGTGAAAAAGGGAAGGAGCACTGGTGTGAATATCTAAGGGGCCTCTGTTCAGTCATCCTGATTAATTACTAATTCCCTTGCAAACAATCAAAGTGGAAACACAGTATTTAATGCAGTGGTGAATAACAACAGTGTACTATTTAAAGAGTTGTTTAAATCAACTTTTCTGCTTCTGCCAGGCACACACATAGATACATGGTTGTTTTCTCTAGGACTCTGCTGGGCCATCTTGTCCATATTAGCAGCTGTCGCTGCTGCCGTGTACTCATGTTGGACTGTTCTAGAGAGCATAGGCGTAGAGAGCAGGTGGAACTGAGGATTTTTTTTTACTTCGTGTCAGATAGTGATGTTAAAGAATCCGTTGACGTTGAGCACCTCCCCCCGCCCTCCACCCCAGTGAAAGATGTGAAGCCCATTGTGATGGCTAACGTTCGGGTGCTCTCTCAAAGCCCTCATCTGGCAGTGCAGGGAATGTGCCTTTGGGGGATCTAGAGTTAACTCTGGGCACCATCATAATTTTGCTGCTGTCTTAATCATTGCTGTTGGGAACTTCTGAAGCTGCAGAAGTGTGCTTGTAGGCCGCCGTTTTTAAACGTTTAAGGCAGAGTGGTTAGTACATTTATTTAAAACACAACTTTAGGAATCACCCAGAAAGGTCAGTAAAGACCATTTTGTTAAACTTGGCACAGTGCTCTAGCTGGTGCGGTGGTTTCTGGAAGTCCTTTATTCTTATTTCCCGCCCCTCTTCCAACTGTTCATTGTGTATCTGTCATGTCTTCTCACATTTAAAGGGCATTGCTTTCTCTGGCTTCCAGTGGCTTAATATTTGTATACCATCGATCTTTTCAAAAAGACTCTCTTTAGTGGTGCCAAGTTTTCATTGTTAAATACCAACCACGGTATCCTGTCGCGGTATATAAGCCCACGATTTGGGAACTTATTTCAGTTATATATCGCTTTGCCAACATGTGATGCAGTTTGTGTAAACCTCACCTGTTTTTTTTTTTTCTTTTAAGTGATTTAAGGGAGCTTACAGAGACGCAGGCATACCTCGCTCTGTTGTGCTGCTCTGTGTTACACATCACTGATCAGGCACGTTTTACGAAGTGAAGGTTTGCGGCCACCCTGCTCAGGAAGGAGGGAGTCGTCAGCACCATTTTCCCAACAGCATTTGGTCCCTTCATGTCTCTGTCACGTTTTGGTAATTCTTGCAATTAAAACTTTTTTTTTTATCATTATTCTATTTGTTAATGGTGACCTGTGATCAGTGATTATGACTGGCTGAACGCTTAACTGATGGTTACCATTTTTTAGCAGCGATTTTTAATTAAGGTATATAGTTTTTTTAGACTATATGTGTAATGCTATTGCACACTTAATAGACTATAGTGCGAAAATAATTTCTATGTGCATTGAGTTTATCTGACTCGTTTGATGGCGATATTCACTTTATTGTGATGGTCTAGCACCAGACCCACAATACCTCCAAGGTATGGCTGTCTATATTACACAGTGAAGCAAGATAAAGATGGATGAAATAAAGAAGGATGAGGCAAAAAGAAAGCGAGGCTTCAGGAAAGCGAAATGTGAAATGGGGGTTCTAATGAGGTTAGTAACATTCATTGCATCAAATCTCATGTACTTTCTGGAGGCAGGCCGTAAAGTGCATTCTGGGCTTTCTGGCAAGCACAGACATGATGTAGGGCTCACTTTGTCTTTCTCACACCTGACATGGATTTTCTTAAATTCCATGTAAGATCTGACAGCCCACCAAGACTTTTCTGTGGTGACGGGAGAAGCCCAGACGGGATGCACTGAATGACATTGAAGGCCGCGTGTCCCTATTAGTCACATTTAACAAGTGCCGGGGAGCCTGCTGTGGGTGTCAGCACCTAATAGCATGAAGATTGGAGATAGCTCATGATCGTGAAGACCATCACAGACAGTCTTGTCCCCATCCTGCGTGGATTGCCCTGAAGTCAAAGTCAAATGATGATCTTCCTTTGCTTTTCTGACACTGTCTGGGCAGGGGTTAACGCACAGCAGGCAGGCAAGGAGATGCCTTTACCGTCAGGAAATAGTTACGCTCCCCCCCCCACCCCCGCCCCAAGCAGTGTAGCACAGAGGCTTGTTATAACCATGGCACCATACTTTGTAAATAGTGTCTTTGCCCTTTTTTTTTTTTAAACCATTGGGAGTGAGTGCGTTAACAACGCCTATATGATTTTCCTTGATGCTTTATTTCAGGAAAGCGCCTTTCGTGTGCTAACACGTTTTACTTTTGAAAATACCATGGTTCCTATAAGTCGTTTAATTTTACATTGTCTTGTCAAGCACCGAACGTAGAACATAGCTTTAGACGTATGACGTATAGGAAGATCGATCAGTGAACACATTGTTTTAAAGTACCAGTTGTATGTCAACTGTTAAGCAAATTATAACATTATTGTTACTTTGAAGAAGGTAAAGTATGGAAGGAATTTAATCAGAGTAAATGTTCATAGGAGTTAAGCTAGTGATGCTAAACTTCTGTAACATTTTTGTAATATTGAAAGTAATGGGAAATAACCTAAGTTCTTCCAAATACATTAAATTAACATTCATCAGCTGCCAGGACTAACTAGCCTCTCCATATCTGTCCCCTTTCTCCTGCCTGCCATTGACCAGCCTCCGAATCTGGTCCCACTCTCTTAGCCAGCCTTCCCGTGTGCCCTGACAACAACTCAATATTCTAAATTCTCTGAGCCTAACTCAAGTCTTATCTCATCAGACGCCTTTTCCCTCACCTCCCAGCCTAGATTATCGGCTCCTTGTGGGGGCAGGGAGGCACGTCAACTCGTCCCTTCCCTGCTCCACCTAGCATAACGAAGCCTGGGAGCTGGAGTTTCGTAACCACTGCCCGCTGACAAGCTGACACGTGTAGTGTGACTTATTGGATACGGCAGGGGGGGTGTGATGAGGGTGTGTTTCCTCAGGCCGAGAGCAAACCTGACTGTCACCCTGCTTCTCACACCAGTTTAGTCTTGTCTGCTAGTCATTTGGACACAGGTGCTACAGGATCTCCCGTGCAGAGCCGTTCAAAGTCCCTAGGGGATTGGGGTTTTCATGTAAGGGGTCTTGGAGAGTCCTGGCCTGTACCCGTGTAGAATAGCTAGGTCTGACACCTGCACCATCTTTCCGGCTTTCTTACGATCGGCCAGAAGCTTGCCATCTAGGAATGGGTATCGGTAACAGCTGTTTGCTTTAATATAATACAGTAGGATGAGTACCAGGGTGTTTTGTTTTGTTTTGTTTTTTCCAGCTCTGCCACTCAGTAAGTGAGAAATCTCAGGGAAGTCACCTTGGATCTCTGCATCAGGGCCTTACCTGTTTTCTAAACCTATGAGGAGTGATTCAGGAAATCAATGTAGTGGTCAGCATCCTCACTTTTTAAAATCAGAGTACCTGGTACGGGATTTGGGAAGTTTTTGTTTCAGGGGCACATGCACACATGCGTGTATGGGTGTGTGTGTGTGTGTGTGTGTGTGTGTGTACTGGGCTCTGATTCTTTCTCTGGGACACAGTCAAAAACTACTGAAAGCCCCTGGACCAGAGAATTCCTGAGTTCTCTTTAAATCTTAGTGTTCTACAGCAATTCTCTTCCACGGGATGTGTCTGTTACAACAGTTGACTTGGCAGTAACCTAGGGCTGCGCGAGCGCAGATAACCGCCGTGGGTACAGAATTCAACGGCAGATGGTCTCCAGCGAGACCGGAGTGCAGAATTGTCTTTTTCTGCTTTCTTCAGGTAATCGAAATGTTTCAAATAAGCATGACAGCTTATTTCCATCACAACTTTCCCCATGTTTTACAGAGAGATTCCAATGATACTTTTGCACTACTGAGGTCCAGGTGATTAATATTTGACTATTTTTTGTTTGTAAATGGGAGCAGACTTTCCCAGTATTCATTTAGTGAAAGGATCCACATTTCAATTAGTAGAGTCACCTTACAGTCCTCTGTTAGCTGCAAGTAACAGAACTCCAGCTCAGACGGGCTAAAGTATAAAAGGGAATTGATTGACTTTTATGAGATCTGGTTTTGGAGTTATCTTCAGGTACAACTGGTTCCAGATGCTCAAGTGATATCATCAGGGACCCATCTCCCCCTCTGTTGACTCTACTCTCTTCTGTGTTGATTTGACTCTCATTGCCACAGGGTAGTGGGATGGGCTCCTCAAAGCTCCAGGTTTATATTTTGCCAATTTAGCAAATGTATCTGGGAAAACAGCGCATCTCTGTCAGTTGTTCCAGGAAATGTTCTGTTCTCGGCTCAGCTGGACTCATGTGTCCAATCACCGGAATAAGAGGAGGCTGTACTCTCGTTAGCAAGGCCTGATTCTCCCTCCCTGGGAACAAGCATTGGGGTCAGCACCACCTGAACTCTGCAGAGGACAGGAGCATCTCCCAAAGGAGAAACAAGGGAGGCTAGCCAGGCATCTAGGAGGAAGCCGGGGCTTTCTGATGTTCAGCCTTGTTGGTCACGTTCCTAAAGAAAGCACCATTCATCCTGAAACCACAGAAACTCGTCATCAGGCGGAGTCCGTGATTTTATCCTCATGGTCTCATCTTAAAGGAGAAGACACCAGAACCCTCACCTTTTATTAGGTGCTGACTAACAGTTCCTAGGACCATTTTCAGAAAATGTGATTCAAGTCCTTAATATACAATACACTGTGGTTTGGATTAATCCACAAAGAATTCATTTAAATATCCTTTTGTTTTTTCTAATGAAAGAAACCATTCATTCTACTCCAGCCAGAATCCATCCCCTGGCGTGTGTGTGTGTGTGTGTGTGTGTGTGTGTGTGTGTGTGTGAAAGATGTTTTATCTAATAGTGTAAAAAAATAGGAAGTGCCCAGCCTGAAACTGATGGTGTTCTAAAAACTTACAAGTCAATTGAATAATATTTCCCGGATAAACAGTACAACAAATGGTAAGTATGTTCCCAGGCTTGCCTGAGAAGGGAAACCTTTTGAACCCATGATAGATACTCAGCATTTATAGGAGAAAAATATTAAAATAATACACGTGCATGTATGTATCACATTATATACTGTAAAACACTGAACTGTATAATTTACATAATACATAGCCTACACTTACATGTTCCAAAATAGATGAGTGAACTTGATATTTTCATATTAAATGATGTCACTCAAATATACATGTAAAATAACTTCAGTAAATAGAACTTTTTTGCGAAGTTTTTTTTCTTAATTTTTCAAGTTTATGTACGTATTTTGAGAGAGCGTGTGAACAGGGAGGGGTCAGAGAGAGAGGGAGAGAGGGAATCCCAAGCAGGCTCCACTCTGTCAGCACAGAGCCTGACATAGGGCTTGAACTCACAAACCGTGAGATCATGACCTGAGCCGAAATCAAGAATCGATGCTTAACCGACTGAGCCACCCAGGCTCCCCTTTGGTGAAGATTCTTAATTTTTTTTAAATATTTATTATTTGAGAAAGAGACAGAGAGCAAGCAGGGAAGGAGCGAGAGGGAGGGAGACACAGAATCTGAAGCAGGCTCCAGGCTCCAAGCTGCCAGCACAGAGCCCGACGCGGGGCTCGAACCCACAGACTGCGAGATCATGACCTGAGCCGAAGTCGGCCGCGCAGCTGACTCAGCCACTAAGGCGCCCCAATGAAGATTCTTAATTCATAGGGTAGAACTCAGAATGGTCCTCTGAAATTACAAAGACTAGGTCTCCAACTTTTTGGAAGAAAGAAATTTAAGTTTCTTGATAACATAACCCTAACGTTATTCTTATTATCAATTGTAATTGAAATCTTATTTTTACTCTCAAATGGCACAAAGAGAAGAGAGAGTTGAGAGAAGCCCTTCTGAGGTATCTTGAAGGCTGGAACAGCGGGAGGGACGGACGGCGTGGGTTGGGGAGGTGGTTGTGTGTGACAGAACGAACCGTCAGAGGAACCATCAGACCAGTTCCTGGGTGACGCTCACCCTTGACCCACATACCTTTATCCAGGTCCGTGGCCGGTTGGCGTGGCGCCTGTGCCCTGCCTGGTGAGTGAAGAAGGAAGATGAAGAGTGTGGTCCAGGGACTTCCTCACCAGGGACCGACTGTATCGGGGTGCTCTTTAGGACTAGTGTCAGTCCCTAACCTCTTCTGTGGGAACATGAGTTACAGGAAATGCTTATAACAAGCTCTCCTCGCCCCATGCCGGAAGGTTCAGATACGTTTAGGAAGCATGCCTACTGGCTCTCCGCCAGCAATTTCTAGCTCCTGTAAGCATGTTAGGGTTCAGAAAAAGTCCTACATTAGCGAAATGCACATGTATTTAGTTGTGTTTAACCCAGGAATCCCAAAACATCCCGACACGGCATTTTGTCGCCGTGGTCTCCTGAGTGACCTCTCGTGAGAAAATGTTCCACAGCACGCAGTTTGGGAAACGCTTCAGTGGACCATCCCCACAGCACCGTCCTGAGCCTGGAACCCACGCCCCCGCCCCGTGGGTCTGGGAGTCCCCTGATACTGAATGTACACTTTTGTGCACGTGTACTTTTCTAGGAAAGGGTTTGTAGCTTTCATCACTGAGAGCCCGTGAACAAGAAGGGTAGGAACCATTGTTTCGGGTTCTTTTCTAACAAGGGAGGTCCAGCTTCTGTACATTTCGTGTCAGCCTAGGGACGTTACTCAGCAGGCACGGTGGGCACTCAGAGATGGCTCAGGGACGCCGAGGGTGTCGACTGGTAAGCAGGCGGCTGACTAGGCAATTATTAGGCTTATTGTCAAGTAGGTTTAAACAGCGGCAGCTACTCCCTTTCCAACGGGAATTGTGGAAAGAAATTACTTTTGCAGAGCACAGCCTTATCGTTACACTCTGGATTATTCCCAAACGAGACGACGTATTATTTCATTAGAGTAAAAAGGTTTTTTTTGTTTTTTTTTTTTTAAGAGCCACTGACCTGTAGAAGAGAAATCCGTTTAGAGCTCCTTAATGATAAACTACTAAAAACCAAATAAATGCAGAAAGCTTTTCCTTCAGGAAATTGAAAACCATCAACTCACCTACTTTTAGATGTAAAAATCAGGATCATAAAATACTGTTCAGGGAAGAGTGAGCAGTAAGTAAGAGACATGCATGGAATAGTTGATGGAATTTCCCCTTGACTTAAATCATCAGAGAGCTGTGCAGTCAGACCACATTGGATCTTTGCAGAAGTGCTTCTGTGAAATAGTGTTTTGGTGTCTGTTAATACTAAATGGCAACAAACAATCCTGTCAAACCCAGTTGACTTTATTACAAGGATGTTGAAGTCCGTCCCATCACCTGCTATCCAAAACGACTGATGGGGATCTCGAAACTGCCTCCTGTCTTGTTTCATTTGTCGCGTTCAGCCAAATTTTGGACTCACAATTAAGCATTTTGGAGAATCTCATATGTGTTTTCTGTACAATAGCTTTGTGTGAGTTTTACTTTTTGTGAACCTTGGTCTTAATCTGTTATTAATCGTAAGTATTTTTGTCAGCCACCTCAAACAGGCATACCTGGATCCAGGATTGATAGCAGTTAGGGGAGAACAGGGGAGGAAATAAAGACGTTGAGGAGGAATGGATTGAGACGGAAGGGAGATCGGGAAAATAAGAGGGGAGACCAGGAGATTGTAGGGATGTGTTAGGGGTTTGTGAGGGATGCTCCCCATGTTTAGCACCTGCTGTCCTTCGAGTTGGTTATTAACCTTTCTTCCATTATTTAACTGCTCCCTGAATCTTTTGACCAACTATGCTCTGAGTGGGGTGATTGAAGAAGCCTGCTTTGGGGCTTCCGTGAGGACAGTCGGGCAAGGCAACGCCCTCAGCTCTGTGAAATCATGTTGCATCCCCATTTCGTGGAAAGCACCATACCTCGTTAGCCTTCCCACCTAATCCAAGGGGTGTTTGGATACTGGCCTCAATAATACATTCATTTAGGCCTCAGTGATTGGGAATTTGCAGAAATTTGAACGTTCCTCTGGTCCAGGGGTAGAGTCTTAACAGGAGGTGTAGCGCACAGGTTACCACCTCCCAAACTCAAAACGTCACGAGTGAGCGGCATAATACAGACACGGGAGAGCAGACCGTGGCACATCCTCGTGGGACGTGTAGCCAGACGACCCTGCAGGGATCGTGACACTTCCAAAGAGGAGCTTACTGGTTAAAATTTTTCCAACCCTTAGGTTTCCTCCCTCAGAGAAATACTTTTATTTCTGAATAAGATGTTTAAAATATTGTAACTTGAATTTTTTAAAATGTTTTATTCTCTATTGTCAGGCCTATGATAAATTGCAAAACAGTATTCTTAAATCATTTTGTCTATCAAGACCTACTTTGTAATGCGTCCAGTATTTTAAAGTAATACAGCTATTTCCTTTAAAATATATACATTTCCTTTAAATTTTAAAATACATACATACTTAAAATATATGCATAAAATAAATACATTTCCTTTAAAATATATACATTTCCGTCTAGTAATCTGGAAAGGATGTCTTCACCTGTATTTGTTCCAGATTTTTACAAAATCTCACGGCATTATGAAAAAGTGTTATCGGAGTTAATAAACTTTCAAGTTCTAGAACTGAAGTCTCTATGGAGAATCCAGTGTTTACAAGAAAATACGTATGTTTGGAACATCTTGGGCTTGAACGCTCACGAGTAGGCAAGACAGTTGGGAACGTCTGTGCAGATGGCATTCCTGCAGTTCTGAGAGCAAAGCATCGCCAGCAGCAGGCGTCTAAATAATGTATGGAGGAGTTGGAAACCGAGAAGGACTCTTCCAGCTAGAATCCCAAATTCATGGCTTTTCAGATATTGAAAACCACCAGGAACTCAGGGCAAATAACATTTATTATGATTAGTAGTATTAGCTAGAAACAGCCAGGATTGTTTCTTCTTTTCTCTAGGTACCAGGTAGCACATCTTACTAGCAAAATTTTTCTTTCTTTCTTTCTTTTTTTTTTTTTTAGGATTTTAATTTTTTTTAAGTCATCTCTACACCCCCAGTGTGGGGCTCGAACTCATGATCCCAAGATCAAGAGTTACATGCTCTACCAACTGAGCCAGCCAGGTGCCCCCCCCCCAAAGTTTTCTTTTTTATGGAGTTTTCAATTCCCCTCCTTTCCCCCTTCTCCCCCCTCCCCCGCCCCGCATCCCACCCCCGCCGCCAACAATGTCTCCACCTGACCTCGTTCTGGGATGCTACTTCTGAGGTGAAAACTGCCAGATGTCAGAGTTATTGCTGTATACCGGTCTCAATTAGATATTTTGCCTGTTTTCGATTGCCTGGTCCCTGATACATTTGATGGGATTGATTAGGTAAAAGGTAGCCCCGTGAGAAGGGAAAGGACCACTTTCAATAACTTGGCTGGAGAAAAGTGCATCATAGAAATGACTAATGGAAACATATTTCGCTCTGCATGCTGCCCTTCGCCTTGTCCTTCTTAAAACTGACATTCCAGGGGCGCCTGGGTGGCGCAGTCGGTGAAGCGTCCGACTTCAGCCAGGTCACGATCTCGCGGTCCGTGAGCTCGAGCCCCGCGTCGGGCTCTGGGCTGATGGCTCGGAGCCTGGAGCCTGTTTCCGATGCTGTGTCTCCCTCTCTCTCTGCCCCTCCCCCGTTCATGCTCTGTCTCTCTCTGTCCCAAAAATAAATAAAAACGTTGAAAAAAAAAAACTGACATTCCATATTTCGAACAGATGAAATTAAGTCACTTATTCAGTAAATCCACGTTGAGAACCTCCTGTGTGCCGGCCATCCCGCTAGGCCTCGGGAGTATCGCAGTGAACAGAACGAGTGTAGCTTCATAGAGCTCACACGATTTCTCCTTACTTTTCTATCCGACTGAGCTTCTGGAGGTAGAGGCTCACACCTTACTGGTTTTTGTGTCCCCGGCGGCCGCCACAACGTCTTGAGTTTTCTTGTTCGCTGTTACCTCTGCAGAACCGTAGCAGACCAGTGCCATAGTGGAGCCTTGGCGAGTAGAGCTTTGCGAACGACTCTGCTGTTCCGTAGCTCTTCCCAAAGGATTTTAGGTGTTGGGGAGTTTTTGTCGCTAAAGCCGAGCACCACAGATCAACCTGCTGGTGGCTAATTAAAGTATTCTTGCCTCCTGACGCTTCCTGTGCATTTTCTGCGCTGTCAGTCCTTAGGTGTTAGGGTTGTCATTTCCCATTTTCCCGTGTGCACTTAAATGCCATTCCACTGTCGCACCTTTTTCGCGTCCAGGTGAGGGACGTTGTCGCTTGTCCCCGAGTCTCATTACGGCACTTTTTCTTTAAAAACCTCCTTAGTCTTGGTGGTGATATGCTCCCCAGGTCTCCATCCACTCTCCTCTTACTACTTTAGAACATCTCCGTCTGTGCTTGCGAGATTTCTTCTTTCCACTGTGTGCTGAAACTGTTGAGGCGGTGTCCTCCAGATTTGTGGCTTTTTGAAGTCCGCGAGCCTAAAATGTTCTTCTCTTTCGGAGGCTGTGAAGGTAGGTATAGAATCTGTGTCAGGGGTCCTGATTTTCTTTGCTCTGGCACTAATCAGCTACAATTTTGCTACGTCGAACTCCAGCTGGGTTTGCTGCTTTAGTGACCACACAGTCGGCTCCTGCATGATTTGGGGTGCTCTTGCGTGCTTCCCGCATGCTGTGATATCGCTGAGCTCTTAGGGGATTCCGCTCAGCCTTAGCGTCCTTGGAGAATAGGTTTGACATCTCTGCCCTCCTGCGCCTCAAGCTCTGGCATTGAAAGAGTTCAAGGGAGAAATCATGGTGGGTTTGCTATGCCCGCCCCCCTTGTAACATTCCGTTTCCTAATCGCTGTTGTTTTAGCAGCATCCTAAACCATTTTCCTTGGCGCTTCCACGACCGAATAGCGTGAAACACAGACCGTGGAGAGGAACGACGAGTCCAAAGTCAGTGCAAATGAAGAAAGTCTTAAGAAGAATTGCTAATTTCCCTTTGTCTTGGCATATAGAGTTGGGGAGTTTTCAAAAAGTGGAGTACGCAGGGTGGTGGTTTTTTTTTTTCCCCTAAGGCTAAATTTAGCCATTGCTTTGGAAAATCAGAGTGGTACAGCCTGTGCCTTATCTCTGTCCGGCCCTTACCCTTCCCTCTGCACTTGGACATCTTAAATGGCTTGCTGGAGAGGACAGCTTAATGTGCTCTGGTGGCCCCATTTATTCTGGGAAGGAATTAAGTGACTTCATTTTCCCTGCCTTTCCGAGCTTCCTGAAAAATTTAGGAGACTTCCTAAGCAGCAGTCCCTACAGAAATAGTTCAAGTCATACCTCCTTTCGCTTCATGAGCTTCTCCTGCCAGCGTGGCCAAGAGCTGCAAATGGAATGAGAGACAGTCTCTCGTTCCCAATCCAAATAGCAACAGGAGGGCACATGTGCACTTGAGCTACAAATAACGCGTTTTAAAATAGCAGGTGGTATTTGATGATTGCTCCTTCATTCATTTACCTGCCAAGGCAAAACTTTCTCTTCTACTCTGGCAACAAGGCCCTGGGTGACTCCGATCGAGCAATTGTGGCAATAGGTTCTCGTGTTTGCAGGTATTATTTGTTAGCTGACTTTCAGGTGTTCAGGTCCACGCATACCTCACGAGGCTGTTCTAGAAAGTGTTTTGGTTTTTTTTTAAGACGCTAAAAATGTCCTGTTTATACAACAACCCAACCTGACAAACTTGGGAAGCGCTTTTGTAACAAACTACAGGCACTGCTTCCACAAGATGCGCGCCCAGCCCTTTGTGTCCCCGAGATCCCATTTGGCCAGGGGAAGGTAGGCACATATGAAAGAAGGGGGGGAGGGTCTGTATTTTTAACGTGAAGCTCAGTGGATAACGAGTGACGTTGCTATGAAATCCCAGTTTGTGTCTGTAAAGAAGTCAGCTGTGTCTCAGCTCTTCTGCCAGAGTCTCGCACCAACACACTGCAGTGACGTCACTTCCTCACCTGAGCCGAAAGGAAGCGGCAGCCAGCCAAGGAGACTCCTAGAACTTTCTCGCGTGCGTTCAAGTCAGTTCCGTTGGGTTGTGATCATTCTGACCAGTCTGTCCACCGGACCAAGTGGTAGACTACTGATGGGTCCACAGCCACCTGGAGTCCACTGGGGCTGACAGAGGTGGCTCAGAGCCCTTGCCCCAGAGTTTGGATGACGTCGTCAGTAAGTCAGCTTCCAGAAGAAGCTTGCGTTAGAAAATAACAATTCTTTTCCACTGACGGAGCACCCACTCTATATCTGGTGCCAGGGATCCAAGCAAGCTCCCTGCTTTCAGAAAGCTCCCTCTGGTAGAAATGGCCCATCCAGGAAAACAACTCGGCATTTGTTTGCTAAGTACCATTAGGACCCAGGGCAAGAGAGAAAGGTTCACCGGGCACAGTGGAAAGAGCATGGATCTGGAGTCCTGCCTATGTTCAAATCCCTGCCCTGATACTTACAAGCAGCATGACCTTGGGCAAGCAACACATGGCCGAGCTTCAGCTTCTTCGTCTGTAGAATGAAGAGGAAAAGATTTCTTTCATTTTTTTTTTTTTTGAGGACTAGAAACAATACATTTGCAACGGCCCACTGTGGATGTTCAGTAATAATACTGAAGTGATGTGTAAGCCACACTCTGAAGAACAGACAACTCACCAGGTGGACACGGGAAGAAGTCGGCATGCCCAAAGGTCCAAAGGTCAAACTCACGGTGGACTGAAGAAGAGTGAGTGATGAGAGAGTCCCTGAAAAGTAACCCGAGACAGTCGGTAGAGTATTCTTTGCCATGCCAAAGATCTCCAATCGTATTTTGTAGGCCGAAGGGGCGGGATTTAAGTTTTTAAAACTAGATTATCGACATCATGTCAGAAACTTGCCCTAGGGTGTATTGCTCAATGCGGCCCAGAAAATTGTTAGCTTCCAAGACTTACAGAGAGGTCATCTAGAGGAAACAGTAGGTACAGCTGAGTGCTAAGAGCCTGGGAAGTCTGGCCAGTAGCTGCTTTCCTGAAGTAGACGCTTTCTTACATCAGATCCTCAAATACTTGGGATCCTCCACTTTTACAGAAGCAAGTGCCAAACTTTCTAAACTTAGAACACACTGTGGGAAGTCTGACTTCATCAAAGTTTCTCTGTCTTTAAAATTTCGGTATTGTTTCGGAACGTTTCATTCTCAGGGAAATATTAATTTGGGACATTTTAAAACGGGTCCCTTTGAGGGTTGGGAATCCCTGTCAAAGAAAGATGAAAAGATGACCCGTGACTGCTGCTGTGCCGTGTGACACATCGCTTAACCGCCCCTAAGGGGAGGCTGGGACACGGTGAACCCAGCATAGGAAAGGGGGATATGAAGCCTCAGCAAACCATTCAGTGACCCTCGGGCCAGTGACTGGCTGGAAATGTTCCTTCATCTTGACCTTTGTAATACGCAGAGCTGTTCTGGGATTATGAGTGTTTTTTCTGTATGTTTTGTAATATTGTTGGGAAGCTCTAAGAACTGAAGTGTAACAGCAGTCGTTGAATAAACTACTGTGATAGGTTCTGAACCTGTATTTTTGAGTTGCAGAAATCAGGCCTACAGGTTTCTTTTTTTTAGTTTAATACATCGGTAAAGATTTCAGTATTTAATACACGGGTTTATTATATCTAAGTAACCCCTAGTTATCCTACCTACGTTTAAAGTACCCCCCAGAAGGCTAGAATGGGCACCACAGTGCTCCGTTAGAGGTAGGGATGTCCGTATGGACTCACATTTATTTTATTCCAGCGTATGATAGATAGATTCAGAACAATTGTAGATGTGTGTGCATACGTGGGTTGTACTTACGTGTGTTTCCTTGCTCTTTCCGCTGGGAGGGCCTAGCAGCGGTGAGACGCCCCAGGAGCAGCGAGCACACCCAGCAGCCAGACCTTGGCCTCTAAATACCATCCTCCAATAAAAGAAACCAGGGCTCCTTAGAGAGATTGCTGATCCTAGGGCTGGGACAGGGACAATAAAAGAGGAGTCCGGGCATCTTATAATGCCAGAAAGTAAGGAAGTACTCGAAAAAGAAAGGAAGAGGCTGGGGGTATGTCAGAGGGACACAGAAGCCAGCCTGAAAGATCTCCCAGCGGCCAAAGCCGGGACAGTTTGAGCAATAAGCTAACCTAGTATTGGATTGTGACCAAAGTGTAAAGTGTTTGTGGATATAAATAAATGGCTTATATGGATACAAACAAACTCAGAAAGACAGATCTTCTTTATAGGAGCACTCCAAATAATGTATGTGGATACTCCCACATAAAGGTAGAGCTTTATTCCCTTTTCCTTGAGAGTGGGCTGGACTCACTGATGTACTTCCAAACAATAGAGTATGGAAACAGAAGAATTGTGACTTTATCAGAGCAAACCTGGCAGACCCTACCTTCCCCAAAGATCAGGGTCCGCATCAGCAGGACGTCAGATACTACCCGTGTCATATGATGAGCCCTTGCCTCTGTGATATTCTTCCTGAAAATTCATGACTCCCGTCCGATCAGTAGAAAACACATCAGACTACCTGAAAAGAGGGACATCTACAAAGCACGTGTCCGGTGTTCCTCAAAACCATGGACGCTGTGAAAATAAGGGCCATGGAGAAGATCGCCACACCCGAGGAGAGGAAGGGCGTGGAACAGCCAGAGGTGGCGTGGCGCCTGCAGCTGGATCCCAGAGCTGAAAAGGGGCGTTAACTGTCACGGCAAGTCTGTTTCAAGTCTGTAGCTGAGTTAGTCGTGACGTACCAGCGAGTGTCTGAGCTTTGACGGGTGCGCTGTGGATCCATGAGATGTCGGTGTTAAGGGAAACCAGACAAAGGGTTTATGGGAGGCCTACTACTGCAACTCGTCTGTAAATCTAAAAGTATTCAAAATTTTCAAAAATGCATTTTTTAGGGGCTCCTGGCAGGCTTGGCCAGTGGAGCATGCAACTCTTGATCTTGGGGGTATGATTTCAAGTCCCACGTTGAGTGTGGAGGTTACTTAAAAATCTTTAAGATGCCTTTTAAAAAAAGGGGGGGTCCCATTGGTATAACTGGGTAAAGAAAGCCTTACCACTTTTAAAAATGTCCTATAGTAGTTTATCCCATCCCCACGAGGAACAAAGGAATGGTGATATCTCCTCTTTCCACGAGAGAAAATTGAGGTGCAGAGTGGTCATTATTTGAAAGTCACGCGGCCGCAGGACTAACCCTGCAGCTCTCGGCTCTGTCCCGTGTTCCTTGCAGCCTGTCACAGCTGCCCGGTCTAAAAATGCCGCTTCTGCTAAAAGGGGTGCGGGACTGGCTCGTGAAGAGGCTGAATGAATCACGAGCCAGACTGTCGCTGCAGAGCCATCGGAACTCTTTACTTCCTGTCTGGGGCGCAGGCATGCGTGTGCGTGTGTCTTGAATGTCGTGGGAAGGACCTGCGTGGCGCCGCAGAGTCCTCGTTCCCCGAAACCGTGCAGGTAAACGGGCCGCTTTAGAGACCCGCAGGGCGCAGAGGCAGACCCGTGGGAAGACACCCCAGCTCGTCAGCGGGAGAAGAAGAAAGCAGCGAGGAGGTAAGATTCGACAGGCGCGACGAAGTGGTGTCTGATGCGTTGCAGAGAGCGGCGCAGGTGGGCAGATTTTGAATAGTTTTCAAGTTCAGCCGGGTCGGACTCGGCTGTGCGTGTGAGAAGGGAGCGTGCGGCCCGGGGTTGCCGACACAGCTCGTGCGGCCAGGCCTGGCGTCGTTCGCAGGAGCTAATGTCTCGTGTGGCCGGGCACGCAGGTGCACGGAGGGCTCTTTCTCGAGGAAGGAGGTGGGGGCTCAGAGCGGCGGCTCCCGAGGGTGGCCCCGGACCAGAAGCCTCAGCGTCACCTGGGAACATGCTAGACGCATAGCCCGGCCTTCGAAGTAAAACAGACTCTGGGAACAGGGCCCACCCTTCTGTTTGAAGAAGCCCTCCTGGGGATTCTGATGGCACCTCGGGTGTGGGAACCGCTGGATGGGCGGAAGCTTCCTATGGGGCGGCATCCACAGCGAGGGACCAGCACCGTGGGCAGCGCACACACCCTCCCCCACGGAGGGGACGCCCGCACCACCCGGAGCTTCTCCCCCCGGGGAGGAGGGAGCTGCTGTGCGGGCCTCGCCTTGCCCCAGTCTTCAGAGCCACGGGTTGTAACGTGACTTGTCCACACTTCTCCAAGGGGCAGGGGGAAGAGTGGGAGAGCCTTCTGTGTAAGCAGCAGCTTGTTCCCTGGGCGAGGCAGACAGAGCCCTGACACTTCTAGACAAGAACTCAGAGCCGGGGGGCCGACCAGGCGGGAGCTCGCGGAACAGCCGGCTTTCCTCACCGGGACCCCCAGAGTCCACGGTGCTCGGGAAACAGGTGCTCTTGGCGTGCTGTCCCCGCAGCCTTGGGCTCACGGAGGACTAGTGGGGTCGCTTCGCTCAAACTGTCCCAAGGACGAGGGGCTTGGAATCCCTCAAAGCTGAGTCACTGCTGGCTTTGTTCGAAACTTCATGGGAGAGAGCTGAGGCCAGCTTCATCAGCCCGCTAGAGCTACACGTTTTTTGTTTTCTCTCTTCTCACCCCTCCCTCCCACACGTTCGTTTAAAAATCCAGTCTATTCAGACTGCGGAAATTACTCGTTAGCCAACAAACGAGGGCAGGGATGTGTTCACTAATGTTCACGTCACCCCCAGTGCTTGGTACGTGGTAGGTGCTCAGTAAATGTTCGTGCGCGTAAGTGAATCCCAAATCTACTTTTTTACTCTAATGTAATCAGAACTTTTTTTTTTTTTTTTTTTTTTTTTTTTTTTTTTTTTTTTTTTTTGCCTCTAAGTAATTCTATTCCCCTTCTGCTGTGATCAATCATAATATACACTCCAGGCCATACATATAGCTCTGCATTTGCCAAGTATCTTACGATACGGTTTCCACACCACCCCAAAACTGTGACACCAAAGCAAGGACAAAGTCGTTGCTTTTGACTTGCCAGTAATGGACCCGCGAAGGCCATCACTTCATCCACCGGGTAAGCTCTGTGGATGGAGCTGGGCGCTGGCCGTGCTCAGAGGAAAGGAAGTGTGATCAGAAGGTCTCTTCTGCGTCTCGGTCAACACAGTACAATCAGGTCTGTGCTCTATGGGCTGCCGGCTCAATCAGTCATTTCCATTCGAGGCTGTTTCTTATTCATTATCACTACCTTCCCCCTTTGGAGTTGAGAGGCTCAGAGATGCCATTATGTATGATATAATTTTGTTAAGAGGCAAATAATTGCTTCTGAGTATCTTCACCAAGTGCTTCTTGGAGCAGCTTAATAACGTGAACGAGCCAACTGCATGGGGATGGCGCTGAGAACAGCCCAGGACAAAAGCACACAGGAACCTTGGTGGCAGTCACAGAGTCACGGTGACTGTTAGTGTTTTGATCTGGAGACGCCGTGGTCTGTGTTCCGTGACCTCAGGGAGGGTCTGTCTCTGCAGGCTCCGTGCTGGGCAGGAGACGGGCGGGCACGAGAGGCTGACCTCACTGTGGCACTGTGGCCACCACAACGGAGCCGCCTCCATGGGGCCAGGTGGCCGAGCGAGCACCCCGCCAGGGCGGCCCACAGCTGGGCGCTGCTCCCTGTGCCCTTCTGCCCCTCTGCGTGACATGGCAGGTTGTTGTTGGCCACCAGGCTCCAAACAAGTGCTCGAAACAAGTGAAATGGATTCTGAACACGCCTTTAACAGGTGCAAGTTATGTGGGCTCGCAGAAGAAACTGTCAGGAGGCGGCTGTAGACGCTTCCCCCGTTTCGGCGGGACGCCGAAGGATCTGCAGGTGGTTGAATGGACGGCACGGCGGGGAATGTGCAGGGAGAGTTGATGCGAGCTCCCCAAGGAAAATGCGCTGTTCTCC
This sequence comes from Felis catus, assembly GCF_018350175.1. NCBI lineage: Eukaryota > Metazoa > Chordata > Mammalia > Carnivora > Felidae > Felis > Felis catus. The sequence goes on from NC_058375.1 coordinate 5,299,726, forward strand.
TTGGAGTCCAGCTAATTGAAGGGGAAGATTCCTCATCCCCTTCATTTGGAAGGGCTCCAAATAAGAGAGTCCCTCATTCTGCAAAGTGTCCCTCTTCTAACGGAGAGGGCAGGCTGTTAGGGACTCAGTCCCACCCCTGAAGGCATCTCGTGTCTTCCGTTAAGGTCACAGGATGGCAACGACTGTGCAAGCGCATGCCGTGCCCACTTGGGGTCCCTGCCTCTTGGTGACTGGGCCACCGAGATGCTCAGCAGCAGGGGCCTTGGTGTTCGTGGATTGTGTGTGTGTGTGTGTGTGTGTGTGTGTGTGTGTGTGTGTGAGTGCACACTTGGTACAAAGACGTCTGTCACTTTTAAAGGGGAAGGATTTTTCCTTTAGTGTTGTTCCTGGAAATAGCTTTATTAAAAAATAATGTCACGATTTTTTGAAAAGCAGTCTTCCCCTTCTAGCTTTGTGGTTTAGTAAAGTGGAACCAGGTTGACACCCGGTCCTGGAAATTTTCCTGTGAAACACGTATTTACTGCCTTGTTACTGCAAGAAAATGTTCTCTTCCCAGGGGTGAACGTGACTCCTGTGTATCTTCTCTTCCCACAAGGTCTCATACTCGCGTCATGTAGTGGTTAAGCTCCAGGCCCCTGAGCCGGAGAGCCCCCCTCCCCGCCGCCTCAGTTTTCCCCTCTGCGAAAAGAGGATAAGAACAGTACCGACCTCACGATTACTGTAGAGAGTAAATGGGTTAATATTTGTAGAGTGATGGAAACGGAGGCTGGCACTCTGTAAGTGTTAGCCCGCCCGCTGTTTTATTTCTTGTAGGATCAGTAAGCATCATTCACTGGCGTCGGGTTGTATAGTGAGGACGGCCAGGCACGCTGACCGAACACTTCTGGATTCTTCCTTTTCACGATTCGGATGGTTGTATTTTGGAAAACGGTTACGCCTTTAACAATTTGGGGGACAAATAGGTTGTCACAGATGCTCAGTCAATTCCTAGAGAATTCATTTGCCCGAAGATGATGATGATGATGATGGCTAACACATGTATCTGGAACTTACATGTTCTGAGCATTGGCAAATATTCATTTCATCCTCACGGCAAGCCTTCAGGTAAGTACAGTTACCATCCCCAGTTGAGAGGTGAGGAAACTGAGGCACTTAAGGTCTTGCTCAAAGTTGTACACTTCCTCTGTCAGGGTTCTTAAGTACATACTGTCTGGTCCTGGCCCCCCTCTTCGACTTCACCTTCTGCTCTCCTCTCTGTGGTGGTCCAGCCACTGGCTTCGGTTCCTTGAATGCCCTGCCTCGGGGCCTTTGCATTTGCTGGTAACTCACTCCAATTCTTGCGGACCTGGCTCCTTCTATTCTGGTGAAACTCAAGTGTCCCCTTTCCCAACTCATATAAATTGTAGTCCCGCCCTATGGTTCCTCTTCACGTTATCCTGTTTGCTTCCCCTGCTAGAGCAGGAAGAGGCCTTTTTCTGACCGGTTTACTACTATCTGGCACAGCATTATTTAAAATTTGTTGAATAAATTTAGGTGCTAATGACTTTCATAATGGTCTTAGCTCCTTCTCGCGTGTTTGCATGTAGCCCAAATCGTGTGTCTGCGTGTGTGCACACAGGTGGGTATAAATGCGTGAATGGGGAGGGAGAGAGAGATTCTAATCTCAGTACTGTGGTACAGAATCACAGGCCTCTCTGAGTTACAGTCCTAGCTCCGACGGTGATGGCCTGATGTTTTTCTTAGGGGTGAAGCACCTAGTTGCGCTGGGCTCTGAAAAGACTGTGACGCGTTAAAGGACATGTGTAAGGGTCTCAGCCAGCAAGTGATCAACAGATGAAATCTTTTTTTTTTTTTTAATTTGGGTAAAACAGATACTACTCTAAAAAGTATATATATTTACGTACATGTATCTTTTATACACACACATCTCCCTCTCTTCCACTGATTTAAGTCGTATTCATTTCATTTATTTGTTCTAGGGGCCTCCCTATCAGATCTCTCCAAGGCTTCCGTTGGGGAATTTGGCAAAGAGATGGGGTGCCAGGAACCGGAAACCAGGACTTTGACAAAAAAGGGATTTTCTGTTCCTTTAGCTGAGAGCTTTGGGCTCCCGTAGATGCCGCAGGTCTTGGGTGAGGTGTGAGATTCACTGCCAGGTTGGAGAAATGTGGCCTGGATGGACCTGTGTGGTTTGGTTAGGCTGATGTTGGTGTTTCGGACGCCGGTCCTGCAGCTTGACGAGGCCACGTGTTAACTGCTCTTCTGGAACACGACCTCACTATCACCTGTTCTGCCCTAGATAACCAGTTCAGGATGTCCATCCTAGAACGTCTGGAGCAGATGGAGAGGAGGATGGCGGAGATGACGGGGTCCCAGCAGCACAAACAGGGGAGCGGAGGAGGCAGCAGCGGAGGGGGAAACGGGAGCGGGAACGGAGGAAGCCAGGCTCAGGTACGGGCGTGCACTGACCATCACCTTTCACTCTGTGCTTTATTGATCACAAGTCCCTTGTCTGGTGCTGGTGTCATTCCTGGATTAGTCCCGGGGAGTGCTTTATAATCCCGCGCCCCTAAATTTTGAAATCTGTGTAATAACAGAAGCCTTGAACGGTGGGGCTTCTCGGTTGTTGACCTCCCTGAGCCTTAAATCATTGCTGCCGATCCCAGAATTCAGTGCTGCTGCCGGGCGGTGTGGCTCGAGGACATCCACTTAGAAAACAGGCCCAGTGGCGACTCAGAGTTCAGTTGGACTCTATTTTGTATTGTGGATTCCATATCTATTTTAAATATAAATATAAAGCATGATCAAACTCGGCCATTCATAAAGCCTTTTATAAAGTCAAGAAGATCAATATCAGAAGCTCCCAGAGAAGCTGTTTCTGGAATTATTTGGTGTCGGACAACATTAGCCCTGCTATCCTGTTTCACATCTGCTTTCTCATAAATTCCAGGAAGAATTGGCCAAATGCAGGGACGTCACTAAATATTTTTTTAGAGTCCCATTAGTCTTGAAGGCTTTACATAAGTTTTATTTACGGGTTTCATTTTGAGAAATGGCCTGGGCAGAAATTATTTTTCAGGAGACCCTAGAGACACATTTTCAAAGGATGGATAGCATTCCCCTCTCTCTCTCTCCTACTGAGTTATTATTCCCTGCAAACCCCAAGCACTTTCCCCTCTTTCTTCAAGATTAATGATGATTTCCTGCGAACAATTACATTTTTAAGTGAAACGTTTGAGTTTTATGTTCCTTGTAAATATCAAGTGTTAATAATGTTTTAATACCAAATTTTAATATTTTGAAACCGAAGCATTTTATGGACCACACCCCAACACCAAACAACCCCTTCTTCTCCGAATGTTCTTATTTCTTACCTGCCTTCAGAAGTCCAAGGGAAGACTTGGTGCACAGTAAAATATTATTAAGGCCACAACAGGCTTCTTTTTCACCTAGACTCCTACATTTTAGAAAAGAAGTAATCGTTGTTTGTTGTATCTCATGGCTCAAATCAGGGATTCCCACGAAAACCTTCTGTCACCAGACAGAGTCTGCGTCAAGGGAAGGGAATATAGTGTCATTTTACAGCTCAACCATTCAGTAACTGGCCTACTACAACCTGATCCCATGTTAACTGCTATTGAAGACTCTTCTGTCAATTTAAGGTGGCCTCGATACATATCTGGGTCCACCTTTCGTGATAAAAATGCAGCTCTTTTGGTGAATGCAAAAAAATTTCCCTCCCTGCTCACTAACCCGTAACTTTCACGTGCTCATGAATGTGTCTGTCTGATGCGTCAGGAGCAGCTCTTGCCTGTCCTTTCCGAGTCAAGGTCGTCCTTCCACACGTTCGGATCACCCACCTTTAAGATGTTTTGACAGCTCTAGCGAGGATGACATTGTATCGGTCACCCACCTTTTTATTTTTGCAAGGTGTTTTTTCAGACTTAAAAGAAGGAACAATAGTACTTCCATAGTAATTGAATTTTGTGGACTTTGTTGCTGGAAAAAAAAGACTTTTTAAATAATACCAGAAATAAGAATCAGGCTAGAAGTATCCTTTATTTGGGGAGGATGTTCAACATAGACCTGCCATCACAGAGACTCAGATAAACTGTTGAGGTTACTACATTCGATTTTATGTTTCTTGCCTTACAACTGAATCGAGAGAAGAAAGCCATAGTTAAAATTAGTGAATTTCTCTTCCCCGTGTGCCTCTATCGTTATTAATATCACTTAGGTTTGAAGATCCCTAAAGCTTTCCCCAAAGGATGGGATCGTCACTAGACTTTTTAAAGTGCTTCTTTGCGGGGGGGGAGAAAAGATCCCCATCTAAGTGACTTAATTCTCCTTCGGGAGGAGCAGGGAGGCAGAGGTCTGGGTGTGTCCCCAGATGCAAGAATTGGGACAGCCACCCTGCTTTTCTCTCCTAGTAGTCTACGGTCCACAACGTGTACTTCAGCTGGAGGCTAGTGGCACTTCTTTAGCGGTGTATGCTTTCCCCGAAACGGATCAGCGTGATGTTCATAATCCGCGTGTCAGCTGTAGTGGACTCCGGTGTTCTCAGCATTACGGAAGGTCACCCTGTGCCACACGCGTGGATGCGTGCCGCCGAGCTGAACCTCGCGCATTCTAGTCTGTTTCACGATGCCCCTTTGTGCACGGTTTTGTGTTTCCTGTTCTGAGCGGCTAATCGTAAAGCATTTTGTTTCTCCTACATGAAAAGGTTGACTGGCGGAGGGCCCTGGGTCCGCGGTGGTAACACACACTTCCTCCTCCTAGTGTGCCTCTGGCCCCGGGACGCTGGGCAGCTGCTTCGAGAGCCGTGTGGTTGTCGTGTGTGAGAAGATGATGAGCCGCGCCTGCTGGGCCAAGTCCAAGCACTTGATCCACTCAAAGACTTTCCGGGGAATGACCCTCTTGCACCTGGCTGCTGCCCAGGGCTACGCCACCCTCATCCAGACCCTCATCAAATGGCGGTAAGGCCGGGGTGCGGACGGCTGGTGGGCACCCTTGCCCGTCAGCTCGCACCTTCCTCTTGGGCGATTCCACTGGTGGAGAGGAATCTGGCCATTCAGTGAGCTTGACAGCCTGTGAGCAAAGGGCTTTCTCGGAGGACAGTTCCCAAGGGAATCTTACACGAACTTCTGCCCAAGAAATGGCAAGCGAGACGTTGCACTCTCTGCTTTCCTCGGGGCTCATAATCCGAACCGCCCTGTGAAATTAGGGACTCTATCTTCTTCACATCAGGGATGTTGGATGCCCACTTTGGTTTCATCTTTGTGGGTTTGATAACATTCTAGTATTTCTTGGACGTTGATTAATTGTGCGGTAATTTCTGGTACCATCCCTTACAGCACAAAGCACGCAGATAGCATCGATTTGGAGCTGGAAGTTGACCCCTTGAATGTGGACCACTTCTCCTGTACTCCTCTGGTAAGGCATGGGTTCATTTAATCCCTGAGCCGTTTTTCTAAACTGGCATGGGGATGTGGTAAGGTCTTACGGCCCCACGGAGATCGTCAGCAAGGACCAACTTGTCCATTGGCGGGAATAGCAAAAGCGGAGGATGTTTTTTTAACTCGTACTGAGAAAGCTTGCTGTTTTCCTTGTTTTAGATGTGGGCGTGTGCTCTCGGGCACTTAGAGGCTGCTGTTGTGCTGTACAAGTGGGACCGTCGGGCCATCTCCATTCCGGACTCTCTAGGAAGGCTGCCTTTGGGGATCGCCAGGTCGAGGGGTCATGTGAAATTAGCAGAGTGTCTGGAGCACTTGCAGAGAGATGAGCAGGCTCAGCTCGGACAGAACCCCAGAATCCACTGTCCTCCGAGCGAAGAGCCCAATACAGATAGCTGGATGACCCAGTGGCACAGTGAAGCCATCCACTCACCGGAAGTACCCAAAGGAGTCACCGTCATTGCAAGTACCAATCCAGGTAAAAATGCAAAATGATTACATCTCGGAACTTGGCACATTTCCCATTTGCTTTCGTGCAGCAACCCTCAGAAAAGTCCACAGGATATTCACATACGTTTAAGGGTTTGGTTTTGGGGGTTTTTTGGTGTTTTTTTTTTATGTTTCCGATTTTTCTTTTAGCTGTAAGAATGCCTACTGCTTCCCCCCTACCCCTCCCAGAAATAAATGCAGAAAGTAGAAAAAAAAATCTGTGTCCATTTAAGAAAGAAACACAGATTTTGGAGGACTGACTGAATACAGTATATGCTGCTGGGGAATATTTAAATGTTAGGGACGCATCTTGAGTTCCCGCTTTGCACTTTGTGTCTCTCAGGCAATAGAGAAAGTGTTAATTCTTTAGGGTTCCTAACTTTATCGCCTGTCCTGACTGTCCTTTCTACTGTACTTTTCAGAGCTGAGAAGACCTCGTTCTGAACCCTCTAATTACTACAGCAGTGAGAGCCACAAAGATTATCCAGCTCCCAAAAAGCATAAATTGAACCCTGAGTCCTTCCAGGCAAGGCAGCAGAAACTGCTCTCCACTGCACTGAGTCTGGAACAGCCAAATATCAGGAAGCAGAGCCCTAGTTCTAAGCAGTGTGTCCCTGAGACAATCAGCCCCAGTGAAGGAGTGAGGGACCGCGTCCGGGAAACCTCCCCTCCCGTTCCAGAGACTGCACGACTCCAAGCCTCTGGATCTCAGCCCGTAGTAAAGTGGAGTCCCAAAGATCTTTACATTGGTGTGTCTACAGTACAGGTGACTGGAAATCCGAAGGGGACCAGTGTAGGAAAGGATGCCGCACCTTCACAGGTGCGTCCACGGGAACCAATGAGTGTCCTGATGATGGCTAACAGAGAGGTGGTGAATACAGACATGGGGCCCTACCGTGATAGTGCAGAGAGCGAGGAGTGCACACAGCCCATGGATGACATCCAGGTAAGCACGGACCAGGTAAGCCCGCAGAGGCCGGGGTGGCCGTCAGAACGCCCCCCACGTCTTTACAGCCGGTTCCCACAGATCATGTGATTTGCTCACCAGCAGACGTTTGGAAGTGTGTTCTGACTCGTGAGAGTGTTGGGGTGTCTCCTCTGCTCGGGCCACGTTTTCATTCAGAGGATCCGACGTCGTAAATGGGGCCTGAACGCCAGGGACCTGGCTCTCAGCATAGCCCTCCCCTCCTCCCACCAGCTCCTCAGAGCTCACCCGGGGCCCTCCAGTCATCTTCCGCTTCCCTCCACATCCGGGGAGACTGGTTTCCTATTTAAGTACCGGTTTAATAGAGTCACAGCCCAAGAACGTCTAGAACAGGAGGCCTGTGGATAGGATTTTTAAATGACCTAAGTGACATGAGCACAGCTGTCATCTGGCTGTGGTAAAAGCATATGTGGCGTGAGGTGCAGCGAAATAGCCCGAGAGCCGATAATTGGCCGTCCTTGTGATAAGCCTAGAAACGCCAGGATCCCTGGGGCGCCTGGGTGGCTCAGTCGGTTAAGCGTCCGACTTCGGCTCCGGTCGTGATCTCACGGTTCATGAGTTAAAGCCCCGCGTCGGGCTCTCTGCCATCAGCACAGAGCCCGCTTCGGATCCTCTGTTTCCCTCTCTCTCTGCCCACCGCCCCCTCAAAAATAAATAAACAAACAAAAAAAACAGCACCTCCAGAATCCTCTTGGGGCATTAAGCTTGCAATAGATTAAGAGAATATTTAGTGAAGTAAACTTGAGGTTAAGCTATTAAGCAAGCTAATGCCCCTAAATAAAGTATTCCTTCTGTATTTTAGGGGAGGACCAAATGAGCAGCCTGAGTGGGAGTTTGGCCTCCTCTCTTTCCAAGTTCCTCTAGAACCCGAAACAAATGTCACAGGGAAAAACCCCCACGAGAAATTCAATAGGGCACCAGGCCTGTCGAAATGCCACAGGAGGGAGGGGCCTGGAGGTCCCCCGTCCTGGCCAGCGTTCCTGGGGAGACGTCTGGCTGCTGAGCAGCTCCCCTCTGTCCCGCTTTGAGCACAGTGAAGAGCCCGTGTGCCCCCGTTCCTCATGGGTGGGCCGGGGGTTCCACCACCGACCTGCCGACCCCTGCAGGCGTGGGAGGCTGCCTGAGAAATCAAAGAATTTTTTAGGTAAGGGGTTGGCAGAGTTTTCCCGTAAGGGGCCAAATGGTAAATATTCTAGGCTTCGTGGACCCTCTAGACTGTCGTGACTATTTAATCTGCTTTTAGAGCACCAAGGCAGCCTTAGGTAATATCAGAGTGTTGGGCGCCTGGGTGGCTCAGTCAGCTGAGCGTCTGACTCTTCTGCTCAGGTCATGATCTCACGGCTCCTGAGTTCCAGGCCCACCTTGGGCTCTGTGCTGACGGTGCAGAGCCTGCTTGGGATTCTCTTGCTCTCTCCCTCTGGTTCTGCCCCCTTTCCTCCACCCCCTCAAAATAAATAAATAAACTTTAAATAAATAAATAAGAGTCAGTGTGGCTAGGTGCCAATAAAACTTTATTTACACAACCAGCTGCTGGCTTTGGCTATACCGCGTATCAGTACTAACCAGTCTAGGATAGTATTTATAAACATAAATGTAAACATAATAATAAATCAGCAGACAGTGAAACTTGGCAGCTCAACCGTGTTGAGCGTCTAGAACAGTGCTGTTCACTGGAACTTTCTGCGGTAATGAAACGTTCTGTGTCTGTATGCCCCATTATGGTAGCCCCTGGCCGGTTTGGTATCTAGTGCTGAAAATGTAGCTGATGTGACTCAGGAACTGGATTTCTGATTTTACATCATTTTTTAATTTTTTTTTTTAACATTTATTTATTCTTGAGACACAGAGAGACAGAGCATGAACAGGGGAGGGGCGGAGAGAGAGGGAGACACAGAATCTGAAACAGGCTCCAGGCTCTGAGCAGTCAGCACAGAGCCCGACGCGGGGCTCGAACTCACGGACCGCGAGATCGTGACCTGGCTGAAGTCGGACGCTTAACCGACTGCGCCACCCAGGCGCCCCTGATTTTACATCATTTTAATGAACTTAAGTTTAATAGCCTTTGGGTACCAGAGCTCCTTGTGGCAGCTGGCCTTTGCTAAAACAGAATTGATGCAGGAAATACAAAATAACCCGAGAAATTCTACTTTACATTTTCACTGAGTCTTGAGAGAATAATATTCTGCTAAATCAAGAGCATGTATCTACGAAAAAGCAACAGCCTCAAGAAGTATTCCGACCAAATGAAAAAATACCATTGAAAAATAATGAAGTAATTCAAGAAATGGCAAGGTGGAATTCACGGAGGACTGAAAAATAAACCCAGTTAAAACTGATCCGTCTGAAGGGGCGCCTGGGTGGCGCAGTCGGTTAAGCGTCCGACTTCAGCCAGGTCACGATCTCGCGGTCTGTGAGTTCGAGCCCCGCGTCAGGCTCTGGGCTGATGGCTCAGAGCCTGGAGCCTGTTTCCGATTCTGTGTCTCCCTCTCTCTCTGCCCCTCCCCCGTTCATGCTCTGTCTCTCTCTGTCCCAAAAATAAATAAACGTTGAAAAAAAAAAATTTTTTTTAAAAAAAACTGATCCATCTGAGTACTTAGCGATAACGTGACTGTGGGTACAAGGTACTTGTTAAGAAGGGATTCTTTACATAGAGGAGGAGTCATATTTTAAAACTAACCTATAACTAATACTCTGATTATTTTAACAACACCAGAGAGGTGGGGTGAAGGGTGTTGTAGCAGCTGTCTTGTTTAGGGAGGATCACAGATTTCGTTCCACTCGTGTTACTGATAGGTAAGTGGAGGCTGAAATACGCTTGTTGGGAACGTCAGCTTCCTAACGTCAGCTAGACTGCATAAAAACAAGTGACAGAATTTCTAAGTTATTGGAAGGGGGAACAAAGGAAATTGTGACCCACTTGGGGAAAAGTTCAGGAAAAACTGCAACAACAGAAATAAGCAGAAAGCATAAAATTACAGTAGTATTTTCAAGCGCGATTCATTCCTCACTTTGCCAACTGACAATTCTATTAAAAGATTCTCAGTTTGGGTTAAAAAAAAAAAAAAGAAGGCGGCAGAATATACTCTACTGTATGCTGTTTGTAAAAGACAGAACTACAATGAAATCACACAGGAAGATCATGAAAACAAAGCCATAAAGCCCAGAAGCCACTGACAAAGATATAAAAGACAAATGAGTATAAAAGGAAAAAAGACACAAAGCACAATTCAAGGTCCATAGTATGGAGGTACCTTTTGTTGGAGAAGATAAAACCCTTATGGTAGTGCACTGCTGTGTAACTAAGCACACAGCTTCTAGATGTTAAAGCAAAAACCAATAAATACAAAGAAATGTGGAAGCCTAGCCGTAATCATAAGGTGCCACTGACCTTTGCCTCAGAATGTGTCAGCTTAAGTAGATACAGAAATGACGTAAAAACACGGAACTACACAATTAGAAAGCTGGCTTTCGTATATAGATTTAATATATATATGGATAGATTTCATGCAGGATATGCTTGCATGTAATTTTGCAGATGTATGTAATTAATAAACATAGCAAACATATATATATATATACAAAATTATATACATATATATACATATATATATATTATATATATATAATTGTTCTTTTTACATATCCCAGACACATTTGTGAAAATGGCTCATACGCTAGACCACAGCGAGAATTTGAGCAAAAACCCAAAGCTGCACATTTAAAGGCTATCTTTGACCACAGTACGAGAAATGTGGAATTGGATGACATGACTTTTTGGGTCCCGCTGCTTAGAACGTTACTATTTTGCTTAAAGTTATTTAAGTTTCCTTGCTTTTTGCAGCCCTCACGATAAAAAAAAAAAAAAAAAAAAAACGTGTCATGTGGCATCCCAGAGCGTGGCAGTCGTGGTGATGCTAAGATGTTCTTACACTGACACGTGTTTATAAAATGAAGGATTGTTGGGGGCGGTGACTACATGTAAAGTTATAACTTTCAGTCTCCAGAAATTCCACTTTGCTCGTAATAAAATACTCGAATACTTTCACGGAAAACGAATCAAGGTAGGACTTCTTCTGCTCAAGTCACAAATGAAAGGCCAACATGGAAGGAAAGGCAAGGCAGTGATAGTTTTTCATTTTTATTCCTATCACAAGAATTATTCTTGTTTATTGAAAACTTGGGAAATCACCCACATGTCTTTAACTCAACATCCCATAAAATCCGCCCCCTCCAAGTGCCCCGTGTGGCGAATCCGGCCCCATGTAGAGTACCTCCGTCACACCCAGAAAGTTTCCCGTGCCCATTGGCGGTCACCTCTGCTCCCCTCCCAGCCCCAAGCAACCATTGATCTGATTTCTATCCCCAGAGCTTTGCTTTTTCTGGAAATCTCATGTCAATGGCATCATAAAATATGTAGGCTTCTGTGTGTGGCTTCTTGCACTTAGCGTACTGATTTTGAGGTTCATTCAGGTTGTCAGATAAGCATTTTATCACCTTTGTATGGGTCCCTGGAGAACACCTTAAAATCGCTTAAAACCGTAAACGGCTGTCTTCAATTTCCATTTTCAAGAGACGTGCAAGGAAATTTTTAAAAACAAGGCCATATCTCCGAGTCTGATCAGATACGTGGCAGTGCAGACTCTCAGTGAGGAGCCCTAATTGTATCTATTAGGAATGTATTTGGGGTGCGAGTATCAGCAGCCTAATGATTTATTTTTCTCACATGACAAGAAATGCACAGGTTCATTTGCTCGGTGACGCCATCAGGGACCGAGATTTTCCCCTGAGCGCTCTGTCCTTTTTGGCGAAATTCCTCCTGGCGCATGTTGTTTCACGGTTACGACGTGGGTGCCGGAGCTTGTCTGTAGTCAAGGCAGGAAGAGGAGGGGACGAGCCCAGGGCGTTGATACTGTTCATCAGGAAAGCAGAAGCTTTGCCCCAAACCCTGCAGCAGATGTCTGGAGAGGCTCGTTGTCCAGAAGCGGGTCCCATGTCCTCCCTTCCGTTCACAGGAAGGTGGGAAATCAAGAAGAGGATCATCTAACTGGCTTAGGTCAACCATAAACTGTCCCCTCGGGTTGGCTCGGCGCTGCCCTCTAGAGGACTGGGGGTCTCTAGGCAAGGCCTTGCTGGGAGGTGGGGGGGGCAGGGGGGGCATCCCTTAGGTTACCCATAGAGTCACCAGATAACACGTACCCAGGGACAGTTCCATTAAGTGGTTGATCCTAGACACGAGCAGAGAGTAGGCACAAGGCAGAAGTCCCCTAAGATTTGACTAAAGGTTTCAGGCCAGACTATGATTTGGAGAGAATCAGGCATCTGCACACTCGGGTGAGTTGTGTAAAACCTTACAGTGATACCGGGTCCAGCGGATGGAGGTGGAGGGCCGCCCTCCCTTCGTTTCTCTTCCCGTGGGTGGGCAGGGGCGGGGCGGGGGGGCTGGATAACATCTGCGGTTCCCTTTTAACATGAGTGTTTCTGTGACTTCTGGCTTCCAGGTGAACATGATGACCTTGGCAGAGCACATCATCGAAGCCACGCCTGATCGAATCAAGCAGGAGAGTTTTGTGCCCACGGAGCCCTCGGCTTTGGAAAGAACAGACACTGCCACCATCAGCAGTACCATGAGCTGGCTGGCCAGTTACCTGGCCGATGTCGATCGTCTGCCAAGCGCTGCCCAGATCAGGTCCGTGGAAGTCCGTGGGCCACTGACCAGCGTGAACTCCCGGGCTCAGAGAAGGGCACGGGGGGCTCATTCAGTCTGATGAATGCTGTGTGATACGAGACCTCCCGATGGAAGGAAGGAAACTTTCAGGTCCCTCTTCCCCACCTCTTCCGTGACTTCCCTCCCCTCGTGCGTGTGAGATCGTGTCCCACGATGTTTCTCTCCCCCCAGTTCAATTGAAGTTTCGTCAAGGGCAGGAAATGTCTTCAGTGGGCTTAGTATTTAGCATCGTGCTAAACTTGTAGCAGGTACTCAGTAGGAACTCACTCACTGAAGGACAGTTACCAGTACAGAGGATGTTTAGCAACTCACTGCACTGAAGGAAGGCATATTCTTGCTGGTGCGCAGTGGCTCTTGTCTCTTTACTCAGTATGTAATGGGTCGTGCAGATCAGTCACCAGTCTCTCTCCCTTGTGTCTCCTCTTGTTTCAGAAGTGCATATAACGAGCCTCTAACCCCTTCTTCTAATACCAGCTTGAGCCCTGTCGGCTCCCCAGTCAGTGAAATAGCTTTCGAGAAACCCAGCCTTCCCTCAGCAGCAGATTGGTCTGAATTCCTGAGCGCGTCTACCAGTGAGAAGGTAGAGAACGAATTTGCTCAGCTGACTCTGTCTGATCACGAGCAGAGAGAACTCTATGAAGCTGCCAGGCTTGTCCAGACCGCTTTCCGGAAATACAAGGTAGAGTAGAAGAGAGCTCTGATGTTGTGACGTTTCGTAAGATGGGGGAGAATAGACGAAAGTCAGAATCATCCAAACTAAAACCTGATGCCATTTTGTTCTCCCACTGTATATTCTATAGAATCGTTATTTGGACTTATTATGTCACAGGAAATTATTAATAATTTTCAGAAGCCTCAGTGAAATAAAACCGATCAGTGGTGCGATGTCAGCATCTCAGTTTATTCTTGGCAGTGATAATGGATATTTATCCTTTAGTTAACATTAAGTTGACACCTCCACCGCAAGGGATTTATGACCCAAAGCAGGGATTTCTAACTGGATGGAGGCCTGGGACTGACCGTAGGTGGCCCGTGGACTCCTAAAATTTTATGGTGAAGCTTGTGTGCGTGCATTTTTGGCGGGACAGGGTCCGTGGCCTTCCATATTCTCAAAGGAGCCTTTGACCACCCTGAATAGGTGTTAAAAGCCAATCATCATTGATCCCACAGTAGAGCAGCCGGGGTTAGGTTAGGAACGACGATGGAGATCTGGCAGAGCGCGTGAGGACAAATAGTGCAATACCTGACTCGTTAAATACCTGGCAAATGAAGACTTTTAGGCCTCCTAACATCCAACTGTTATAGTTCTATTTAGAAGCAGGAATGGGAGATCTATTCTGTAAATTCACTTTTTTCCTGATTTCTGCTTATAACTGATTATCACTGTATTTTGGTAAACCTGGGGTCTCGGAGGAAGTCATATGTGAGTGACAGTTCTGCGTAAGTCTTAAAAAAGTTGAAATTTCTTCCACTAAATCGTGGTTTTGCTTCGCTTTACCCTTAAGGGCCGACCCTTGCGAGAACAGCAAGAAGTGGCTGCTGCCGTCATTCAGCGTTGTTACAGGAAATACAAACAGGTAAACCACGGCCCTGGGTCACAGTAGGAAGTGCACCTTGTCCAAACAACAGGCCCCTGAGGATGTTAGCGTGTGGTTTGGCCTAAGAGTACTATGTCCAGTGCCCGATTCAGAGACCAACTTCGAATTATGTTGACCAACAAAACAAAACAAAACAAAACACAAAAGAAAATATTCCAGAGGGGGAAGGAAAAAACTACCCCCAAAAAAACATTTGCAGTTAAACTTATCCCACAGGGTAGTTTTTGTTCAGATGGTTGGCCTTCCGGTATGATCTCCCAGCTGAGACGTTGATCTGGCACAAAGGAAGTTATCTGCGTCTGAAGGGAGGATCTGTGTTCTAGTAATTTGGCTACCGCCTCCGTAGCCATTAACTCCACTAGGGAGTTTGGTGTGGTGGTCAGAGAAGGTGAACGGTGGCAGTTATCTTTGACCTTGAGTTGTATAAATTATATACTGTGCAGCCACTTTCCTTTTCCACTTCCTCCCATCCGTTTTCACACGAAGACTTGTAAAGTTCTGAAGAAGCTCAGAACATCTTTAAACTGCTTTCGCATTCCTCAGTTAAGACGTGCAGGAAGAATTTCTAAGTGTTCTTTACACAGGGTTGCTGTTTCCAGAACAACCTGTAAGCTTACCTAACTGCCATCCCTTGGGAAAGGGAACTAACTAATGTGTACGGGGCCCCTAGGATATGTGAGATCTTTTAGGCACATCATCCCATCACGTGTGCTCTCTACAACGATTGGAAGTAAATAACTTTATTTCTGTTTTTCAACAAAGAAGCTGAGGCTCAGAGAAACTAAGTAAATATCAGACTTTCCTAACCACCTGGGTGGTTGGAACCCATACAAACTTGCCAAATTCAGTTTTGACTGGTCCACAGGATAAAGTTCAGGCCTGTCAGTAGATTCTAGAACCTTCTATGAGACTATGCCATACGGAGGTTTTAAATGCTTATGTAAGGAATAGTGAATGCTGAGAAGTGGAAGTGTGGTACTATGTTCTCTTGCTCCGATCCAGGGTTCACTTTGATTTCTGATATGGGTTGCCATTTTCTGGAGTTTCTCTAGGATTAGTGAAAGGGGGTGGGCTGGGAGGAGTCCTCGACTTAGAGCCAATTGAGTTCATGATCCCAGAAAATGAAGGTTTATTGTGTAAACGCTGACACCACAGTCCCTGGAGCTCTGAAGCAGGGAGCCACGCTCACATTAGAACAGATGCCACACAGAATCCACGTGTCAGGTCTGTGATTAAAACAGGCGTTTATTCCAAAACATGAGTTCTGTTTTTGTTTTTTAAAACGCCCTCCCAGGGGCGCCTGGGTGGCTCAGTCGGTTGAGCATCCGACTTCGGCTCAGGTCACAATCTCACGGTTCGTGGGCTCGAGCCCTGCGTCGGGCTCTGTGCTGACAGCTCGGAGCCTGGAGCCCGCTTCGGATTCTGTGTCTTCCTCTCTCTCTGCCCCTCCCCTGCTCACGCCCTCTCTTTTTCAAAAATAAGTTAAAAACAAAACAAAAACCAAACCAAACAAACAAAAAACCCTCCCAAAGAAGTATTGTCTACAACCAGGAAGACAGAAGGCAATATTTTTTGAAATACTGGCAAGTAGAAGACAAATATTTTGGAAGACAGAAGGCATTAAGATAGCCAGATGGCCTTTTTCTTTTTTCTTTTTTTATTTTTTTTCCGGTTGGGAGTTTTATTGGTTCTGGTTTTTAATTTCATTCTATTCAGCAGTCTAACATTAATCTTGTATTTTCTGTTTCTCCCCAAGCTGACATGGATAGCCTTGAAGGTAATGACACCCAAGTCCCTCTCACAAACCATTTCACCAGAGTCACAAACGCCACACCCATCACCAGCGATAAGAAGGGGCCATTAAGACGGCAGGGTCTTGAAATAGGCATACTCCCCTTGCCAGGCTGCCGAAGTACGGTGCATCTCTGGGGACCATGTGGCTATTCCGTTGCAGTGGGTTTTGGCATTAACAGTCATTGGACACTTTCTTGGCCATGTCCGTCTAGAGAATCCATCCGAGCCAATTACCGTGAGCCCCGCGAGCCCCAAAATGCACCACCCTGCTGCCCAGCGTGCTTCCCTGGGTTCCAGTAATTTCTGCATGTGCGGTATGCACAGGCCGAGTGGACAAAAGCCACAGGAGCCCTGCAGCATGCAGCGTTCTTGTCTTAGGAGATTTTGGGGCAAATGAAAACGGAAAGCAGGTCAGACAAGACCTGAGAGGATTCTTGCACAAGGGTCCTGTGTCTTGAACATTCTTGAGAGGTCAGTCCGGTCCCGGCCCTCAGTCCAGCTCATACAGGCAGGGATGTCCTCAGGAACAGGGATTTTTCTCAGGAGTATTTTCCCCCAGGATGGTAAGTTGCCTTCTTGTAAGCAAAGTGCTTCCTTGTGACTTCTTGACCCCAGAGCCCTCCTCTTCTATGTCTCATTAGAAGCTCGAACATCGCATTTTTGAAGTATGGAGAGCTCTGGGTTTTTAGTGCCTAGAGACCGAAATGGAAGAGAACTCCTTCTCCTGTGTGTAGTTCTGCAGCCGGCTGGGCGGAGGGTCACCGCTCCTGGCTTCTGGGGAAGTCCCTGGTTCCGTGACACTTTTCCAGGTTCCATGGCATTACCCCTGTGTCGGTCCTATGAGTGTTAATCTCTTGCAGGTTAAATGTCTTAAAGGTGTCAGCGTTTCATGATAAGCCTTGTATTTGGGACCTTGCAACTCAGACATGTGTCGTATGGAACGATAGTCAGGAATCGGAGGCCGACCGCTCCAAGTGGGCGTGTGTATGGTGGTGATTGGGATGCGTAAAAAAGGTTCTCTTAAAATGGGACAGTAAATATTAATCTTAAGCATGTAAATTATACTTTCTAAATGTGTTCTCATTATTCCTAAATGTTAAGTGTATTGCTATCAAATGTGTTTCCAAGTAGGGCAAAATATTTGATACTGGGGGGGAAAAGCACATTTGAAGCAATACGTTGTCTGAAGGCAACCCTTAAACTAATATTTTGCATTTGGGAAAGGTAGGTGAAGAGGTTCCTAGTTTGCGTCCTTCATAATTGAACCCAAACCAGAGAACAGTAATAATAACAGTAATAGTAATAGTGATAGTAATAATCATAATAAAGGGTCAAAGCATTTTCCTGCTCTCCCTTCCCCAGCAAACCCAAAGGACACATAGACTCGGTGGCTACTGTTACTCTTCTGCTTATTCTTGTCTCCCTGCAGTATGCACTTTATAAAAAGATGACACAGGCCGCCATCCTAATCCAGAGTAAATTCCGAAGTTACTACGAACAAAAAAAATTTCAGCAGAGCCGGCGTGCCGCTGTGCTGATCCAGAAGTATTACCGGAGTTATAAGAAATGTGGCAAAAGACGGCAGGCTCGCCGAACAGCTGTAATTGTACAACAGAAACTCAGGTGGGTTGAGATTTCGTGGAGGCGAAGCCGTCTGGGGAAGAGAAGCTTTCGGCGTCGCCCAAAGAACGGCCCTGCCTGGACGTCGGGGGCCGAACGCGCGCGTTGCAGTGACTTTCTTTAGGGGCCATTCCAGATGCTGTGACTCTATGTAGCGGAGCCGTTCACCGACCTTTGTATCTCTTTAGCCCCTCCCTCCACCCCGCCCCCACGCCCACCCAGTTATCGTGATGCTTGGGTGAGAATTTGGCAGGACCGAAGTTTCCTACTCAGGAGAGGGGCGCCCCCCCACCCAAAGTGTGGCGTCGCTGCAGGGGAGACCTGGGGAGGCTAGCTAGAGGTGAGCTATAGTCCGTCTTAGAGTAATGAAGACGGAGCACAGTAAAATCTGCCGATGGAAGTTCAGAACCCAACAGCCCAGAAGAGTAGCAGACTCGGGCAAACCAGCCTCTAGACTAAGCCTGTCTAGGGCCGGAAGGTCTTCTTCCGCAAAGTGAGCTCATGAAGACTCGTGAAAGAACAGCCCGCTGTCACCGTATTTTCCATCTCGGCCCTGCTCCCCGCCCCCCCCCCCACCCTTTGCGGCCGGCCAGAGTGCCATCCGTGGCCTCCCCCCTTCTCTGCCGGTGACGCCCACACCCCATGTGCCGAAGGCCATACTGCGGGTGCGGTCGGGTTCGCCACGTCCTCTGTCCCCGCTCACCCGTTTTCAGCTTTTGCGCCTTAAGCGTGGCGGTACCCTTCCCGTGACAGTGATGTTCCGGCTTTTTCAGGAGCAGTTTGCTAACCAAAAAGCAGGACCAAGCTGCTCGAAAAATAATGAGGTTTCTACGCCGCTGCCGCCACAGGTAACATTAAGCCTCATCTAGACGGTTTACTCATCGAGAGCAATGAAACGACCCTGACCCTCCTAACCACTCATGAACTCTTGCGTAAAGCCAGTTCCCCGAAATTCATCAGAGTAAACGTCCCAAGTTGCAGTAGGAGAGCCGATCTCCAACTAGGGACCGAGTTGCTGGGGAGCAACTGGGAGCACCGGGAACTGCCTCACGGCACGTTGTAATGTTGAGCGGCAGAGATTCCTGCCGGGTCTCCTGTCTCAGTTTGGGTGTGAGGACAGCCTAGTGGGACTGGCTGTTGCTGCCTGTTTTCTCTTCACCCTCTTACTTGCACGCCACCCTGCAGCGTGCTTTCCACTCCGAGCCCCTCCTGTGCCAGCTTGTGTCCAGAGAACAAACAGAGTTCCTGTTCTCAGGGAAGAGGTAGAAAACCACCGACTCTGGGCAGGGTTTCCCACGGAGACTTTCTGCCACGTCGCGGGCGCCCCCTGCTGGACGTGTGCAGCCGAGGGAAGCCATCTGCGCGGAGACGTGCGTTTTCCATCCGGAGAAAACAGGCCCCCGGAGACAAGGGCAGCTTCCCACCAGGCCAGCTAGAGGGGTTCCTCTTTGTTCCTTCAAATCTGAGGTTCCTTTGTGGACAGCAGGCTCTTTCCTTAGATTTGGGGACAGCCGGGGAGATTGTTTTGTTTTCCTGGTGAGGTTAGGGTTCTGGGCTGACATCTGTGACGGTGGCCTTCGGGGCTGCGTTTCGGTGACCCTGTGTGGTTTTGTTGCTTCCCCGGGCATCAGGAGCTGTGATCTCCAGCCAGAAACTAGCTCTCTAGTGTCTTCTTGCCTCTTCTTCTTTCACTGCACCAAAACCCCGAGCGTCTAGGTTCAGTTCGATTCCTCAGACGGTTCCTTTCACTTCAGTTTTTCTTACTCCTAAAACTTGCCAACTTCGAGAATGTTTGCGACTTGGAGACTTAATAGGGGTCAACGGCCATCTGCGCTTTTCCTTCTGCTAACAAAAGAATTCTTTTCTAGCATGTTGAGAGGAAGTGTGCTCAGAGCCACACGTTCATCGTAATAAACATTTTAAAGAGAACATCCTTTAGGCTGTATTTGGCATTCTCTAGCTGCGATGCTATTGGAAAGAGGCTGGTGCACACTTACTAGACCTCCGCAGCCCATCTGCCCTCTACCCTGCAGCAACTGGGGTCTCCTTCCCCGTGACCAGCTGGCCAATGAGATACCCGTATCGATACTCAAATGGGAAGTCTTGTTAGGAAATGCGTATCAAAACATGAAGCGCCTGTGACATAATTACGTTAGTTCTAGAATCCCTGCTGAGGTCGGTCTCTCTTCTCTCCCCCCTGGGCCGTACCTTTGGCAACGTGAGATTCTCTTTGTTTGGTCCACATGATCGGGGACTTCCCTCCGCCATGATCAGGGACTTCCCTCCGCCCTTTTCTGGACGTGCTCACCTGTGCTCGCACTCCCTCCTTCCTTTCTCCCCTCCAGTTTGTCTCCCCCAGCCCTGCTGAGACTGTGGTTAACACTCTCACAACAGATTTTCTTTTCAAGGAAATTAGCTTTACGGGGCTCTTCTTTGGAACCAGAATGTTTGGAAGTTGAATTTTCCTTGTTTCTCCTAGTCTTCACCTCAAACTTTGAAAATACGTGCGGGTAATGCGACCTTGGTCATTATGAGCAAACTCGCATCAAGTCCCATGCTCCTTCTTTGTTTTTCTCGTCCAAAGCCATGCCCTACGTCTGCATTGGGTGAGTTGAGAGGTTAAGACAGTTAGGCAAAACATCCGTGCCTAAAAGGCCGGCTCCCAGAGTAAGCTGAACAAAGGAACACTCTCATTCTTGTTTTCAAAGCTCTCTCTTTAGAAGCTAGTTGAGAAGAATTTCATGAGGATTTCACCTTTCTTAAGTTCGTGTTCTAACAAGTAATAACCTCCTGAGGGTGGCAAGAAGGTTTGTGGTGAGGAGAACATCAGATTATGGACTTGGAATTCCTGTTCATTCTTTGGGATAAAATAAAGACCCCTAGTGGCTCTTTTCCTGACTCGCCCCATAATGGTTTAGACGTTAGAGGAAAATGAGCAGGCAGATTTTGATAACTTTTGCATACCGACCGTATTCTCTTCCCATCCCTGTGTCCTAAAAATCGGTAGAACTGAAAGCTCATGTTTTCCCTCGGGTGAACGTAACCCTCTTTCCACGCTGGGGTATTGAGTCTTATTTTAAGGGAAACTGTCATGTGTCCTGTCCCTGCGAAGTATTAAAATAGAAAACCTCGTACAACACCCTCTCAGAAAAGGTAGGTAGGTAATGGCTTCAGGAATCAATAAGGGTCCCGTCTCTTAAGAATTTTGCCACGTCATGTGACGCCAGCGTTTTCAGACCTCACGATGAATTGGTGAATTTTCTACCTGCTCATTTCACATACCCCATCACCACTCTCCTTCTCTTTCTTTCAAAAAAAAAAAAAAAAGGGGGAACCACTTTTTAGTCTTTTTTGGTTGTTGAAATAAAGCTGTGTATAAGGTTTCTGTTGTGACCCTCACGTGCTAATAGCTCTTTGGTGTTGTTTTACTGTCTAAAGCCCCCTGGTGGACCATAGGCTGTACAAAAGGGTGAGTTTAGCTGCCTGCTAGCCAGTGTTTACCTTTATCTTCCATTTTCAATATTTTGCTTTTTGCTTGCTTGCATGGGGCTGCAGCCTAGGTATGCCAGTAAGTTTCACATCCATTTTGAATGAAATAAGACAAAATGAAAACTAACCCTAATTACTAACACTGCTACTTTATACAACATGAAACACAGTCACATACAGCAGACGTACAAATGCATGAGTAAGCGAAAGGGAGGCCCTTCTGAAGCCGCCACAGGGCATGCTTAGAACTCGGTGGAGTTGGAACAAGGCTGCACTGGAAGAAAACGTCAAGCAGGTGGCTATTTGTGACTCAGATCACTGGCCACCATGCAATTCTCTCAACTACCGCTGTGTCCAAATTTCTAACGCAAAAAAGCTCACCAGGTGATACTGGCTTTTTTTTTTTTTTTTTTTTTTGACGAATCGATTTCTTGTTTAGAGTTACTATTTCCCCCATCACCCTGTTCCTGTAGTTTCGTTTTGTAAATCTCCCTTTCCCTGGTGCCATGAGGTAAGTCAGCACATGAAGCTGCCCTTTCAGAACCAATGCAGCGCATTCATTATTAAAGAGCGAACAAACCCGACTTCCAGAATTTAACGGCAATGCTGAATAAAGACGGTGGGGTGGAAGGTGTCTTAAATCTGCATATTCTATATAGCAGTTAAGAGTGGACATTCCAATAGAATTTGTATTTTAAAGAAATGATGATGAAGAGGTAGGGTAGCCGATGCACACTCTTGGTGTCCTTGAGGTTTTAGACTATGATGCTGGTTTGTAGGTATACACAAGGGGCAGAAGTCTCTGCCAGAGGCGACTGCCACACGCGTGAAGGTAGAGGAAAGGATTTAGTGTCAGGAAATTGATTTAAAAGACAGGGATAGAATTCACCCAAAGCAGATCCGAATGTAGATTAATTTGACACCTTTTGTCCGATGGACTTAAGAGAAGATGCCCTTAAGCAAGTAACAGGGGAGCCCCCACCCGTCTACTCCACTCCATTCGACACCCTCCCTTCTTAACCCCGACTTGAGTCATTTGTAAGATTTCTGAGAAGAGATTGTAATTCAAAAATTCTGAAACTTCTAATGTTTCTGAAGCTAGTATTTTTCATCTAAGTGCCTTTATGTCGATGCCGGTATTTATTCATTGTATTTTAAGTCAAAGATCGTCTAACTTCTTCTTAAAAGGCTTTCCAAAGATAGTAAATATCTTAGGCTTTGTGGGCCACACAGTGTCTGTCACACCCATTCAGCTCTGCCATTGCAGCATGCGAACAACAGTAGGTGATATGTAAATGAATGGTTATGGCTGTGTTCCAATAAAACTTTATTTACACAGATATTCATTGGGCTAGATGTGGCCCCTGGACTGCAGTTTGCTGACTTACGATGATAGGAGAATTGAGTTTTTATAAGTTCTTCCTAAAATAAGACCCAGCCCCTATATAAGATTTAAAGTCCCACGTGGTTAAAACCATGGGTGGTCACTGAAAGAAAATGTATGTAAAACAGAATAAAGCAGTTCCGCTGGTCTGTACATTTACTAGCTAGTCCTCTTGAGAATTAAGCAGTTGTTCACAGTTGTCCCATGTGGTGGAACTGGCTCAGAGATGTCTGTGTTTGAAATTTTAAAAAGGGGACAAAAGTCTCCACTTCTTTCTCTTTCCATTCCCTTTCACTCTCTGCATACATAAACGATATTTGTTTCCACTTAAAAAAAAAAAAAAAAAAAAAACCCTGCAAAAGAGCAAATGCAGGCCCCAAGACTCCGTTTAACAAAACAGTTGTGGTATCTTGCATGTGACGTGCAATTAACACAATCCCTGCAAGGAGCCAACATTTAGTAAAAGTGGTTGCCTACGCACTTCGGAAGCTTGTTAGCTTCTGGTAGGTCAGTGATCGTTTTTAAGAGAACATTTTCCAAAGGTGCTTTTCAATGTGAGAGTCCCTACCATAACTTCTTTAGCACCTGCTGCATCCATCATCACAGGCTCCTAAAACTCCTCCTCGGGCACGGAAAGTTGGAATTTCCTGACACCCCTGGGCCTCCCGGGCTTCAGGGACTTGGAGAGAGAGCAGCTGAGAAGCTCAGATTCCTTCTAGTATGGTCCTGTCTCTCTCCCTGTGTGGATGGAGGGCTAGCTTATCTGTGGCTTTGTCTAGTTACCGGTAAGATCTCGCCCCTCTTGGTTCGGTCAAGAGACCAGAGCAGAGACGTCAGTCACAGTGGCACTTCCTCCAACAGTCCCCAAGTTGAAATGACTCGTGGGGAGGGAGGGCATTCTCTGAGGAGAGTTCCTACTGGTGGAATTTGTGTCAAACGACTTAGCATACTTTTTTTTTTTTTATTAATGTACATACCATACTTAAGACATTTAAGCTTTCTGCATCAAAAGATGATATTTGATAACTTCAGGAACTCAATTTTGTGGCGCAGTTTGTCAAACACCATTCAGCCGCACGTCCTCGATGGGTGAAGCGGAAGGGTATGCAGAAAGGCAGACGAGGTCAGTCATCGGAATTAAGGCACAGTACACCAGTCTTCACTTGGGGTTGGCTAAGAAAAAGCCCCCCGGTGCTCTCGGCCGAGAGTCCTCGTGTCTTCATGCAGCCTTCCCTCCAGGCTTAGCCCCTAATTCATCCAGGCTCTTAAAGTGGAGTTTCCAAATCCTCCAGCTTCTCCTAGGGATTTGATTTGTCTTGGGCACAACTACTGCCCTTTTAGGAGAAAACTTTTGTTGTGCACAGAGAGGTATTTAAATCGGCAATCTTAATTATTTCTCTGAGTTAACTTAGGTGTTATACTACTTTCCAAACAGTGAGGATTGCTGAGGTTGAAGAGGTTTTCGAAGGGCACGTACTGAAAACATGACTCTCCGGCTGGGTTCCGATTAAATTGACCAGGATGTAACGTAGTGTCCTAGCAGAAACCCAAGATACCTCATACGTAAAGAAATAACAACTGAATTACGTGACAGATTCATCCTCCGGGTGTTGAGACTAAAGAGGACAATGCCTCTTTCTCCAGTTAGAAAATGGTTTTTCCACTTCCCTCTTCAAGATATTTGGGGTTTTGTGGGTATCAGGAAGCGTTCTCATAGATTGGAGAGACTATTCTCTGAAGAGTGATTCCTGGACAAATCCTTTTTTCCCCTGAGATGTTATTTCTGTGACGGGGCATTATGACCTGTAACAGTCACTACAGGTATTATCAGAAACAGTGGGAATTCTGGTTTTCAAATAACCTATTTTTGGAAGTTGTTGGCCTAGTCCCCGTGTTCAGTAAAGGTGGGTGAAGCTATCCTCCTGGCATAAAAGGACCCTAATTGGGGGGGGGGGGGGAAGAAGAGGTAACTCTTTCTGGTGACAAATGTTTAAGCAACAGATTTTCTCTCTGACAACTGGGTTTCTAAACACTGAACTTTACCAGATGCTGCCAGTTTTCTTGGTAAGTAGCGATTTCAGCACTGACTCTGGACAGCAGTCCTGTGAGACACCTTCAGGGGGTCGTTGTCAAGTTCTGCGGGTTCCGTTCACACTTCGTGTTCCGTTGTGTATACTTTAATCCGAGGGACAGTTCTCTAACGATGCCCGAAAGTATGTTGCTGGATTGAGAAGAGTGGACGGTGCTCTGGGTCAACAACGGTGCCATCACACTTTAGTTAAATTTGACACGAGGTGTAATTCCCAGGTGGCCTGATACACTTGGTGAGGAGTAGGAAATGAATGCGTGGGATGTGTCATCATGGCTGTAATTCAAATATCCAAAGTAATTTTGTCTTACTTGCCTCTTTTAGGAAATGAATATTTTTGGCACACAGTGGTGTGTGTTAAATTGCAGACAACATGCTCTGTGTCATTCTTATTGGGCCTCTCTGTCTTTTTTGTTTTGCAATCCAAATGAGATTTCTGGAAAATGGCAAGATCTCTCTTTTCCTAAATTCCCCACAAGCTATTGCAGCTCTCAGAGCAACAGGTAACTAATCAGAAAGCCGCATCTGGCTGCCCTGTATATTTTTGACGTCCAGCATTGCAAGAATATATCTGCTGAAATCCACTGACTCATGAAACATTTCTCTGGCTGAGCGTTACCAAGTAGATGTAATGAAGCGGCTTTGCCTTATGCTTTACCCATGGAGCCATTGTTTGCTACAAGTTTCGGAAGCAGGCCTACCTCATTTATTCGTGAATCCTCATTGGACGTCTGATGGAAATAAACCCTGTGTGGGCTTCTGCTGGCTTTCAGTGCTGTTGCTTTCCTACATCACTTCAGTACATTAGAATGCAACATTGTTTTTATGTTTCCTCGTTTCTTTTTTTTCTTTCTTTCTTTCTTTCTTTTTCTTTCTTTTTTTTTTTTTTTTTTTTTTTTTTGTTGTTGTTGTTGTTGTCGTGGAGACCGCAGCAATACCCCAAAGTGGGGATTATCTTCAGCCTAGAACGCTTGGGCAAATCCCGGGGTTGTCTTCCATTTTCATAGCGGAATGGCTGCAGGGGAAAGTCGCGCTGCCCTGATTGCCTCCCCTCCCAGCCAGTCCCTGGAGGGCCCTTTCCCGAGGTACCGACTGGACTGACGCGCGCAGCTCAGAAACGTGCTCCCGGCGGCTCTCCTTGCGGCCGCGACAGCCTCGTAGCCACAGAAGCTGTGGTTTCTGCCCCGGGTCAGTGGTCTTCAGAGCCCCAAGGAAGACTGCTTTGCCGGTCTTCTGTGCAGTGGAATTCAGAAGCAAGCATACACACTGTATGCGGGGTTTGTTTTTAGGGGACCAGGACATCCTCAGGTTAGGCTGTTTCTTGGCCCTGAATGAATCCAGCAGGTGTAATCCCTTTAGAGAACCAAAGCCTCAGTAACCAGTAGCTGAGTTGGGACAGCACGTACAACGCAACGAGAGTTGATGGAACGCCTGTCTGTATTCTAAGTTCCGCAAATACCACCACTGGATTTTCCGACGTAATTCCAACTTCAAACAAACCCGGCCCACGTTTACCAAGTTCGTGTGCCGAAAAAATAGGCTTAAAACACAGGTAATGCCAGTGACACCAGTTCAAACAGTTGATGTTGGTTTTGGACTATAGAACCAGTTTCTTTCTTTCTCCACTGAATTTTTCACTTGGTTTTTTGTGTCACGCGAATACAATATTGCTAGCCATAATGGATGGTGGGATGTAGTCATAACGGATGGATAGGAAAACATAAACTTTTTTTTCAACCTGGAGAATGATGAGCAGAAATAATTATTATGAAAGAAGTACACTCCTTGTAGCACATTTTGGAAATACAAATAAGCAAGGAGAAAAACCCAGAGGTAATAACGACTAAACTTTCATTGTGACCCCTCTCGTGCTAGATGTGTGTTGACATGTGCCCGTTGGTGGCTGTTCATGTCCTAAGACAAGGCAACAACAAATTTCTGTAACTGTTGAAACTCTGATCTGAAACGTCTGGTTTTTTAGAATTGGCTAACAAAAATTGTAGTGTCAAATGCTCGAAAACTACTTTGGTGATACAGTGAATTGTTTTGCGTTTCTCTAGAGGCAGTATAACATTCAAACGTTACTTTTTGTCCAGTTGACGTTTGACGTAAAACAAAAAGAAAATTAGGTACCCCTAGCCCATCCTAATAACGTGCCCTCAAGTGACTTAGAACTCGATTTACGGCTTCAGTAGGGCAGATTGTGAAAGTCTCCCAATTTCATCTCAACTTTGAGAGGTTAATTAACATCCACACAGTCTGCCAGTTGGAAATTGGAGGAGGCTAAAAATCTTCCACTTCCTTGATTCTTATTCCCACTTCTTTCACTTCTCAGATCTGTTTTATAAAGTTGGTAGGTACATTTTATACGGAGGAAATTTTGTTCTGCAGAACACTGTAATGAAAGCAACATAAGGTCTTATAAGGGACAGCTTCTCAGAGCTGAGGAGATACAGTTGTTAGAAATACAGTTGTTAATTGTTACCAGGTTTCAACAATACACTCGTCTTGCACCATGGAGATGTTTCCAGAGGCCTTTGGAGAAACCAATACAATAATTGTTGGGTTTTTTTTGTTGATTTATTTATTTTGAGAGAGAGCACCAGCAGGAGAGGAGGAGGAGGAGGAGGAGAGAGAGAGAGAGAGAGAGAGAGAGAGAGAGAGAGAGAGAGAATCCCAAGCAGGCTCTACACTGTCAGCATGGAACCCGGCAAGAAGCTCGATCCCATGAACCGAACCTTGAGATCATGACCTGAGCCAAAACCGAGTCGGACGCTTAACCGACTGAGCCACCCAGGCGCCCCCAATAGTTGTTTTTTTAATTGTTTTTTTAATCGTTCTGTTGTCCTGAGGTATATCGGAGGCAGCAGGGTGGAGAGGTGAAAGGCAGACAGGCCTGGGCCCAAATCCCCGCTTGTTACCTGTATTGTTTGGGGCAGGTCGCTTCACTGATGTAAATCTCAGGTTCTGCATTTACAAACTGGAGATGATGGTGAAGTGTCTGGAGGCCTAAACAAGGTAACAGATGCTAAGTAGCCTGTACAGCTGTTGAAACAGAAGGCCTCTCTTCCTCTTTCCCTAAATCCTCCTTGAGCAACTTTCTGTAAAAAAAAAAAAAAAAAAAAAAAAAAAAAAAGCCTATGTCGTTGAAGCCATTTTGGTATCATTTATAATGCTAACGTTCTGTAAAACCTTCATCACGGAACTAAGAACTAAGCTCTCCACTGTAGCTCAGAAGCGATGCAAGCCTAGAAGACGTATCTTGAGATTGGGGCGTCTCGTTTTTCCAGTACAGATGATCATCGTCACCTCTGTGTGTATGGACGTGTATCTCTCCTTCACCCAGAGCCGCGCGAGGCTACCGCCACTTCATAGCAGAGCACTTACATGGTGACCTTAAAACCTTATGGGAATTTAGTAGACGCTTTCATTAATTTCAAGAGAAATTGCAAAAAAAAAAAAAAAATCCTACAAAAACAAACGTGACCGTTATAATGAAAAGAAAAACGTTTAAGGTACAGGCCCCATGACCAGCTGATTACAGCTTCTTCGGTATGAGACTGTAGAAAACGTTTCTGGTTTATAGTTCACCCTCCTTTTTCTCTCAGTGATGAACGTGATATTTTTATAGCATTCCTCTTCACTCTAGAAGAACTGTGGATGGATATCTGTGTTTATGCTGTCAGATTTTGAGTTCGGAATTCTTCAGATTCTAGAAAGCTCATCAGTGATGGAGTCACTGTTGCATATTTGTGAATGAGTTCTGTACTAGTGCAGAAACAAGATGTCGCATGTGAAGCAGCACGCACACTTTGCGGTGACTCAGCCACCAGGTCTGCACAAGTACAGACACTTTGCATGCCCGGAGCAAAGGGGGCATCAGTGCATGCCTGGCATTTTTCCAGCCAAAGGGCTGTTAGTATAGATACTGCATGTTTAAAAATTGAACACACGATACGGCATGTTTCAATTTTTAAAAAGCCATTTCTTTATCAAGTATGCATGTCCAAAATTAGGGACCTATGATGATGCACAATTCTGTACTGTGATATGATCCAAATTACCCTAAAATTTAATAATCCATGGTATATTCAATTATAAAATCGAAAACTGATACCGAGATCCAGTTAGGAACACAGCAATGCGTTCTAAACGTGCCTGTTAAGAAAGAAAGTTAACCGTTCTGAAGAGACCGTTTGATCAAGCTGGACCTGGCGTAGTTAGTAAATATATCAGACAAATCAGCAGGTTTCCGAACACGGTAATTCTTTTTAGTATTAATGATGATGGTAATAAAGCTTTTTTTCTGAGAGAGAGCAACTTCTCTCTGAAGAGATTGCATCAACTTGGCAGAATATTCAGAAATGATTCTGCTTGGAGGGGGTAAATATCCTGTTTTCTTAAATTGCTGTAAGAGCGTGCGTGCAGGCCACTGAACCCTGGCCTGTGTGATACAGCGGGAACTCACTACTGGTTCTCAAAATGTTTTCTTCCCCCTGAGTGTTAACAAGAATCTAGTTAGAAAGTAAACTGGCATTCGTTTTAAAATAGAATATAAACACACTGGTATCACTTAATAGGAGACGCTTTATTCTTAGAGAATCAGAAAAGTGCGTTTGGGAATTGCCTCCGTAGAGAGAGGCCCATATGACAAAAAGCCAATCAGACTTTTCCTTGTCGTGCTGCTGAGACATAGGGCATACGCATCCTGAGCAACGGCCGCTTCTGTTCGGCCAAACTCCTTCTCCCGCCCCCATTTTTGGGAAACACAGGTCATGATGTGGTACGTAGAGCTGCAAACTGGGTGCCATACACAGCACACGCTGACTTTACTAGTAGACCCTGAAGTCACACTTGGCGTTGGATCTTTTTGCTCTTAAGGCAAGATCTGAATTCTTTTTCAATAAAACAAATAACCTTCCAACTTACAACCTGCTCCCCGGCACCCCATCCACATCGGGGGGTCGTATTCAAACCCCACGGCAAACAAATAATCCGATGCGGACTTTCCATGACTGTTGATAACCATTGCATTGAAATTTGTTGACTGCAACACGTTTGATAAATAGAACAGAGTACCTTACTGGTATGCATCTGGGAGCTGTTGCTGTCCATCTGGGAGCACTGGGGGAAGTGACCTGAGCATCTTTTAAAGTTACAGTGTGGAATGGGAGGAAGGTAAGGAATTAACGAAAATCAGAAAGACTCCACGATACGTGAGCGCAGTAGCCCGGCTGTGCAGGTGCAAGGTCGGCTTCAAGATATCCAACAATCTGGAGTCTGTGAGCAAAGCAGTTCAGTCCCTGGGTGTATCCGAAGCTAAGTAGAGGCGTGTGCAGTTTCCCTAACTTGCCTCATGTGGAATTAATTGCAGGGCGTCACTGATGGTCCCAACAGGCTTCGAAGAAAGCTATGTGAAGAGCCAACCCTTTCTAAGATTGAGCACGTTCCTGTCACACGGGACTGAATGCAGCCGACTTCGGTTTTGCTTTGTGTCGAGAGCACTTGATACTGAGCAGTTTCAGGAAGGGCCGTGTCTTCCTCCTTGAATATCTCCCCCAGCAGTTTAGCAGGAGTTTCTTTTGCCATCAGTCCTCCAAAGGGTTTTTGTCTTGGTTTTTTGTTGTTGTTGTTGTTGTTTTTTGTTTTGTTTTTTGGGGGGTTTTTTGTTTTTTGTTTTTTTGTTTTTGCTTCAGAGGGATCGGTAATGCCCTTCCCTCCGTTTGGCCACAGTTTCACTAAACAGCTATCACCTGGTGTTCTGTTCTGTTTCTCTTCCAGAGTGAAAGAGTTGAGAAAGGCCAAGGAACTTGAAGACATACAGCAGCATCCCTTAGCAATGTGACATTGCTTTTCAGACTGTTTTCATTTCTGTTTTTAGCAGAGACATGCAAAACTACGACACACACACGCACGCACACACGCACACACACGCACACAATCCCTCTGCAGTTTTGGGGAGATCAGCTGCAGGATTTTAACAGGAATGTGTTGGTCATTGCATTTGCACTTTCATGGACAACTTTTAATTTGATCAGCAAGACATCTTGGAACTCAATCTTCTGTTGGATCATGGGAAAAACGACACCACGAGGAATCGAAAGAGGCTTCCTTTCCTTAGGAAGCAGCCGGTTTCCTTCTCATATAGGGCTGTATTCAAACATCGTGTGGAACTGTACAAATATTTATACCAAAAATATAGATAAGCAAAGGTGGGGATGCGCTAGCAACAAAAGAGAATGCTGCTCCTGCACCTGTCAGTTACTTCCAAGAAGCTGAATCTTTGGGATTGACTCTCAGTGGAGGGCTTAGACCATACAAATCTTCATTGGGTCCGTGTGTTCGCATTTCCTTCACTGGTTTTATTTTCTTTGAATTCGTGTTTGTTTTAATCTCTACAGCACACTTAATGCAACTTTTAAAATCTGCAGGTTTTTAATGTCTTGTGGAAATTTGCAGAGGGGCGGGTGTGTGGTAAACGGGGAATGCATGGGAATTAATGAGAAACAGCTCACAGAGTTTAACTTTATTTTCTTGTCCCCACCACCTCCCAGGAACCTGCGAGTGTAGTGACCATCTCGTCCCTTTTGTCATGCTCAGCACTTTCATTTGTGGGCCTTACTTTCATGTGCAATGAGATTTACTTAGAGAATTGGTACAGCATGTAGCTTTTCTTAGTAACCTTGGAAACTGTAGTCATTCTAAGGAATCATAAACCTTGCCTGGACATTTGCCACCTAAAAGATCAGTGTGGTGCTGCGTTCTGGCCAGTAAATTCCATATTTTTGGCTATAATCTCATCCAAACTGAGCAGTTTCTGTGTATATATAGAAGGTAGAAACGGAAAGCGAGAAAATATTTGAAAGGGATTATATTAATTGCTAAATATTTTATTCACAAAGGTCGATAACATGGCGAGATAAAATTATTTGTATAGTTTTGTCTGAATGAGCGAGAAAAATGTGGATGTATTGTTTGTATATATTGTATATATTAAAACAAAGAGATATGTGCATGAAATCAAGAAAAAAGAAATGAACAAAAGCAAAGCATTAGTGGCTATGGTCTGTAAAATGAAACAAAAAAAACTTTATTTCACTATAAGAGTACTTTATTTTAAATGTTCTTTAGAAGAACATTTTGCTAAAGCATGACTAAACTGGAAAAAAAAAAAAGAGCTACTGTATTTAGACTTAGGATAAAAGGCAGAGTAACATTACTTAAAAAAAAAAAAGGATATGTTTACATTTAATTTTGGCTACCAGGAGTTTATTTTATTTAATTTAAAATTTTTTTGCCAATGGTGCCAAGTAATGTGAATGCTAATATTGCTTAAGAAAATTAAGTTACTTTCGCTAAACAGATAATCATAAGATGAAGCCGTATATAGCTTAACACCATCCACTCACTCCAACAAAGAACACTTAGAACGATCAAAACCTGACAAAAGAAATAGTACGAAAGGTTGAAAAATGTCTCACGTTTTCATATCTCCTGCTGGAAATCAGAAAATGTAACAAAAATTGCACAAAAAAATGACTGAAAATTTAAAAGAGGCAAACTGGTCTTGCAAGGTTGTCATGGTCTATTACTCTTTCTACATAATGAGGAGCCAAAGAAATCTGATGCTTTTAAAAATTAAACTACTAACGTTAAATCGAGAGAATAAAGTTCGCATTTGCTGATGCCAGTTTAAAACTCCCAGGTTAAGTTTCAGGATCAGTTGGTGTAAAGCTGAGATTAACTAGTTTTGTTTTTTTTCTTCTTCTTCTTGGTTCTGGCTGCCAACTGTACGTTAAAACTCAAGGCTTGTTGTGAAGCCTAAAAATATTCACAAATAAGCTTTTAAACTGGCGTCTCTAGAAGGAAGATAGATACAAACAGATTGTGGTAAAAACTGGGGTCAGTGCTCTTGGTGCCTTTTCTATAATTGTACTTGTTTTTTAATTACTTCCTTTCACTGCCAACCTCGGATTACTGTAAAGTATATGTCTTACCGCTTGTGATCAGCTTTGACAACAGTTTCAGCCCCACAACTAGTAGCCACCTGTACATTTGTAAACTGACCTGGCTCCATTTTGTTTTTAAATGTGTGGGTTATGTTGCAGCTGTTGCACACACGCCCCCCCCCAACCCCCAGATACCTATTATTTTACACGATTTGATCTACAGGAGGACACTGAGTAATTTACAAACACACAATTGTATTCATAAATGGGAACAGAAGGTGAAAGCCAGCTCTTTCAGAATATCGTATGTTAGTACTGAATTGAGATCGGTTTCTTCCATTTCTTATGGTACAAATAAGTGATCTTTTGACAAGAGTAATGACCTCAGTGGATTTGCTTTAATCCTCACATTTATGTATTCATTTTTTTTTTTTTAATGTCTCCCATGCTACATTATTAGCTGAGTAAGTTAGGAACTTCTGGAAGATAAGGACTTACATAGAATTAGGAGGGTTCTTCTGGAGGGGATAGGAAGTAGGTTCAAAGCCTACCAGTGTAGCCTACCAGTACAACTGTGAATCCTGGGTGAGGTACAAATGCACTTCCACTGAAACGAAGCATTTCTGACCGCTTTTTCTTGGTTGTGAATCTTAATTTTGACTATAAGATGATAGGTAAGCGCAGCTTTCTTGGATAATCTGAATTCCCAAGTGCCAGGAGTAGGATTTCATTATAAAATTAATAGCTAATCTTATTCTGTCTCCTGAAGATTTAATTGCTATTCTTGTTACCCATTTGAAATCAGCTGTACTGTGTGAACGAAATAAAGACAATAACTCGAACCCCTCTCTGGCTGCACGGGTCGCTTATGGCAGTTCCACACAGTAGTTGGCGCCCAATGGGGGGTCCCTGAGACTTGCATGTAAAACTAGTCTAGATGTCTTCTTTTTTGTAAGTTTTATTTTTGTAATTGTGCATGTAAAGCATCATTGAATCAATGGATCTGTTGAAGAACTCAGCTGCTGGAAACCATGCAAAATGTTTTGAATTGCCCTTAAAATATGGAAAATGTTTTCTGAATGCTTTATATTCTTTCTGCTGTAAATTAAAAATGAAGAAAATTTCCCCATACTATGTGTGTGCTTTGCTTTAACTTTACCTGCTGTTGAGATCCAGGGTGACCCAGGATGTTTCAAACCATACGTTTCACGTGTGTCCTTAGATCCAGAGACAGTGTTGTGGCATCGACTATTACATAGTTTGGGACATGTCCGTGAAAAAGAAAAAAAATTAATATTTATTTATTTATTTATTTAGAGAGGTTGAGCACGAGTGGGGTAAGGGCAGAGAGAGAGGGAGACAAAGAATCCCAAGCAGGCTCCACACTGTCAGCATAGAGCCCGATGTGGGGCTCGAACTCCCGAGCCATGAGATCCTGACCTGAGCTGAAATCGAGTAGGACGTTTAACCGACTGAGCCACCCAGGTGTCCCTGAAAGAAAAATTTCACTGTAAGCCACCGTCCCTAGAACCCTTGCTTTCCAACTGTTTTCTCAGGTGCCTCTCAACGGGCATACCGGTTACCTGAAACAAAGACACCAATTTAAATTCACCTCTGCAGCCAAAATCCTCTGCGGTTTTCAAAAGGCATTTTCCAACTGACTACTACTATCTGTCTTCTTTTCTGAGAATTCTGCCATCCTCCCCTTCCCTTTCACTGCAGAGTGTCACCTTGTCTCCCTGGTAGTCCCTCTCCCACGGAGTCCACTGCGGTGCTCCTGCCAGACCACGTCTGCAGGGTTATCTCCCAGCTCCCCCAGGCCCCGGTGGTTTCTAGGGCCAACTGCATTTAAACGACATTTTCCTTTCTTGTTTATCCTCACTCTTTTATTGTCTTATTTCACCTGTGACCCAACCTGCCCCTTCTGGTTGGTTGGTGCAAACCTGTGCAAACCATTTCCATTTCCACGGTTGTCTTTGTTCGTGTTTGTTCATCCCTTGCCTGGGAATTCTCTTCTTAGCTACTTACCCAACTCAAATCGCACCTCCTCTGGGACAATCTTCTTTCTCCTAATACACACTAGCATTTCCCTTTTCAAATTATTACACTGACAGAAAAGACAGTTCAGTATTTCAGTGTTTTATTTTTCCTTTCTCATCTGATCTCCAGGCGACCTGGCAGTGTTTTTCAGACTTTTGTTTGTTTAAGGGAGGCGTCGTCTACGTTGGTAGGAATATTTTCAATAACCGCTTTAAGTTCATTGCAGAGTAACTCTCCACCTGCAGCCTATCAAAAGCTGAGGACCTTCTCTGCCAGGGCCCGGGGAATACAGAAACGTAGTCACTAAACAGTGCCTGATGCCCAGGCTCCCGTCATGGTCTGTGCGGTGACAAATATTTGAGTCACAAATGAACACGGAGAAAGGAGTCTAACCCAATCAACGCCCATGATAAATACCCCAAACGGACTCCCTGTCTCACGTTAACAAATCTTCAGGGGGAAGCGTGGTGTCTCCAGGACCACTGGGTTAACGTGAGACGTCACGCAGAAGCGCGCAGTCAACCCCCAGGACTGTCAAGGCCGAAGAATAACGTACCCGGGCCCAAAATAACGTACCACGCCACGGCTCTCATTCACCTACACAGTCCCTTTCAGCGACCTGCGGCGTCACAAGGTTGGCGGCGGGCAGAGAGCTTGCAGCGCGACAGAGCCCAGCGCAACATGCCGCGCGGTCACCGCGCGCCGGCCGCCCAGCCCTTTCGGGTGGCCCCGCCCCCGTGACGCCCCGCCCCCTTCCGGCGCGCCCCTTCGCGGCCGCGGCCGGTGACGTCATCGGCCCCGCGCCTCCGCCCCGCCCGGCTCCCCGGCCTCCAGTCCCGCTGCGCCGCTCTGCCGACCGTCGCCCGCCGCCGCCAAAATGTGAGTGACGCGGCGGGACGCGGGGCGGCCTCGGGTCCCGGAGGGCGGCGGCCCGCGGCTGGGACCCTCCCCCGGCACGGTTCCCGCCGGCCGCCGCTCGGGCGTGAGCTCGCGCGGAAGCTCCCGAGGCCTAGGGGTGGGCGGCGGCCCCTGGGGTGCTGGCTGCAGGCGGGCCGACAGCCTCGCGGCCGTCGGGCGATCGCGGAAGGGACAGGGCGGGGTGGGGAAGCCAGGGGCTTCCCGGAGGTAGGAAACGCCCCCACCCCCGCCCCTACCGCAACCCCACCCCTTCTCCTCTTGCCTCACCCCCGGCCCAAGGTCCCAGAGGGGATCGGTGGCCACTGCCTTACACCTGGAGCGCCTGCTCGCTGCCTGGTGCTGGGCTGGGCTCCGGAAGTTGCAAGGGAAGAGACCTCGGCCCTGTCTAGAGGCACCTATGATCAGAATGGACTCAGGGGCAGACCTGTGGACCTTCTCTGTTTAAGCAGAAGTCGTCTTGTTGTAGTGGCCCTTGAAAACGTGAAGTTTACCGTGGTAACATTGAGAGAAAACCGTCAGGAGTCACGAGGACCCTCTGTCCCCCTGCAACCTGTTCATTGCTCACCTACAGAGGAGCAAGGAATGGGTGCTTTCCCTGGGTTCCTTGTAGGAACTAAGGATCGCCACAGGAGTGTACCTGGCTGAGGCTGCTGGGCCAGTAAATTACAGTGGTGAAGATCTAGATCCATAGAATTCTGTGGAACCTGGTCTAAAGACAGACTCCACCGCAGCCAGCTGCGTTGACTTTCGTAACCCCGCTTTATGCATCTGTAAAATGGGGTTAATAGTAGTACCTCCCTCAAAGAGTCGTGAGAATTAAGTGAGAAAACTCTTGGAGAAAACGTACCAGTACATGGCCCTTTGCGATTATCTGTCAGACGAAACGATAAATAAATAAACTGTGAGGGCAGGCACGGCATCTACTGCATCCCTGGTCTTTGACACCTGGTAGGTATAAACAACTTGAATCAATGGATGCATCAGTAGCTCTTGTATGCGAGACGTGTGCCAGGTGCTGTCTTGGACACAGGGACGAGACCTCTAAGGCACAGGAGTCTGTGATCTATTAGGAGAGCAGGACATTACTGATCACCTTTGAACAACATGGGTTTGAACTACACAGGTCCACTTACAGGTAGATTTTTCTCTGACAAATACAGTACGGGCTGTAAATGTATTTTCTCTTATGAGTTTCTTAACCTTTTTTTCTCTAGCTGACTTTATTATAAGAATACAGTATATGAGACACCTAACAAACAAAATATGTATTAATCAACCGTTTATGTTTTTGGTAAGGCCCCTGGTCAACAGCAGGCTGTTAGTAGTTAAATGTTTGGAGGAGTCAAAAGTTGCATGCAGATTTTCAACTGTGGAGGGGGCAGAAGAGGTCGGCGTCCCTTACCCCCACCTTGTTCAAGGGTCAACCGTGTGTGTGTGTGTGTGTGTGTGTGTGTGTGTGTGAGAGAGAGAGAGAGAGAGAGAGAGAGAGAGAGAGAGAGAGAAATCAAAGTGTGACCAACCTAATAACGGAAGCAATGAGGAACTTCAAAGCCACAGTGGTCAAGAAAGATCTGGCTGGGGAGAAGTAAGGCATTCAGCAAGGATTTTAAGAGAGGAAGCACCACTTCACCTCATCTTTCCCACTCGCGCCACCCCTCCTACCTGCACCTCGCTGTTCCTGACCCCGTTTGTGTAAATACATTTCTCTGTAGTGGAAAAGTGGCATTCTGTAACTGTTTATAACTTTGAAAACCATTCTTACCGCAGTGAGAGAGCAGACGAGTACCGGCTGCATTTAAGTGGATGTGTGCCTTTAATTTTTTTTTTTTCAACGTTTTTATTTTTATTTTTGGGACAGAGAGAGACAGAGCATGAACGGGGGAGGGGCAGAGAGAGAGGGAGACACAGAATCCGAAACAGGCTCCAGGCTCCGAGCCATCAGCCCAGAGCCTGACGCGGGGCTCGAACTCACGGACCGCGAGATCGTGACCTGGCTGAAGTCGGACGCTTAACCGACTGCGCCACCCAGGCGCCCCAATGTGTGCCTTTAAACAATTATAAAAAAAAAAAAAAATTGGAAGGTTGAGTTTCCCTATTGTAGGATCCCTGATCTTAAGATCAGGTGCTTCAGTGATGCAGAGTAGATCTTATTAAACCTGCACTTTAGACCCCGGTCACTTTTAATATATGGATGAATCTTGAAGTTTATAGGGGAATCAGAAGATATGTCATTTAAACCTTTGTTTATTACTGTAGGAAGGATTTCTCTTTCTGCTTTAGTTCTACCAGTGAGGGTCTTGGAGTAATGTCTTCATATGTACAACGATGTAATATTTGGAATAATAATTTACTCACGCTTGTGCCTTTACACATTTCAGGTCTACAGGTGCACCTGCAGGTTCGAGTGCTGCCTCTGGCAGTAACCGAAGACTTCAGCAGACACAAAATCAAGTGGATGAGGTATTGTTCTAAAATGTTGCCCACAGTGACTTTTAAACCAGCATGGGAACACTGGAAATAATTCTGTTTAGAAAAAGTATCAGAAAAGCATGAATGTAAAGGAAACTTCGACCCTTTCATAAATGTAACAAAAATGTGTCCCCTCCTATTCTGAAAGCTCTGAGCTAAGCTTCTGAGAAGTTAGTCTCCAGATGTCATGCTGGTTTCCCTGTGACTGAACCACATATCTAAACCACAAACACTCCTCCTGAGAACATTCCTCCAGGAACCACCTTAAAGATATATTTTGCTGCCACTAAAAAAAAAAAAAAAAAGGGAAAAAAAAGAACTACTTTATAAAATAGGGTAATAGAGTTTTAGATTGTTCAAGCCAAGACCAATCCCTCTTAGCAGATTTTTCATCAAAATGCTTCTTAACGGTAGCCTGACCACCTCGTTCCCAAGCTTGAGCAAGCCTCAAATTCAGTTCTGGTTGTCACCCATTCGTGTACAGAAGGCAGGTGCTAGCAACCTGCTCTAGCCCGACAAATCTGTATTTGTGGGCTTCTCAAGTCAGAGGACCCTCAGAGCATCTTTTGTTCTGCTCTGCGTTTGCAGACCCACAATGGAAGACTGTGTGAGATTCAGACTAGTATTTATGTGGCAATTCTGTATTTAGTTTTTAAAAAATTTTTTAACGTTTATTTATTTTTGAGACAGAGAGAGACAGAGCATGAACGGGGGAGGGTGAGAGAGAGAGGGAGACAGAGAATCTGAAACAGGCTCCAGGCTCTGAGCTGTCAGCACAGAGCCCGACGCGGGGCTCAAACTCACGGACCGCGAGATGGTGACCTGAGCCGAAGTCGGCCGCTTTACCGACTGAGCCACCCAGGCGCCCCTGTATTTAGCTTTTTGAGGAACTACCAAACTTTCCACAGTGGCTGTACCATTTTGCATTCTCAACAGCGACGTCCAGGGGCTCCTGCTTCTCCACATCCTCACCAACACTTGTTGTTTTCTGTTTTCTTGGAGTGTAGCTGTGCTAGTTAGCGAATATGGAAGTATTGCATTGTGATTTTGGTTTTCATTTCCTTAATGACCAATGATGTTGAATATCTTTTTATGTGCTCGTTGGCCATTTGTACACATTCTTTGTAGAAATGTCTATTCAAGTCTATTGGCCTGTTTTTTGATTGGGCAGTTTCTCGTTTTGTTGCTGGGTGGTAAGCGCTCTTCATATATTCTGGATATGACACCCTCTTTAGGTTAAAAATCATTTTAGGGTTAAATGATTTGCAAATATTTTCTTCCATTCTGTAGATTGTCTTTTCACAGCCTTGATAATGTCTTTTGATGCATAAAAGGTTTTAATTTTTATTAAGTTCAATTTATTTATTTTTGTTGTCGTTCTTGACTGGGTGTCAAATCTATAGCTAAATCTAAAGTTATGACGGGGGCGCCTGGGTGGCTCAGTCGGTTGAGCGTCTGACTTCGGCTCAGGTCATGATCTCGCAGTCTGTGAGTTCGAGCCCCGCGTCGGGTTCTGCTAACAGCTCAGAGCCTGGAGCCTCCTTCACGTGTATCTCCTTCTCTGTCTGCCCCCACCCCTCCACTCTTTGTCTCTGTCTCTGTCTCTCTCTCTCAAAAATAAATAAACATTTTTAAAAAATAATAAAGTTATGATGATTTGCTCTTAGGTTTTCTTCTAAAAGTTTTATAGTTTTTAGCTCTCATATGTAGGCCATTCATCCATTTTGAGTTAATTTTTACATATAGGGTGAGGTATAGGGGTCCAACCTCATTGTTTTGCCTGTGGCTGCCCCATTGTCCTAGTACCATTTGCTGAAGAGACTGTCCTTTTCCTCACTGAATGCTCTTGACAGCCTTGTCAAAAATCAATCAGCTGGGGCGCCTGGGTGGCTCAGTCAGTTAAGCGGCTGACTTCAGCTCAGGTCATGATCTCGCGGTCCGTGAGTTCGAGCCCCGCATCGGGCTCTATGCTGACAGCTCAGAGCCTGGAGCCTGTTTCGGATTCTGTGTCTCCCTCTCTCTGACCCTCCCCCGTTCATGCTCTGTCTCTCTCTGTCTCAAAAATAAATAAAACGTTAAAAAAATTTTTTTTTAAAAATCCAATCAGCTGTAGATGTTTGGGTTGATTTCTGGATTGTCAGTTCTGTCCCATTGGTGTGCATGTCTGTCTTTATGCCAGAGGCACACACTTTGATTACTGTAACTTTGTTGTAAGGTTTTGAAATTGGAAAGTCGGAGTCCTCCAACATTTTCTTTTTCAGTATTGTTTTCAGCTATTCCGGTCCCTTGCAATTCCATAAAAATTTAAGGATCAGCTTTTCCGTTTCTGGGAGGAGGTTGTAGGGGGGAGAAGGACAGTGGAATTTTCATACAGATTGTGTTGAATCTGCCTGCCTGTACATTGCTTTGAGGCATCTTGCCATCTTAACAATATTAAGTGTTCCTATCTATGAACATGGAATGTCTTCCCTTATAATTAGGTCTTTAATTTCTTTCAGCAGTGTCATAGTTTTCATTGTGCAGATCTTTTGCCTCCTCGGTTTGATTTATCCCCTAGGTATTGTATTCTTTTGGATGCTATTGTTTATGGAATTATTTTTTTTAATTTCCTTTTTCTTTCTAGTAGATGGACACATTCTGATTTCTGGGTGTTGATCTTGTAACCTGAACACTTACCGAATGTGTTTATTAACTCTAGCAGTGTGTGGATGCTTTGGGATTTTCTGTATGTGGAGTCGTCTGCAAATACAGATTTTATTTATTTCTTTCCAATTTGGATGCCTTTTTTTTCTTTTCTTGCCTAATTACTCTGGCCAGAACTTCCAGTACAGTGTTGAACAGCATTAGTGAAAATGGGCATCCTTATCTTGTTTCGATCTTAGGGACAAACTCTGTCTTTCACTTTCATGTTGAGCAGGGATATTTGTTGTGGGTTTTTCCATAAATGCCCTTTCTCTTGTTAGGGAAGTTCCCTTCTACTCCTAGTTTGCTGAGTGTTTTTGTCATGAAAGAGTGAGCACCGCCCCCCTCCCATTTATAAATGGAAGTTTGGCCCAAAATAATAAAGTGCTGACCTGAAAGAAAACGTGCTGTTGACTTCACTGAGCGTTGTGTTTGTTCTTCCCTTCCTCTGTGTGTAACTCGGCGTGATCACGTTCGTTCAGGTGGTGGACATCATGAGAGTCAACGTGGATAAGGTGTTGGAAAGAGATCAGAAGCTCTCGGAATTAGATGATCGTGCAGACGCACTGCAGGCTGGAGCTTCCCAATTTGAAACAAGTGCCGCCAAGCTGAAGAGAAAATACTGGTGGAAGAATTGCAAGGTAACTTTCTTTTCAGTGGTTTTTGCATTAAGTCACCCTCTGCAGTCTCAGAGGGGCAACTAAGGCCCCAAGTATGGGACTTCTGTGAATGTTGGAGGTGAGTTGGACGTCCCGTACATGGAAATTTGGATTGACTCTGAGACTAAGGCACTGACTGCCTGCCCTTTCCCTAGCCCCTCAGCTAGGAATTCTTCAGGTTCTGTGGCTGACCTAAAGAAGCACATAGAACGGGAATGTCCAAAACCAATCATAAACAGAAGCCGCTTTCAACCCCCGACCCCCGCATCGCCCTGAACACAGACTGGCCAGAGAGGGCTGGGGTTGGTGGTCAGTTGGCATGTGGTTGAGTGCATGGCTCCAGCGTGACGAGAAAGGGCAGCTGGCGAGCCAGTGTGCCCCGCAGGAGCGCAGAGAGCAGCCCCGCAAGGAGCGTAGCCCAGAGCAGATGTTCTGCAGCCACCAGGGCCCGGGTGGACCCCGCCCCCTTCCTGGGACAAAAGCGACGCTTCCGGACACACAGGACAAGTTAGCAGCCCTTCCTTACATGAAGAACTTGTGTGCACAAAATAGATGCCTTTCTAGGGACCTCAGGCCATCTGACCGTCCTACAAAAAGCAGATAAATACCTTCATGCCCCGAGTGAGAACAGGAAGTTTAGGCTTTAAAAATTGTGAATTATTTCAAATTGTAGTGCACCTTAATTCCTCTGCCAGCGACTAGAATGTGATGCTCCTCGGTGAGCACCTTGACCTCTGTGTTTGAAATGTGAAATGGTCTGTTTCACAGATGTGGGCGATAGGGATTGTCGTCGTGGTCGTCATCATCATCATCATCATCGGTGAGTTCTCTGGCCTCAACTCCTCGTTCGGGTCTTCTCTGTATGTTCACAGCTGACCTCACGTACAAGAACTCAGAGTAAAAGTTCCCTCAGAGCTGGTAGTTTACTCCAGAGATTTGCGTTTTCTTCAGTAAACGTTTTAAATACTTGAGTGTTGTTTCGTCAAAGTCCAAGATTTTTTATATAAACATTGATCCTTTGAAGTCAGGGAAAATGCATTCATTGTCACTGACCCACCCTGTAGGTCAGTAGTATCCTGTACCTCTGAGTACATTTTCTTTTTTTAATGTTTTTTTTTATTTTTGAGAGAGAGCGCGCACGCGCCCGCATGAGCAGGGGAGGGACCGAGAGAGAGGGGACAGGATCCCAAGCGGGTCCCTCACGGACAGCAGCGAGCTGAGATGGTGACCTGAGCTGAAGTCGAACGCTCGGCCGCCTGAGCACCCCCAGGGGCCCTCACCGAGTACCTTTTCGTCTGATCCTTCCTTTTACAAGAAACAGTGTGGTCTGCTGATGAAAAGCATGACTGCCTGTTCCCCACCATGGCTCCACCACCATCAGCTGTGCGGCCTTAGGCAAATCGCTGAACGTCTCTGAACCGCCGTCTCCTCATTTGTAGAGTGGGGATGATAATAGTACCTACCCCATATGTCTGTTACGAGGACACAACTGGCTGATCCGTAACAAGCGAATAGCATGGCGTCTGGCGTTTAGTGGTGCCAGCTGTGTAAGTAAATAAATCCGTAGACACACCCACGCGCCCACAGAAGTATTACTAACTGGCATTGCTGTTGCTACTGTTGTAGCTCATCCCGGAACAAGCCGTCGGGGTTTTTAGCCCCATCCGTGGGAACCATTTGCAAAAGCAATCCCTCCCCTCCTTCCGTTTCACAGTGGCCTCGGGCCCTCGGCACAGTTGTGGAGGAGCCCCCAGTGCGAAATCGGCCAGATTGATTTTCGCGTTTAGACCGCGACATGCAGGGTCAGTTCTGGGTCCGCCCCGAAACACTAAACTGCTGTTTCCTCTGCTCTTTTTCCGTCTCCCCTGCTTGTTAGTGTGGAACGTGTCCCCGTGAAGAAACAGTGAAGCTCCGGCCTGCTGTTCGAGAAACCTCTTCAAGACGTTTGACTTAGAACCTGCTATACTCTCGAGCTCGCCTACTGTTCTGTCTAAAGTGAATATTTTCTGTTTGTTACTGTCAAGTTTAATTTCTGGGAAACGTGCCTTTGTTATCGTAAGCACTCCAAACTTGAAGTGCGGCCACCCGGCCCACACTTGGCCCGGCGCCTTCAGACTGCCGCGTGGCTGAGGAAGCGGACTTGAGTTCCAGAGTGTCGTAACCTGGAAGTCCCGCTGTGTGATTAATTGCCATTAATTTCAGTTAAGGGGATTCGTTCCCAGAGGCTCCCCCTGTCACACGGCATCTTCAGAACCACATTTTAAACCTTTAGGTAATCATAATTCCAGTTTGTGCCTTCCAGAAAGAACACTACTGCCTAACACAAATCTGTAACCGTAACAGGTTGTGCCTTACTTTGCTGTTTTTCTGATCCCCTGTAAGAGAACTCTGTACTGTTTATAAGCACTACTGACCCTTGCGCCGTATTTAAAAATAAGATTCTGACCAAGAGTTTTTGCTCTTACCGTAGATACGAAGATGTTTACTTTCCTGTTACTGTTTTGTATCACTTGCTAAAAATGTTATTTTCATCAGAAATAATCGCCTCTCGAAAACATTTTTACGGAGCTGAGGCCATGACCAAAGTTTCTATTTTGCCAAAAAGTTAAATGCCAGTACAGCGTCCTCAAGGCTGTTCCCGACAGATAAATTCAGAAAAGTGACAAATGGAACTTAAGGTGCCCTTCAGAATTAAAATGATAACATTACAGTGAACCTTCTACATCCTATCAGGCCTTTCTTGCCTTTGAGATGCTGTTTGTGGTGCAGCTCCCGCCTGCACCCCGCGCCGCCGCCCTGATTGAGCATTTCTCCCAGAGGTTAGAGAAGGTTTAAGCTAGATTCCAACCATCTCCTGCCCAGACGCCGATCTCTATCTACCCAAAGGT
Source organism: Felis catus (assembly GCF_018350175.1). Taxonomy (NCBI): domain Eukaryota; kingdom Metazoa; phylum Chordata; class Mammalia; order Carnivora; family Felidae; genus Felis; species Felis catus. Next base: position 5,343,957 of record NC_058375.1, read on the forward strand.
TTGCAGACTGTCGGCTCTGGACTCCAGTAGGTTTCTAATAATTACGTGAGCAGCAACTTTATAGCCTTCGAGTGAGACCCATCTGTGAACTGGTCATTAGGTGGCCCCGTCCCCATAGACGATGGCTTTTTGGAGTTTGTTTCCTATTTTTATCCATATTCCACTTCCTAAATCTGTCTTCTAAATTATGCTTTCAGTGAGGCATCGGTCAAGGGTGGATGACTCTTCTCACAGAGAATAGCTAACCAGAGACACTTTCTTTTTTCGATGTCATAGACTGTCTGCACAAGATGCTGCTTTGGAAATAGCGTTGTCATCTGAGAGACTTGTGTATGTGAGACTCTCATCATCAGGGTGTGTGGCTTAAGGATGGGAATTTAGGTAGGAACGACAACAGGCAAGGAGGCGCTGAGGGAGAAATACAGAGGGATCAGCACTCTGGCCCGCTGTTACGGAGGATTCTAAAATTCCTGTTCACGTGCTAGCGTGTGACTTACAAAGCAACAACAGTTGAGGTGTGCAGGAACACGGGCTCCATTTCTTTAAGATCTGTTCCCCTGACATCACTGAAGTGATGCAGTGTTGAGGACACCCCGGCTGGGAGAAGGAAGCAGCGGTCAGCGTCGGGACATTGGCTCGCCCTCGGCTCAGGGTCCCTGGCCGTGTCTGACTCTGAAACCTTGGTGCTCCCTCCTTGCCTGATGCCCAGTCCCATGTAACCCGCCGGCTCCTGCATTAACCCAGGGGCGCCTCGCTTGTATCTGTGCATTTGGCTGGGAACTTGCCCACTATTATGAGCTGAATAAACTGTTTATAAACTTGATTCTGGTACCTGTGTGCTTGTAAGATAGCTGCGCCCTGGTCCAGGTCTTCCCAGCGGCGTTCCTTGCTGCCGCCCCCACCTCTCACCTCCTGGTCCCCAGCCCTTCCCCGTCCCCTAGTGCACAGAACGAACCCCTCCCCTCGTGAGCAGTATAGGACGTGAGTGAGGAACTGACTTTTCCACGGTTACCGAAATGGTCAGGATCCGGCTTTAGAGTTTCTTAAATCTGTCATCTTTAAAGAGTGATGTGCAGGGCACCTGGGTGGCTCGGTCGGTTAAGCATCTGACTCTTGATTTCAGCTCAGGTCACGATCTCATGGTTCGTGAGTTTGAGCCCCGAGGCAGCCTCCACACTGGCAGCTCAGAGCCTGCTTGGGATTCTGTCTCTCCCACTCTCTCTATCCTTCCTGCATGCATGCTCTCTCTCTTTCAAAAATAAATAAATAAACTTAAAAAAAAAATAGTGATATCCAGGCTGGCCGTGTATATGGGAGAATAGATAGCCACCTATAGGGCACAGGGGTAGCTAGTACCCAGATGGGTGACAGGCTTCTCCAAACACGTGGCTCGCTTTGACTCTGCATATCCTTCCCCTTGAAAACACTTTCACTCTTAATCTACAATCCCTAGGGAACAATATAAAATGGGTGGAAGTAGCCTTTGCTTATGTTTACAATAAAATGCCAGTTTCTGATGAAATCCTATTGAGAGAGAAAACATTGACTTCTTCCCAACGCCTTGGATAGATGGTCACTGCTTTTCTTGTCTGACCTACTATTATGTCCCAGGAAAGCACTAACAATAGAATTGTGCTGTTTGCTCAGAACCTTTATATGATGAAATCTGTATGAATTTGGGTGCCATTTTCAAGATTTTGAAGGAAAACCTACCATCAGTGGGCCCTTCTCTAGCCCTCCCTTAATGTCAGGATTCCTTAGCCAGCTGGATCCCCCTCAGCCAACTTCTCTCTCCATCCTACTTACTCTCCCTGGGCAATCTTACCTATTCCCACATCTCTATCCATTAGTGTCCTGATGATTCCTGGCTTGGTACACACAGGCCTCTCAAACTCAAGGTGGACCAGACAGAATCAAGCATTCCCCTGCCTCACGCCCCTCCTCTTGCCATTAACAGTGTCTGTTCCAGAGAATGGCACCACCGTCCTTCCAGGGTCCACACTAAACAAGTCCACTGGACTTGCTGATATATACAAATATATATATACATGTATATACATGTATACATGTATATACATGTATATATGTATATATATATTTGAGAGAGAGAGCGTGAGCAGGGGAAGAGCAGAGAGAATGGGGGACAGAGGATCCCAAGCAAGCTCCGTGCTGACAGCTTAAAGCCCAACGCGGGGCCTCGAACTCACGAACTGGGAGATCACGACATGAGCCGAAGTCAGGCGCTCAACTGACCGAGCCACCCAGGTGCCCCTGGACTTGCTGATATTTTCGATCACCACACAGGTCACTCAGAATGTGCTGCAGGTGTGCTGTATAACAAACATTATAGATAAAAATCTCAACGGCTTAGAGTTCTTTCCTCACTCAGGGTACACGTCCAATGCCAGGCAGCAGGAAGCCCCTATCATCAGTGGCTCGGGGAGGGGCTTCCTGTAAACATTCGTTTCTGGTTCACTGTGTATCGCTGCGGCAGGAAGGGAACATCAGGGATTGCGCCCTGGCTCTCCAAGCCTCTGTCTGGAAGTGGGGCTGACAGCTCTGCTCACGTTTTACTGGCCGGAGCAGGTCACGTGACCATGCCTAACCTCAGAGGGGGCAGAGAACACGTGTCACCGGAAGGATAAATGCAACGTGTTTATGAACATTTGCCTTCCTGGTGGCAATTGATTTCAAAGAATGGAGCAAACTCCTCTTGTCTCATAACTATTTTCTAATGAGTGATGAATCCTACATGATAAAGTCTGTATTTGCATCACTAACAAAATGTTTCTTAAAGTATGGTGATTTTTTTTTTAATTGGTTTTGAGTGAGGATTGTTGCTTTAAAATTAACCAAACTGTTGTTGTGCATTTAAAAATAGCATCCTTGGGGCGCCTGGCTGGCTCAGTCGGTGGAGCGTGTGACTTGATCTCGGGGTTGTGAGGTCAAGCCCCACAATGGGTGTAGAGATTACTTTTAAAAAAATTTAAAAATGAAAAAATAGCATCCTTATTTGCAACTGAGCTGCTTTTCAGGCAAGCAGAAAATTCAACCTGTTAAACTACAATGCACTAGATAAACCAATTATGGCATAGTTATTGGAAAATAACTGATTTTTTTTCTCATCCTTTTTTTAAAATATAATTTATTGACAAATTGGTTTCCACACAATACCCAGTGCTCATCCCAACAGGTGCCCTCCTCAGTGCCCATCGCCCACTTTCCCCTCTCCACCACCCTCCCTCAACCCTCAGTTTGTTCTCATCCTTTAAATAGCAAGCTAAGTGCATTTCAAAATCTACTTGTCTTTACGCCTACAAGACCATGGACAATCCCGTTAACGTAGGTGCCTGCTTGTGGATTCCGAGCCTAAAGGAAGCCTCCCCTCCAGCAACTCCCTGTTGTCTGTAGCTTCCTCCTGCTTCTTCCCTTCTCGCTCCTAACCGAATAGCCCTGTCAGCCCCTAATCGTGATCCCCACATCCCTCCCTTCGAACAACACTTGTCTGTAGCCCCGCACAGCAAAATCCCTCCCCACGGCTCCCTGTTGTCATTGCCTCACACTGTGCTTCTCCTCCAGCCAACACTACTGAGACATCTTTAACCAAGGTCACCGACTTGGTGAAACACAACAGGAAATCCTCAGCCCTTGTCTTACTGAGTCACGAGCATTTGATACAGTTGATAGCTCTCTCCCTGAAATAGTTTATCTAGTGTCCACGACCCAACATTCTAATGCTTTTCTTCCAACCCCATCTATGGCTCCTTGTTCTTTGCTTGGCTCTCTCTCTCTCTCTTTTTTTTTTTTTTTTAACTTTTTTTTTTAAGTTTGTTTCTTTTTGAGAGAGAGACACACAGAGAGAATCCCAAGCAGGCTTTGCACTGTCAGCGCAGAGCCTGACACGGGGCTCCAACTCACAAACCATGAGATCATGACCTGAGCTGAAATCAAGAGTCAGAGCCAGACGCTCAACCAACTGAGCCACCCAGATGTCCCTTCACTTGGTGTTCTGCTCGGCCTCTGAATCTCCATGTGCCCCCGGTCTTGGCCATTGGCCCTTTTCTTTCTGTCTGCACTCTAATGTCAACACCATTTCCCACATGACTGTAAACACCATAGGGCTCTTGCCTCTCCCAAATCTCCATCCTCGCTTTTCCCTTAAGTTCCAGGCTGGGAGATCCACTCGCCCATCTGACAATCCCACCTGCCTGCGTCATGTACATCTCAGACATAACATGTGGGAAACGGGTCTCCATTCTCCCTTCATCAAAACTTGCCATCCCCAGACTTGTCCATCTAAGTTGATGACCCACGAAACACAGCACTGCTTAAACCAAAGACCCAGGAGTCACCCTGGATCACGCTCTCTTCTCACAACATACATTCAACTCCTTGGCAAGTTTCCGTGCCCTAAACGCACCCCACGTCCGATGGCTCCTGTCACCATCCCTCCTGGTGCCACCCTAGTCTGAGCCGTCCTCAGCCTCTTCTCGTAATTAACAGCTTCCTGTTACCTGCTTCCTGTGTGGCATTCTGGTTGATACAGATCACTGTTTTGCTTAAAATCCTCCCCTTCCCACTACCATTAGAAGAAAATCCAAGTTGTGTTCCCGAACTATAATCCGGCGCTTCCTAACTTGCTGACCTCCCCTCACCCCATTCCTCCTCCGTCTATTCTCCAGGCAAACTATATTGCCTTTCTGTTCCTTAACAGCACGCGTGCTGTGAGATTTCAGCAGGTGCATTCTGCTCTCTCCCCCTCCCCCATACACAAACTCAGGTTTCAGTTCACCTTCTCAGAGAGGCTTCCCTAGTCACCAGGATAATGTGTCTCTTGCCTCCTTCACCCTCCATCCCTGTCCCAGCCACACTTCATCCCATTAGCTGGTTTCCTGTTCTACACAGTACTTTCCACTTTCTGACCTCCATGGACTTGCTCCTGTTTTACGCCTTCATAAAATGTAGGCACCCTGAATGGCAGGGACTTGTGCCACCAGGCGTTCTCAGGGACCGGAATCATCCCCGCCTAAATAATCCACTCAATAAATGTGCTTTCGAAAGCAGTTTGACAAAAACACAAGAGGACAGTGAGATCTGCCATCATCTGGGAAAATGAGGTGGATTATCCAATACATGATATAAACAATTGTCACACTTCACTCCCCGCCCCCGTTTCTATACAATTCCTTTCATTCATCCAATAAACACTGAAGATTTTTGATGTGCCAGGCACTGGAGAGGGGCGGAGCTCTGCCCTTGGGCTGAGTTACCACACATTCGAAAAAAACCATCAGACTGGTATTTTTAAAAAGGGTTTTTCTGCACCTTCCTTTTCTGACAGTGTTTTTTACATACACTTGTCCTCCCCCAGTTGCCAAATCAACCTGTCACCTAAAGAAGACCGGGGCAACGTGTGAAGTCCGTCGTCAAAATTCCGTTTCTGAAAAACGGCTTTGATCTTCCGGAGAGCTGCTTTACCGCCCGGGTCCTCCAAGCCTCAAGAGCTGAAGGGCGAGAAAGCAGGAAGGCTGAGCAAAACGCAAATAAGGGAACCCGAGAAGGCGCGAAAAAGGCTCGGACGACGAGAGCCTTCTACCCGCGCCCGGGTGGGGGTGGGGGTGGGGGTGGGGGTGGGGCCCGGGGGTGGGGCCCGGGGGTGGGGCGGGGCCCGCCCCGCCCCCTAGGACTGTCCCCGACCCGGGCCCGCGCCGCCTCGGCCACCTGCGCGCCCCACCGCCTGCCGGAACACCCGCCCCTCACGTGGAGGCCGGCCCACCCCGCCCGGGTCCCGCCCTCTCGTGATTGGCGGCTCGAGCGCCCTATCCCTGCCGCGCTGGCTCCAGCCGCCCCGCTGTTCTTTCCCTCCCACCCCACCTCCCCGCCCCGGTGCCGTGAAAGGGGCGGAGCGCTCGACTCTCCCTGAGGGCTCCTCCCCCGCTGCCTACGCGCCCGCCTTCCGGATTGGCCGCGCACCACCCACTACCCGAACACCGGCGTTACGTAAAGGGCGTCGGCGCCTTTTCCCCGCCCACTCGCTTCGGGTTAAGTAACCGGGGCGCCCCGGCCGAGGCCCCGCCCCCGGGCCAATGGAGGCCCGCACAGCTGGCCGCGGCGGCCAATCGCGCGGCTGGGGGGCGGGGCCGCCTCACGTGGCGCGCAGGGGGCGCGGCGCCGGCTGCCACCCGGCACGCGGCGGGCCTCGGTTCGCGTCCCGGCCCCGCGCCGGGGAGCGGTGGCGGCAGTGGCTGCGGCAGCAGGTGAGTGCTCTGCCGGGGCCGGGAGGTCTCCCCCGAGGCCGCCCTGTGCCGTTGGGCCGGCGGCCGGGCGGTGCCGGGCCGGGAACCTGGGGGTCCGCAACTTTGCGCGGGAAGTTTCCCTGCCCGGGTCCGGTTTCTGCGGAGCCGTCGGCGCCGAGGGGCCGGCTCGCAGTCCGGCTCCCGCAGCAGGCCGCCCGTTTCCCTGGACACTCGTGCCCTGTGTCGCCCCCAGGCTGCCTCCTGGAGCGGGGCCGTCGGAGACTGCATGGAGACCCCGCAGAGAAGACTTCCTCCAGGTGAGCGGGGGTCGGTGGCCGCCGGCTCCCGGTGACTTGGAGCTTTCCCTGCGGCGACAGCACGCGCCGAGATGAGGAATCCAGGTCTGCCGCTGCCCGCAGAGTGAGCGGCAGGCAACGGACTGAGGGCTGCCCCGCAAAAGATGGACCCCTGTGAAGATCTGGAAAAGTCCAGCCATAAGTCTCTGGACTCCAGGGAGACCGGGCCTCCGGAACTTGAAGGACCACGGGCCTGCGACCCTGAGGCCCTGGAGAAAGGACACGAGGAGATGTGGAGCCAGAAGTACCACCTGCAGAGCCCACGCTCGGAGAGCAGCAACAGGTGACACACCGTGATTCTTGCGTCGTTGTTCCTCGGGGAAGGAGGGCTGAAACCCTTGTATTCCTTTGCTTGTGAGCCTAGGAGAAGGTTTAGGGGGATACTGGACGACTCCGGATGAAACACGTTGGGAAACTGAAGAATTCCCGAAGAGAACCACACCTACGGAAGGAGTGGTTAAGGATTTAGCTGGAGTGGGGGCTCAAGTGGGAATGAGAAAGAACAGAGACTATTTGATGATCACCCCCTTGTTTCTTGGGCTGGGATCCCACACCTGTCAAACCAGAAACAGACCCCTGAACTAAGTGAGTTGATCCGTGGTGAGCACTTAGAAAGTTGCTGGGCACCTCGCATGCCGTGCAGTGAACTAACTTTGGCTGTTCTTGTCATCCAAAGCGTGAGTTGAGTTTTGTTTTTTAATCTTCCAGTGAACGGCAAGATCGAAACAGAGTTTCCGAAGAGCTTATGATGGTTGTCCAAGAAATGAAAAAATATTTCCCATCAGAGAGACCCAATAAGCCGAGCACTCTAGACGCCCTCAACTATGCCCTTCGTTGTGTGCACAGTGTGCCAGGTAAAACGAGCCGGAGGGAAAATCCAGTGGTGCAAGTGCATCATTTTGCTCGTAAACCTCAGCCAAGCAGGAAGAGTTGTCAGTGTGGTTCTAGTCCCTGAAACGTTTTGAGCTTTTTAGGGTGCTGGGTGGGTGAGGAGGAGGTCTACACTGATTCTAGTAGCGTGGTAGGTGTGCAAATTAGGAACATCAGGAGAAGGAACCTTTTTTGTGTAATGGTTTAGGAACTGCTGTTTAGTGCCCGTGCCATATTTTGTGATTTGCTACAGGAGAGTACACTGGGGCACATTTTAAAGACTCACTTTAAAAAAGATGTTTTTTAATGTTTATTTATTTTTGAGAGAATGAGAGAGACAGAGCATGAGCAGGGGAGGGGCAGAGAGGGAGACACACAGAATCGGAAGCCGGCTCCAGGCTCCGAGCTGTCAGCACAGAGCCTGATGTGGGGCTCGAACCCTCAAACCGTGAAACCATGACTTGAGCCGAAGTCGGACGCTGAACCGACTGAGCCACCCAGGCGCCCCTGAAGACTCACTTTTTAAAGAATCATTGTCTTCTGGGGTGCCTGGGTGGCTCAGTCGGTCCAGCATCTGACTTCGGCTCGGGTCATGCTCTCGCGGTTTGTGGGTTTGAGCCCCGCATCAGGCTCTGTCTGTGCTGATAGCTCGGAGCCTGGAGCCTGCTTCAGATTCTCTGTCTCCCCCCCTTTCTGCCCCTCCCATGCTCATGCTCTCTCTCTGTCTCTCAATAATAAATAAAAGTTAAAACTACTTTCTGTGAAACATTAAAAAAAAATCATTGTCTTCTAAGGTTATTGGGGAAAAAATACATTTGACAAAATGCAATTCCCCATTCGCTGTCATCCACATACTGTTCCGGTGCCTTCACGACATATCAGGAATCTACCAAATTAAAAATGAACAATTACAAACACCTTTTCCTTTTTATCTCTGACTTTTCGTTTGCAGGGATTTCATAAAGTACACATTTTCATTAGCATAAATCTCTGCGACTTCGTGTAGGACACACAGTTCTTGAGTACTGAAGTAATGTTTCTACCATAAACATGTCACGTGTATGTGTTCGAAATTTTTGGTTTTAGTACCTTCAATGGGTCCTGCTCCTCGCAATGTGGAACATCAAAAAATCCTGAAACTCCAAGGCTTAGGTTTGTACAACTGTCAGTATTTTAGGTGCAGATGATGCTGTGGTTTTGAGGAAAACACGCTGAGGTGTCCTCATCCTGAAAAACGAGCCAACTTGAACGGTAGTGAAACTTCCTTCCTGGAGATACTGTTGTCACTGGACTGCCTCTTTATTTTCTTGTGTTTCTTAGCAAACATTGAGTTTTTCCAGATTCTCCGTCCAGATGGAGCACCTCGAGCAGATGTGACCACGTACAGTCTTGAGGAACTGAGCACGGTTGCTTCAGAACACGCTTCCAAAAACACAGTAAGGATTCCCAAGTTTTGCCGTATCAACCAGGGTGATTTTTCCTAACGACTTTATCTAGATGTAGATTTTTAAACCTAGTAATTTGGAGTTGCAGAAACCACAATTTGAGGCTAGAAAGCAGATTACCATGGAGGGGTCGTGTAGTATACGGCCCTCGCCAGAGCGTGGACCTAAAACCAGGAGGCAGCACGCTAGCGGTGGTTCTCTGTGCTTTGGTTCTCAGGTGCCCCAACATCCTGAGCTTCCCTGAGTTTTCTGGAATTAAGAGGAAAAAAATAAACTGCAGAGCGGTTGCCCTCATTTTATTCTAAGCCCCGAATTGTTAATTTGTATTTATAACATTCTTAGTTCCAATACCTACTACTTTAAGTTGTAACAGCTGGATTTTATAGAACAGGTGAGTTGAGATGCTGTCATTTTTTGGGTAACGTTTGGAATTGGGTAACGTTTGGAAGAGACATTTAGCGTATCTGTTTTGAATGTGTATCTCTTCATGTTGACTGAATAATTCAACCGCATCCTTTACTGACGCGATGGAGATTACTTAATTTTTAATTCAAGTCACGTTTAGACTTCAGCTCGATTGTAACGTAACGATTTTGTCCTGTCAGAACATGAGCTGTGCTAAAACCACAGTAAGCTTTTGTTTCACTGACCGAGGTGTTTATGGTACTGCTGCGGGTGTGGCCGAGATGCGATACACACTGAAAAGTTTAAGAAAACATTTCCCCTTTAAGATCTCCAAAATAAAGCCAGACAGGAAGGCATGCCGGTGCTAGAATTGCAGACACAAACCGTGGCCCGTTATAAACGTTCCAGATGTCTGATGGGACAAATCAGAGAAGTTATTCTTCTCTACTGACGGTGTCTCGAGGGAGGGGAGTCTCGAGCCTGGTCCTAAAGCCTAGAGTTCTCCGTTGGTGAAGAGAGGACAGTCCCCCTGGTTTGCAAACGAGAAGGAGTCAGAAGCAGACGCGCCACATGCACGCTTAGTAGATATAGGAGGAGCTGGTGTATCCTTTGGTATAGAAATCAGACCTTCAGGAGGTAAAATGCAGGTTCTACGGTGATGGCTAAGCTGTATATTGGAGAATTACACGGCCATTGTGGGACATGTGTGTGTGTTTTAAGCTTTTGATCACGTTAGAAGTCTAGAAGTTTAGCTTGCAGGGAATATTGCTGCAAGGATCTCAGTGTTGGCATTCATCTCCAATGTTTTTTATAGGATACCTTTGTGGCAGTGTTTTCATTTCTGTCTGGAAGGTTAGTGCACGTTTCTGAACAGGCCACTTCGATCCTGAACTGTAAGAAGGATTTCTTGGAGTCCTCGCACTTTGTTGAACTGCTCGCCCCTCAAGATGTGAGGGTGTTCTGTGCACACACTGTCCACGCTCAGCTTCCCTTCTGGAACAGCTGGACCCAAAGAGGTAACGGGACCGATGCTCAGGTGTTTATCCTGCCTCGTAAAGATCAGTTTCATTCTTTGAGAGCTAGGACCAAAATTAACACATTATTTTGAATCTGCAAACTGTATGGTTTTTCTTACCTCTTTATTTTAAAAAGTCAGAATGTGGAGTGCCTGGCTGACTCTGTCAGAGGAGCACACAACTCTTAATCTCAGGGTCGTGAGTTCAAGGCCCACGTTAGGCATAGGGATTACTAAAAATAAGTAAAACTTAAAAAAAAATTAAACAGTAAATAAAAAGTCAATGTGACGAAAACAGCACTTTAAATGCTTCTCATGACAAAAAGTTCCAATCAATATGCTGTCAGTCAAGTTGATTAACTATGTAGGTTATATATCATACACGTGGTGTGATAGCCTGCGTAACTCAATAGCAGGTTAATTGTTATGAAGACTCTGTTCCCTCTAAGTTAATAAAATTAAATGTTTTTTTCTCTTAAATTGACGTCATTATTTCTTTGCTTTGTTTGGAGATAAACTTCTCATGGTCGGCTCCCATTCTAGTTTTGCTTCCCCCTAAAAGTTCACCAATCTCATTGCTTTGTTTTCCTTCTGAAATGCTTATTTGCCTGAACCTGGGACGCCTGTTCACAGTTTCCTCTGTGGCATTCAGTCCTGTGTGCTTTTTAAAATAAGTCGTTACTTCTTTTTATAGCCACCCGTTGTTACTTATTTCATATCCTTTGTTAGTGTATCTCAAAGAGCGTGGTATACAGATCAACTTTTTCCTCTTGATTCCAAGCCTTTTTCTCCATTTTTTAATTTAAATCTGATTTATCATGGTAAAAAAAAAAATAGCAAAATTTACCATCTTACCATTTTTAAGTGTGCAGTTTCATAGCATTAGGTACGTTGGCATGGTTGTGAAACACACGTCCAGAACGTTCTCATCTTGCAAATCTAGGACTCTGTGCCCATTCCGATTTCTTAGTGCATACGTGGTCTGGCGGAGAACAGTCTTGCACTTACAGGCTCCTTTTTCCAGTGACAGACCTTTGCCCCATCTTTTGTGTACAGTTTGTATAAGCTTCAGGACGCACACCTGTCTTCCTCATTTCCTGTCACTCGAAAATGTGGATTTCATTTCTGTTCCTCTTTCGTGAACACGTATTTTCAACCTTTAATCGTCCACCTTTGTTTCTCTGCTTTTAGTGGTCATTCACCCACTCCGCGAACATGTATTCGACAAACACTGTGGGCCGGGAGGATGCAGGGTGTTGACACACAGCTGTGAACAGAGCAGGTGTCGGGCACTGTGTGCCAGTCCTCCCACTTACCCGATGCCGCTCCTCCAACTGGCCTCTCCAGTCTCTGTTCTTTTCAACCATGTTATCTTTGCATAATACTTGCTGCTGTGATATTTCCCCTCCGTGTGAAAACATAAATATGCCCTGAAATCGTCTTTTGGATCTAAAAGTTGGCTTCCTCCATGGAGAGACGGTGCCCATCTCAGTGACTAGCCACACGGTGCTTTGCCTCACACACCTAAGCGATTCCAACCCTTCTTGAGCCATTTCTGGGCTGGGCCTGTGTTGCCGCCTCCTGTCCCCTCCTCTGATCTCCTGGAACGTTAAGGGGACAGAGGAAGCTATCAACTCAGCCGTCGTCCGCTTTTGGCCTGGCCTCTGAGCACATACCCACTTTGGTTTGTCGTGCGGCCCTCACAGAAGGCTCTGACCACTGTTCCTTCAGCGCACGCTTCCAAAAGCAAGAATTCACTGTGACAGCCGAGGTGTGGAAGTGATAACGGGCTCACATCTACTACCTGAGATCCTACAGTCGGGCTCTGTGTCCTACATGACCTCTAGAGAATGCAGTTACGTTCAGGTGCCTGGTGTTCCATATACGTAATGCAAACGAGTCTGCCCTCCAGTAGAGTTCCAGTATTTCCCATGTGTAAAGAATTTTAAGCAAAGAATCAGAAGGTCTGAGCTTTAAATCGAGTCCTGTCCCTTCGCGAACTGTGGAGGCCGGCTAGCTTCTCCCCGTGAAATGCTAGTTTCCTGGCAGCCTGTTAACTGACACAGGGCTGCCGGGAGACGCGAGCTCGCCCATGGTGGGGAAGGCAGCAGGTATTTGGAATGTTCTGCAGCATGAGGGGATCATCCTCATTGCTACCATCTATGGAAAGGGACTCTTCTTCGTGTTTCAGTGGGTTAACTGATCTCCACAAAAACCTTATGAGGTGTAGACACGGTCATTGTCCTCACTTGACAGGTAAGCTAACTGTGTTAATTTGGGTCTGCTGGAAAGCAAACGTCAGGGCGGGGTCAGCTGTGTAAGAGACTCGCTGGGGGAGGGCGTGGGAGGAGGGCCCACAGCGCTCATCTGACACATGTGGAAAGAGCAGGAACAAGGACTGGGGAGGAGGAGGCTCGGCCAGGCAGTCAAAGGCAAGTCCAGGCCACAGGCACACGCCGGAGGAGCCGTGCGTCTCCGCGGACTGGTCCTGCCTCGGTCTCGCTCTGTGTGCAGGCGCTGGCTGGGAGCGGACATGGGATACGGGGCCCCGGGGACAGCAGCTGCGGCCTGTGGTCAGTACTGTCCCCTGACGCCGGGAGCTGCTCCCCTTCTTGGCCACTACGGTCATTGAGGCACAGAGCTAAGTGACTCACCTGAGGTCACCCTGCCAGTAAGCGTGGGGCCACGTTTCTCCTTGGCGGTGTGAATCCAGAGTCCGTGCTCTGAACCACTGCCCCTCCTGACTGCCGAGTCCCTGTGGCTGTAACTTTAAAACAGGAGATCTGGGGGTGTGCCTAGGTGGCTCAATCAGTTAAGTGTCCCAACTCCTGATTTTGGTCCAGGTCATGGTCGTTAGATTGAGCCCCCACATCAGGCTCCAGGCTGACAGTGTGGAGCCTGCTTGGGATTCTCTCTCTCTCTCTCTCTCTCTCTCTCTCTCTCTCTCTCTCTATCTCCCGCCCCCCCCCCACTCTCCCTCTCTCTGCCCCCCACCCGCTTGCACTCCATCTCTGTCAAATAAATAAAACATTAAAAATAAAATGAGATCTGTAATCACACAAAAATGGGCATTTGAAAGTGGCATTAAGGAATGAGTCCTGTTCATAGAAATCATCTCAAAAAAATTGAGGATACTTTTGAAACATGCTTATCTTGCTGTAATTTCTCCGTAAGTTCACCCGAGCCTTTGCTGAGGTAGTTTCTGTGGTAGGACAGTTAACATGTCTCAGAGGAATTAATTCAGTAAGCCTACCCGGTCAGCCCCCGCTTTTGTTCTTTCTCACAGACGTGCTGTGAGAACAGTGTTCTGGTGTCAGAATTCCGGGACTGGAACTTTCATAGTTTTCTGAATTCTAATACTTTGATCATCTGTGCCTTTTTATTTTATTTTTTATTTTTTTTAATGTTTATTTATTTTTGAAAGAGAGACAGAGTGAGAGGCAGAGGGGCAGAGAGAGGAGTCACAGAATCCGAAGCAGGCTCCAGGCTCCGAGCTGTCAGCACAGAGCCCGACACGGGGCTTGAACTCACAGAGTGTAAGATCATGACCTGAGCTGAAGTTGGATGCTTAACCGACTGAGCCACCCAGGCGCCCCTCATCTGTGCCTTTTTAAAAGGAATTTGTGTGTGTGTGTGTGTGTGTGTGTGTGTGTGTGTGTGTGTGTGTTTAATCAAGTACATTTTCATTGATCATTCAAAAGCCCATTTTCTGACTCTTCCTATATTCTTCTGCTCAGAAGTGCAAAGATCTGGACCACTTTCAGTATTTTGGTTTCCTCTCTCTCTCTTTTTTAGAGAAGAGAGAAGGAGCACAAGAGGAGAAGAGGGAGAGGGAAAGAGAGAGAATCCTAAGCAGGCTCTACACTCAGCACGGAGCCCAGTGCAGGGCTCGAACCCGCGACCCCGGGATCACAACCTGAGCCGAAATCAAGAGTCGAATGCTCAACCGACGGAGCCACCCAGGAGTCCCAGTATTTTGGTTCTTTAGAGCTCTCACTGTGTGTGCTCCTTCAGTGTATCTTTTTAAAACATCTTGGTTTTAAGCATTTCCTCTGTTCCTATGAGTAAGGACTTTTCACCCCAGTGAGCGAATGTCCAAAAGATAAATTCAAGGAGCTGTAAGCAGAGGAGACGTAAATAGTCAGCAAACACCGGGGAGAAGGTTCAGCCCCTCGATCGAGGCAAACTTAGACGCTGCTGCACTACCACTTCACAAACCAATAAAATTCATGCAGAGAGCAATAAAATTGGTGCGATCATTGGCAGGCGTGAGGATTGTGAGAAAATGCCCTTAGAGACACTGGACCAACTTGTGTAGATCAGTGGGACAGTACACAGTGAGACGCAGATGATCGTACCACTTGGCCCAGGGCCCCGACTTCGGGGACTTTATTCCAGGCAAGAAACAAGTGAAAGACATGTATGTGTCATACACCTAAATGCCGTAAGTTGTTGAAGTTGACAATCCGTGAGGGGTGTCCAGACTATTACAGTGAAATAGAGTTTTATCACCAAAGTAAATGTGTCATCGGATTATTGCAGTGATATCGGAGAGATGAGCACGGGCAGTTTCAGCGATAGAGGATGCACCACGGGAAGCAGTAAGGGACAGACCTCAGTCCAGTGCCCTCAGTCTGAGAGCCACTGCTAGGATAGGAAAGCCCCTGGAAGATCCTGGATGTGACTACATCTCAAGAGTATCTCCTCCTTTGTTTTCTTTTAATAATGTTTATTTTTGAGAGAGGGAAAGAGCGTGCGTGAACATGGGAGGGGCAGAGGGAGAGGGGGACAGAGGATCCAAAGCAGGCTCTGCACTGAGAGCAGTGAGCTGGATGCGGGGCTCGAACTCACAAACTCTGAAATCACAACCTCAGCCGAAGTCGGACAGTCAACTGAGCCACCAGGAGCCCCAAGAGTATCTCCTTTGAAAGAATTGTTTATTGTTTGGGGATAGTTCAAGTTTGTCTCACTGAGGAGGGGCTGCTCTACCCTGTTGCTCTGGGAGGGGGTGAGTAACACTTTGTCTTTATTTCCCGCAGCATCTCAGTATGAATTCGCTCCGGTGAAATCCTTTTTCTGCAGGATCCGGTAAGTCTCGGGGCTTGTGGGGGCCGGGAATGGTGGGTTATGTTCTGATTTTATTTGGTACTTTTTAGATTCTTCCGGATTCATCTAGGACTCCGATCTTGCCATCAGAAGTTTGTATATTGTTTATTTTTTTAGTGTGAGAGAGAGAGAGCAAGTAGGGGAGAGGGAGAGAGAGAATCCTAACTCAGCAGGCTCCATGCTGAGCACAGAACTCAACACGGGGCTCGATCTCACAACCCTGAGATCATGACCAGAGCCAAAATCAAGAGTCAGATGCTTAACCAGCTGAGCTCTCCAGGCACCCCAAGAAGTTTGTATTTTGATTGGGAAGAGACATACATTCACAAAATGCCTACCTACATAAAAATGCAATCAGGAAAAAGGGCAGAGAGATTCTTGTTAGCCAGTGATGCAGGGAGGGGCATTGTCTCTCTCTCTCTCTCTCTCTCTCTCTCTCTCTACCACTGGATGGTAAGTTAACTGTCAAATGGCCATTGTTTTAGGTTCTTTTGTTTTTTGGTTTTGGTTTTTTTTTTTTTTTTTTTTTGCTTTTTGTCCTTTGGTCACATTTAAAATTAATTTTTGAAATTTCTGTGCCTCATGTGGGGCTTGAACTCACAACCCTGGGATCAGGAGTCACATGCTCTACCGACTGAGCCAGTCAGGTGCCCTGAATTTTTGAAATTTTCAATAACTTTAAAGGAAGATAGATCTGTTCAAGGGAAGGATTTAAAATGTCCAGACATAGTGAACCAGAAGAAAACAGACCAAAATTTTAATAGTAGTTGATTTCTGGTAGGAGTCATTAGTGATTTTTACTATAATTTGTTCCTGTTACTTTGTCAATAAAAAGAAAACGTGTTTCAACGATGTTATGATTCCCAGTATTAGTACTAAAGTTCCTAAATGCTCCAGACGTGTGGAAAACTAAAGAGAACACGCCTTGTAATGGATTAGTCGGCCGCTCCGTGGGGTTGGGGGAACTTGAGCTAATGGTATTCCGGTGCTTGGGGGAGCGATACCCCGGGGAAGGTGTGCAGGAGGGAGGGCTGTGTTGGTTCATTCAGTCCTTTACAGAGGAGTTCTTATGAAGAGCTTAGAACAGTGCTTACCACATAGTAAGTGCTGTTTGTGTTTGTTTTATTAGTGAACATACCCGTGTGCCTTCTCTGAGCCAGGTGAGGCTACAGGTACAAAGTTCTTGCCCTCATGGACCTTACATTCTGTGTGTAGGGGGACCAATAATAAACAGGTGCCTGTGTATGTGTCAGCTGGCGGTAAGTTCCGTGTAGAACAGTGCAAGAGAGTAAGGGAATTCTGGGCAGTGCAGAGATTACTGGTGTTCTCAGGGGGGTCAAGGAATCTTCTCTAACGAGAAGCCTGATTGGAGCCAGAGTCTGAAGGAGGTGAGAGAGTGAGCCACACCTCTCTGAGAGAAGAGTGTTCCAGATAAGTGCAAAGGCCCTGGGGCGGAGCATGCTTGGCCTGTGGGCGGAGTGACCAGGAAGCTAATGCTGCTGGAGCACAGGAGGGGGTGAGCAGGAAGGACAGGAAGAAACAGGGAGCTTTGACTTCTGAAGGAAACGTTTTGTTCAGGTCTATCATTTATTTGAAAACTTTAGTTTTGGAATTTGCAAACTAAAGGGAAGTAGAGGAGAAAGGACAGTGGACCGGTACGCACTTACCATTCCGCCTCGATAACTTTAACCGCGGTCAGTGGTCTGTCATCTCTGCCACCACCTGCTCCTCAGCCCGCCCTCCCCATGATTCTGAAGCAGAATCTCAGGTCATGCATCATTTCCTCCATTGGCATCTCAGAGCGGGATCTAAAAGATAAGGTTCCCATTAATGTCTGTGGTGCTCAAATTGTCCCGTCTGTGGCCAGCCGGAGCCCCTTCGGGTTAGCTCTGGGGCCGTGTGAGGGCGCCCCTGTGGTCGGTGACAGCCTCCTTGGCTTCAGGGATGATGTCCCACCCAGGCTCTTCCCGGACATTTCCTGCCTCAGACACGGAGTCAGTTGTTTCTCCAAGGATCCCTCACTCCTCGTGCTGGGAAGTGGCATCACCATCCGGAGACCAACTCTGCATGGTGGGGGGTGGGGAGGTTGCTAGGCTTATCATGGCTTCTAGGCATTCTCAGTTTCATCTTCCAGAAGGATGGTAACTGGTAATTGGTGTTAAAAAAGGACCGCGTTGGGCGCTGTGCTGGGGATGGCGTGGGCGCGACAGGCAGCAGGTGCACGGGGGGAGGGGATGCGGAAGTGTCTTGGATATCGTGGATAGATTTGTATGGGAGAGTTACTGGAGTTTATCCACGGACGAGGTTGGGGTGTGAAATAGAGGCTGAGTCGAGGTGGCGCAAGAGTCTTTGGCTCCAGTCGCCGTGTGCGGGGGCAAAGGAGACTAGGAAGGCAGCTTCCTGGAGCGGAGGGCAAGAGTACAAGTTAGGTTCGCCTTACCTGTTGGGAATCTACCCGTGGTGTTGAGCAGGCGTGGGTCCGTGAGTCTGGAGTTGCAGGAGAATTCCGGGCTAGAGACAGGGACGCGGGTCGCCTGCGCACACAGGGCATCGCAAACCCCATGGCGGGGTGGGCCTGGGAGATGCACACACAGAAGTCGGAGGGAGCGGGAGACACAGGCTCAGCTCGTGGCTCAGGGTCCAGGGAAGGCCACCCTCTTCTCAGTGGCGGAAGCGGGTTCGTGGTGGAGAGTGGGGGCACTGGTGGAGGTGCCGGAGTCTGCAGAGAAGCGAATGAGCGAGGTGGGGGTGGGAGTGCGTGTGCACGTGGCCACGGACGGAAGTGGAGCTTCTAGGCCACTACAGACTGTTTGACACCTATGTAAATGACGGTGGGAGAGGGGATGTGACTGGTAGAAACAAGGGAGTATGAATTCAGTTGTGGGCACATGGACAGTAAGGGGACCGTCGTATCCAAGGAGAAGTGTCCTCTGGGCAGCTGGAGCTGTGAAACAGGGTGACAGTCTTGGAGTCGAGCCGCCCCGACCCAGGGAGGCGCCCCGCAGCGGGGGTTGGGGCTTGGCCAGCAGGTTGCAGCCCTGCTTTCCGGCTCAGGCAGGCACGTAAGGAGTGTTGAACCGCACACAGGGCCCTGCGCCCATCAGGTGTGGCTGAAGCAGTAAGACTGAGTCAGTCCCCTGAGAGATAGAGGAAGGGACGGGGAAGAACTGGCTTTGGGGGCACGATCACAAGGAGCCCCGTTTTCTGTCATGTGGTACTTGGTTTAGACGCATGAGGTAAGATAGGTAGTTACACCTGTCCCTCTTGGAGGAAGCGGAAAGTCACATTGGGAAGTTAGGGTTTGGCGGTCAGAAGGAAAGTCGCAGGATGGCTGGTTCCAGTTTTAACTCACTAAGCTGGTTCTCCATAAAACCTCTTTCTTTTTTTTTATAAGTTTATTTTATTTTGAGAGAAAGAGAGCTGGGGAGGGGCAGAGAGAGAAAAGAGAGACAGAGGTGCCACACTGTCAGCGCAGAACCTGATGTGGGGCTCGAACTCAACAAACCACGAGATCATGACCTGAGCTAAAACCGAAAGTCAGATGCTTAACCCACTGAGCCACCCAGGCGGGCAGCTTTCCATAAGACCTCTTTATCTCTGAATAATGAATAAGTATAATTGCCTTTGGGTATTGAAAATATAAACTAATGTTTCTCTTCTCTTTCAAATAAACACGTTTAAACATTTTAGATTTGATCTGTCTCAGAAATTACCAATAAGACATTTCTCCTGCCTGGTTTCACGTTGGGCTAATTGAATGCGTGAGGACAGGCACTCATCATTTTTATTCTTTTCAGTGGAGGTGAAGTCAGAGAGCAAGAGAAGCGTTACTACCCATTCCGGATTATTCCCTATTTGATGCGCGTACATGTCTCTACCCAGCGGGAACCTGAGTCGTGCTGTCTCACCCTGGTGGAGAAAGTTCGCTCTGGTTATGAAGGTGAGTCCGGAGTGTCTGCTTTTAGATCAGACGTAACCTGTCAGCACATCAGGTGGGAACACGTGAAAGCCTGTTTACTGAGCCGTGGAACCAGAAAAGAGCTCTCAAGGCTTCAGCTTGGCCCCGAACTCTGTGGGCATCTGTAGCATATAGCAGATCTTCCCTGATGTGTATTTACTACCCTTGACTTCTTGCGTGCTTGTCTCCTTCAAGGCAGCAGCACGGCCCAAGGGTCTAAGCACAGACTTGGCCACAGATATGTGATCCTCTGACCCTTTCTGTACTGGGGACTGTCCTCTGGCCTTTTGCTTCTGCCCTGTGTGAAATAGCATAGAAAGTGTGGCACAGAAACATCACAAAAACGAATTTGTGTTTTTTAAGCGTTTTGAAATCCCTTGAGTAAAAACTATAGTTTATATCTTCTGATGGCAGAACTACATTTCTAAATTCATGCATTGGTACGGAAGTAGCTTACATTTATTATTTGCAATTACAGTCCGCTCTGCTGTAACCTGACATCTGCTTCCTTAAAAATTACTGTCCTGTGCAAAATAAACCCCAAACACACATGCACAAAACCACAGGGCTTATGGGAAAAATGGGTTTTAGGGGCACAACACTCAAAACACTTAACTGCACATTAAAAATAAGACACGAATCTAATAAAAACAGTAACGGTTTTACACATTAAATGGTTAAGAAATACACAGTCGCTGCAGTAAATACGGCACCTCACCTTGAAAAAGCCCCGCGATGGCTTGTGGCTGTGGGTGTTGGCACCTGCCACGGCTCCTGAGTTACTGTGGAAGGAGGGGGGGTGGAAGGAAGGTTGTGTGAAGTCAGACGTGGACGGGCATGGCTCGTAACACGCAGCGCACAGAGGTAGCCATAGGTGTTTGAGGGGTGTGCGTGTGTTTGTGTATTCGTGGGTGACTCCATTCACCTCTCGTGTCTTGCAAATGAAACTGTGCGTGATTTCAAATCACTCCACTTGCAAAATGAATTACAGCAGAATTGGCCACACCAATTATATTACATAGATTTGAAATCTCCGAATCACTCCGACACCAAATCCAGGGTGCTCAGTTACACACAACCACCAAATACAGCCACGCTTTCTAGTCCTGACCTTTAATTTCCCCTTGCTTTGACTGTTGGATTCTTTGTGGTGAGTAAGCTTTTCGTGTACACAAATTACTTAAAATTAACTTTAGGAGGGCGCCTGGGTGGCTCAGTCAGTTGAGCATTCAACTTGGGCTCAGATCCTGATCTCACGGTTTGTGCGTTTAAGCCCCGCGTCGGGCTCTGTGCTGACAGCTCAGAGCCTGGAGCCTGCTTCGGATTCTGTGTCTCCCTCACTCTCTGCCCCTCCCCCACTCATGCTCTGTCTCTCAAAAATGAATAAACATTAAAAAAAAATAAAAAATTAAATTAACTTTAGGGGCACCTGAGTGGCTCAGTCAGTTAAGCTTCTGATTCTTGATCTCAGCTCAGGTTTTGATCTCAGGGTCGTGAGTTTGAGCCCTGCATTGGGCTCTGCACTGGGTGGGAAGACTTAAAAAAAGAAAGAAAGAAAATTAAATTAACTTTATTAGGCATTGCATTTTGACTTAATTAAAATGGAGTTAATGAAAATTATAATTTAACCATAGCTTTGGCTACTTGAAAGACAGGCGCCCTAAGTGACATTTCTATCATTTCATATAGAGATATTGTTTTCTTTTTAATGTAAGTGGTTAGTTAAGTAAATGACTAATTAGATATTTGCCTTTAGGTGAGTCTTTCTGTTTTTCATAACTCCTCGAATCCCGATGGATAAAAGAATTTTTACCACAACACACACCCCAGGGTGTGTTTTTCTTGAAATAGACAAAAGGTAAGTACCTCTTTAGGCCTGAAAGACATAGAGAAAAATGTGAGAACGTTTACATTACGTTTACATACCTCTACATTATGTAACAGACATCTATCCATTTGCCCATTTGATTTCTGTTAGTTTGCAGTTTATTTTTAATATAAGTAGTTTGCATATTCTACTTCTCAGATTTAAATTTGATTTCAGAGTTATGTTTGATTTTACAATAGTCTGCTTTAGGTAAGTCAGGACTTAATTATTGTTCTATTTCACACAAGAGAACAATGAACCTGGCCACATAGTATGTGATGTGTTTGAAATGGGACCAAAACTCTGGCCTCCTACTTCCTGTGCCAAAGTGATTTCCACCAGACAAGGGCTTCCCCAACCAGGCTCTGATGAAATGTTTATTAGTCTGAAGTGAGGGGGGAAACAAAGGAAAAATAAGAACAGGTTTTTGTTTTTGTTTTTGTTTTTGTTTTTGGTAAAGGTAAGTTTATTTAATTTAAAACATTATTACGTATTTTGAACTTCCGTCCTTTCTACTTTTTTGGTATAAAAAGAGTCTTAAAGAAGAGTGATAGTAGATAGTAGTTGTTCCTTATTATTGTTTTTTAAATAAATTGATTTGGAAAAAGAAACATTGTTATCCCCTGATGAGTACCCTCTGTTTTCCCCCACATTTATTTTTAAATTTTACTTATTCATGACACGTGAAAATCTGGGGATCAGTGCACCACGGCACACGTAAGTGTAGAGCAAAAGAGTCAGAAAAGCTCGCATAGTTATTCGTTTTGATTTTTAAAAAATCTTAACATCTGAAAATAGGCTTATTTAATAGTAGACAGCCTGAAACTAAACAATAACAGTGAAATACTCCATATAATGTCATCTATAGAAAGTAAGAACGTTTAGCTGGAGATATTTAACGGTTTACATTTATTGCATGAGAAAGTATTTGTGCATTTGTACACACAGAAAACATTTATGGGGTCGGGTCTTCCTAAGTCATCCTGAAGACTTTGAATTCACAGCTTTCCCATGAACCTCACGTTTCTGCGTGCCGGTTGTCTGTCTGTCATCACCTTCTAGGCGACATTGCTTATGTACAGTCTTAACCATGCCGTGTAAATTTGTAGCCCCCCCCCCCATTCATTTGACATCATAAACATTTTTCTGCATTATGGTGTGATCTTTGTAAACTTTTTTTAAGTAGGGGGGCATCAGAGACCCACGAGGAACTTGCTAAAAATGCGGATTCCTGGTCTTACCCCAGCAGCCCTGACTTAGCCTGTGGTGAGCCTGTGAATCGTCTTGTAGCAAGTTCCGCGGGTGATTTTGATGCACTCTGTCCAATGACCAGCATTTCTTAGATTGTGTAACCATTTCCCCAGCGTGGGCACTCAGGTGGTTTGCTCTTACAAATGCGGTAATGACATCTTCCGTGTACCTGTTTTTTTCTTTCGTATTTAGAATTAAGTAAAAAAGTATTTTTAAAAGTGTATAAAGTATGAAAATTGCTTGCTGCCCGTGCTGTGTGTGTTCCCAGAGCAGTGTCTCTGCCGGGTTACCTACCTCAGGATCTGCTGGGGACATCCATCTTGGCGTACATGCACCCCGAAGACCGTTCTCTCATGGTTGCCATACACCAAAAAGGTGAGGGCCTGCTTCTTTACAGGAGCAACCGCTCATCTGCTCCGACTCTCCATTTCATTTCTTGTTAGAGCTCCTCTTAAGGTCTAATCACTACAGCTCACCCTTCAACAGGTAAGCAGTGTGTTGAAGCTACCAAAACAGTTTCTTCTCTATTTGGACATTTCTGAAAACCTTACTAAATGCCTGGGAACAGCCATTTGCAATAAATACCTGCGTTAAATAAATTCTAATCTCGTCGTATTCTCTTATTTAGTCTTGAAGTATGCAGGCCACCCTCCCTTTGAACACTCACCCATTCGATTCCGTACCCAAAATGGAGATTACGTCATATCGGACTCCAGCTGGTCCAGCTTCGTGAACCCGTGGAGCCAGAAGGTTTCTTTCATCATCGGTCGGCATAAAGTTTGAACGTAAGTCCATCAGTGTTGGTGTTTTATAGAAGGACTTTTTTTTACCAAATAATATTCTTCCACCCACTGACACCCTTTGAATCAATTGACACATAAACCGAATAAAGCACAGAATGTTTTTAAAGTGCTTTTGGAACACAGTGTGGCAGTACGCGTCAAGAGCCTTAAAAGATTTCTACCACTTTGACCTCATGATTCCCTTATGGGAACAGTCTAAGGCAACATGCCTAAATACAGAAAAGCTTTACAAAGAAAAGACATCTTTTGCACCATTGTTCAATCATAATGACAGACTTAGAGCAGCTTATATGCCCATCATTAAGAAAGTTCTGGAATATTTGACATGTTGTGTTATTGGTCAATACAAATTTTTGCAAAGATTATATAACATGAGAAATTGATAATAGATTAGACTTAAAAAGCAGCATACAAAATTGCTGATGCCATATGGTCATAACATGTTCAAAAGACACACAAACATTGTAAAACAGGAAAAAGAAGAAGAAAGGTAATACATTAAAATACAGATTTTGGCTATGTGTAAGGTAATGGGGAGATAAGGGTTTTTGTTTTTTTTTTCTCTTCTGAATTTTAAAGTTCTCTTTACTGAGTGTGTAAAATTTTTTGTATCAGCTTCTGCTATCAAATTCCACTTATTTGTGTCCATTTTATCAAATCTTTTTTTTTTTTAAGTTTATTTATTTTAAGAGAGAGAGTGTGTGTGTGGGAGGGGCAGAGAGAGAGGGGGAGACAGAGGATCCCAAGCAGGCTCTGCACTGTCAGCACAGAGCCTGATGTGGGGCTTGAACTCACGAACCGCGAGATCATGACTTGAGCCTAAATCAAGAGTCAGACGCTTAACCCACTGAGCCACCCTGGCGCCCCTCAAATCTTTATTTTTTAAAAAATTCGATGCTTTTTAGTTTTTATTTTCCTGCCCAGCACGGCTGACTCAAGCCTCTTTGATGGCTGCTGCTCGTCCGTGTGACAGGACCTTGTGAAATGGACCTGAAACAACCTGGCCCGCCATTCCTGTCCCCTAAAATACTCCGAGCCTCTTGACTTTTTGGTTTAAAATTTAAAACTGACCTGCAAGTTTCTCAGCTGGGCCGTAGGCTCTTCACAAAGACCGTGAAGTCTTTGTTTTTGAAGCACGGAAATTATACTTAACTCTTCAGGATCCTGCTGAGATTGAGAAATTAATTCTGTCTTCTGTGTTTTGTTATACAGCTTTGTGCACATGAGCGCAAAACTGAGAGCAGTAGGTCTGCCGGTAAGACTGACTTTGCCATGTCTTCATACTGTACTAGAGGGCACCTAGCCGTGGCAGGAAGAGGTCCCAAGGTCCTCCTGCGTCGGTGTACGTCTGGGTTCAGCCCTCAGCAGAGCAGATCTGGAACCCTAAGCAGAGAAGTGGGCTCCATGCCGCCCTAACTCATGAGACCAAATTTGTGCTAGGGAGCTAGTGTAATAATTAGGATAAGAAATATGACTGCCCAGTGTTATTCACGTTGGTCAGAAAGGACATTTTTTTTCTGTAGGAAAACTTGTGGGGAAGTGAAAATAAGCAGGTGGTTGCTTAGTATGACTGTGAGAAACCCCAGGGCAGGTATGATTGCTTTCATGAGACATCTGTCTGTCTACTGGTCTGCGTACCCTCCCTGTCAGTGCCAGAGCCACGTCCCAGATGCCCCACGTGTCCTTTCAGTTTTTTTATTATTAACTGATACCCAAGTGCTCCCCACGTCTGCAGATTAAAAAAAAAAATTATACCTGTGTCTGCATCTCAGTTTTCAGAATTATGTAAGGGAAGTATTCAGAGTCTAGTAAGTATTAATCTTGTAATATAATTGTAAGGTAATTGTCCATAGTGTTTATAAAATGATTTTAACAAGTGCTTAGGGATCCCTGGCTGTGTCAGGCATCATGCTAGACGCTGAGAACGAGATGGTAAACCAGATAGACGTCCCCTCTACCATCACAGGGCCCCTAGCGTAGCAGGAGAGCCAGGATATGGAGGTGGCACGGTCACCTGTGAGCAGAGCTTTGGAGAGTGTGGCAGTTGAAGCAGGAAGTAGATAGTTAGCAGGACCCTGTCTGTGGGCAGGCAGGTTATGTGCTGTTTCCTCTCATTCTACACTTAAAATCCGTGTTCGGCGAAAGAGTAACCCTGGCAGAGGTCACTGAGGGGAGGAAGTTGCAAAGTGCAGACGAGAACCAGGTTTTCTCCCTGACTCTTCGTGCACCTTCCTTCCGTCCCTGGTGCTGCCCGGCATTTGCCGCTGCCCACAAAGGCCCTGTCTCTGCAGCCTCCACATTAATCGTCTTGAGTTTCATGATTAGTGATTGAACATACAACTTCCCTTTCTAGAAAGTTTCACCAACAGGAATACGTAAATCTCATAATACAAAGCAGTCTGCCCTATTTCCATTTCGGAATTTCACTTGAAAAATAAAACCCAAACATTTTTGGAAGGTATTCAAGCTCATAGTGGACGGATGCGTTGATCACAAATCAGATGTACTTTATTCAACCAGCCTGCCCCTTCACTGACCTATTCCTGCTTGTACGTGCCAGGCACTGTTGGAGGCACTGGAGAGGTGAACAAAATCGACCAGAGAGCCTCACCCCACAGTGCTCGTGTGGCAGTGGGAGGCACAGGCAACAGACCAATGGAGTGTCGCATACAGTGCGCCAGGCTGTGCGTTCCAGTACGGCTTGCCATTTACGTACCACATGCATGATGCTGTGCTGATAGACATTGGTTGGCACCATCCACGGTCTGTGCACCGAGGGAGTCGACGTTGCCGGGGGGGGGGGGGGGGGGGGGGCGGGGTCTGGACAAAGAGGGAGGTGGTCTCCGGAGGCAGAGCTCTTCCTGACTGATGCTGCTGACATCCTGTGGTTTGTGGATAATTACTTCTGTCTTTGGGACAGCAGCTCAGTTTTTAGGGAATTGGGCTGTGTGTTTAAGTTGCGAGAAACAGTGGCTATGGCAGAATGGAAAAAGGAACGCGTTGACTTTGGAGTCAGGCATGTCGACTGGAACCCTGACTACTGCTTCTGCGTCAGGTGACTCGGCAAGGGTCCAGACCTCTCTGGCGTCACGATGATTCCTGCTTTGTAGGGTTTGGAGGACTCAGGAGATACATGCCTGACTCAGTAGATCATATCAGTGGTACCTTAGTTACTCAGGTACCAAGAGGCAGTACGCCACCGTAGCAAACGTGCACTCTGGAGCCCAGGCTCTGGTCCCTTTGTGAATACCTGCTTAGACTTCACCAGCTAGGTGACTTCGGGCAAGTTTTCAACTCTGGTGAAGGACGTAATACTTGCTAGAGCATCCGGAACGGTGCCTGTCACGTCGGAAGGGCTTAGAAAATGTTATTCTTGCTGTGTGTTATAAAAGATACATAGAAGTCATTTCCTGCATAGAAGTCAGTTCCTTCCCTTCTTCGCGATGATTTCTGCTGGCATTTCTGCCCCTGGCTGTGTTCAGGTAGTAGTTTTAAAAGGCTCTAGTATAAACAAGACTAAGGGTACCATGACAGCCACGTTTTCACCAATAGGTGGGTGGCAGAACCACCTTTATAACATAACTGAAGTGCTTGGGTACGTTAAACATTAAATGTTGTTTGGCAGACCTAGGGTCTTAAAATTCCTAGCATAGGTTATTGAGTTAATGTTGAATTTTGAAACCAGTAGCTGGTGAAGATACTTTGGTAGGTAGAGAGGTTACTCGTCACTGATTTTAGGTTTCTACAAATTCAGTGCTGATACAATTGTGGAAAGAAAGATTAGAGCTCTAGACAAGCCAGAGAAGCCTCTTAATGTCTCATTTGTTTCTTAGTATTTTCTCTGCCTCCATAAGTGGAATTTTAGCTTTATATTTTCTGTTTGAAGTCTGAGAGTTGCTTTGTGTAAATATAGATTTATTATTTGAACATTCTGTTTAAAGGTCACCTTAGACATGGGGTGCCTGGGTAGCTTAGTTGGTTGAGTATCCAGCTTCTGCTCAGGTCATGATCTCACGGTTCGTGGGTTCGAGCCCCACATCGGGCTCTGTGCTGACAGCTCGGAGCCTGGAGCCTGCTTCCATTCTGTCTCCCTCTCTCTCTGCCCCTGAAAACGTTAAAAAATTTTTTTTAATTTTAAAAATTAAAAAAAAATCACCTTAGACTTTATTGTAAATTCATTTCGAATTGCTTGACTCCATCTTTCACTTGGCACCTTGTAGGAGTCCGCTGAATGAGGATGTTTTCGCGACCCGAATAAAAAAGACGAACCATAATGACAAAGATGTAACAGAATTGCAAGAACAAATTCACAAACTTCTCTTACAGGTAAAGAGAGATTTTAAAAAGCAAACACAAAATTTCCATAGTCGTGTTTTATTTTAACATTTGCTCATAGTGAAGTCACTTCACAAAGGTACACCGCAAGGAGAGAAAAATCTTTACCGTCTGCGTTCCAGGAGTTTTTGTTTTCCTGGTTGTTTTTTAAATTCAGTTTTATTAATCTTGTTCCTGACTGAAACGCACAGAACATTCTTTTAAGATCCCATTCTAAGCAAATCGAGTCATAGTAGGCAGGTAAGACAAGGAAGCTCTTTCTAAATGAGAACATCCTTCTTGTATTTCCAACACTAGCCATGTGCTCAACTTCTGGGATCTGCCGTATTTTTTTAAACAATAATTCTAATTGTAAAGGATGGGGGCAGAGGGATGGCAGGTCTCAGCATCTCTGGTTACTCCAAAACAAACGTGGCAAAAACCACTTCTTGAAAGCAGATGCCAAAAATGATTTCTACTGGAGACCCAACTAATAAGCTTGTGAAGCGTTGACTGATGGTGTCACACAGAAAACCGTGCGCGCCGTAGCTTCCAAACCGTCTTTTGTAAAGTCTCTAGGGTTCGTGAAGGAAGTTCGTGGAAAAAAGTATGGTATTTAATTTGTTCCGTCTGTTCCAAACTCAGCATAAAGAACTACTAGAGTTCACTGTCCTATTTTGTGACCTCTCTTATAACCATGTGTGGCTTTGTAAAGACTTGTCGTTCTAGAAATGTCCACCGGGCTAGAGAACTAGACTTTGCCCTTGAGAGTTAGCCGAACGAGAGAGGAATGTCTTTTTTGTCAGCCTCGGGCCGGCAGCATGGAGCTTCACACACCGCACGGAGGATTTCGGAAGCGTTCAGCTTCGCGTTCGGTGATCTCAGACACACTCTGGGTGCCAGCCGCTGTGCCTGTCCCCGGGCGGCAGTACCTGGCAGGAGCAGCGCGTCGGAGGCGCGTCGTCTGGTGAGGCCGGCGGGCCCCGCGCTGCGCACGCGCACGGGGAGCCGGTACGTGAGCCACGTCGCGTCTGCGCAGGCGCGCCCTCCACCCTCTGCGTCCTGGGAGCGCGTGTGCGCTGCTCCTGCACCTCAGCGCCTGTGACTTCCTGTTAGAGATTCCGGACCTTACTCTATCGCAGACGCCATGCTTACCCCGTTTTGGTTTGAAACAATGGCTGTTAAAAGAAAATACCAGCTTTGGAAGGTGATATTTGGGTTTATTGTACGATTTCTAAAGATTACCGTATTGCGAATAGACGTGTGTGAAGTCTCATTTGTACTGGCCGTGCCGAGGCTCGGGGAGGAAAGTGAGTTAACGTGGTCACTGTGTTGTTCTCAGCCGCCATGTCCTCAGAGAACCGGAAGTTACGTGTGTTTTGTTCGTGTATCTTTTAATGTACATGTTTATAATTTCTGAAGCACCTTCTCTCATTCTTTTCCCTCAGCTGACTTTGCAGCAGGTCTCCGCCAGTCTAAACAAAATTAAGAATCTCGGTCAGCAGCTCTACATTGAGTCAATGGCCAAGTCACCAGATAAGCAAGTAACGGCGATGCGCACAGGACGGCTTGGCGGTGAGTCAGCGGGGCAGCGCCCAGACCTCCTCCCACGGCTCTGCCCTCTCCTGGGGTGACGTGGGCGTGTGAGCAGAAAGCCACAGGCCGGTGCTGTCACCTTTCACCTTTCCTTGCCCCGGTGACGAGAGCAATAATGATAATGGCAGCAGCAAATACTGCTCGGGAAGCTAAATGGTATTAGAGTGTATTTCCGTGTATTTCCACTAAAGAATTAATGTTTTTGGTAACACCAGCAGATTCATAGATTCTTCCGAATAAGGTATCTATAAATCAAAAAAGTTAATTAAAATTTTTTTAATTTTTTTTTGGGGGGGGGAGAGAGAAACAGCGCAAGTGGGGGAGGGGCAGAGAAAGGGAGACCAAGAATCTGGGAAGCAAGCTTTGGGATCTGAGCTGTCAGCACAGAGCCGGAAGCAGGGCTCCAACTCACGAACTGTGAGATCATGACCTGAGCCGAAGTCCCACCTTAACAGACTGAGCCACCCTGATGCCCCAAAAGAGTTAATTTTAGAGTATGTTTCAGATTTTAAAAAGTACATTAACATGATAATTCTGTCATTTAGAACAAATGAAGAATATTTATGACCTCAACTGAATGTAAAATTGGGGATTTTTTTTTTTAAATACATGTTTATGAGGTAAGGAATGTTCCTAAGGAATTGGATCAATCATGATGATTGACATTGTTTAGAAAAGTTAACCTACTGGCATTACATGGCAGAGGAAGGATCTGTGATATAACGTAGAGACCAAGTTATATTAACTTTTTTAGTTTAGTTAGTTTTCCCTTCACTTGTCTTCCTGAACGTTAATATAACTTTGGAAGTCATCATAGGTTTGGTCACCAGAATATTATTAATGGCCTCTATCATTGTCAGATGTGGGTATTTACACAGTAGGGGTGAAATTTCTTCTCTAAAGTCAATAAGAATAAAAAATAATCATAGCTATATCCTTCAGTACTTGCCATGATTTACACAACAAAAACATCCAACCACTGCTCTTTCAGGTGGTATCACAGGGAGCCCTGAGGCTGCCCTCCTGATACAGCATGCCCAGTCCATGGGTTTTTCTTGTTGCCTTGGTAGGAGGTTTAGCACTCTGCTTGTTTCTTTTGCTGTAGCTTTAAGGGCACGAGACAGAAACAACTTTTTTTGTCCCTTGAAACCATCAGATTTCCTACCTTAAGTATCTGACTTGCTGTATGTTATTATCCCATGTCCTAGCATTGGGACTTCTTTAGGGAGATTTGACGGCTAAAATTTGTACATCTTTTCTTTATTTAAAGAAAGTGGTCCACTTTGTGCTGCTCACTGCTGCTTAGGCCTAGGACCTCATGTGAGGGCCACAGTTTTTTGTCCTGACCTCTATATTTCTTGTCAGAGTGGAAATCCTTTCTTACCTTCTGCTTTGTTCAGTTTCGTATGACCCACCACTGGCCTGGAAGTGCCATCACTATCATGGTTTAAAGGCTGTATTCAAGTTGTAGCTAATTCTGTGCATTTATGATGCTATTCTAGAAACTGACATTATCCTACTACTTAGCTATATGCTGTATTTGACTCTAACACACATAGGGCGTGTCTTTTGGGTGATAGGGAAGATCTGCCATTTGATAGAGCTTCGGAGAACTAATGTTACTTGGGCATCTTGATTTTATTAACATCTCAAGACCTACAAGTTTAAAGAGCTAGTAAAAAAATCTTTATTACAACTTACTCAAAAGAAACAAGTATGCAGCTTCAGGATAATCTTATAATTTAAATATTAGAAATTGAGTAGAAATAAGTCCAATCAAAAGGAAAATAGTAAGTAGTCCTTGTGTACATAGCTTACGTACAGGGTGCCAGAGCCAACAAGAAGATAAGGTTTTAAGTTTATATTTTTACTTTTCTTAAGAGGGCAGATTAGGCTTTGAAATAGAGGACAATGGGAAATTTTCAAAAGTTAATATGGGAAGCCAAGGACTAACAAAGATATAAAGCCCTTTCATCAGCTTTATATACTGATGCCAGTTGCTAGAAGCAGCTAGAGAAATTGGGGAAAATGTTCCAGTTCTGGGGTGGTAGTGCTTGAGGGAGAGATCTTGATCGATGAACTGAACTCATTCAGGGTGAGCGTGCTTTGGTTTCTGCTCAGGGAGAGATGGAAAGAGCATCATTCCAAACTGAGAAGGAAAAAAGCCATATGGCAGCAAATTCATGAGCTTTCTTGAACATGTCAGAGTACTGAGGCTACGTGGCAACCAACAGGCCTAAAATCTAAGGGAGAAACGTGCTTGCAGGCAGAAGTGAGATCAAGCCCTGGATACTGATGCACTAGCTGACGGAACTAGTAACTCGCAAGAGACAGGCCTCCAAGGCATAGTACCAGGGGAAGACCACAGGCTGCAAGTGGAGCAGATATAGGAAAAAACCCAAAGCTCTCTTGCGCACCAGCCACCACGTAAGTACAAAATGTCACTAGAGGAATTGGAAAGCTCTAACGACATTGAATGGACCCATAGCAACGGCAGACCTTAGGCCTGGCCAACAAATTAGGTTAACTCGAACACAGACCCAGCAGAAGGAAAGGCATGCTAGTCTCCACTGTCCTACACAAGATACTCAGTTTTCAACATATGAAAAGGCAAGGAAAAAAACTCCCAAGAGATAAAGCAGCCATCTGAACAAGAGACGGATATGACACAGATGTTGGAACTACCCGACAGGGAATTTAATACATTAAAATCTATGGGACAGTGAGCAGCATGCAAAACCACATGGGTATCATAGCATAGAGATGGGACATAAAATAAAGGATCAAAAAGAAATACTAGAGTTGTAAATATGTCTTGGATGGGCACTGAACACACCCAAAAAAGGAATCCATAAACTTGAAGATCAATACATACAGGTTATGTCAACTGAAACACAAAGAGAAAGAAACATGTAGAATAGAGCCTCTAAGAACCTTGAGGCACTATCAAATGATCTAACATAAGAGTAATGGAATCCCAGAAGAAATACTGGAAATAACGACCAAGAATTTTCCACAGGTAAGAAGAACACCAAGTAGCATAGATACAAAAAATAACCAAATAAAAACCAATCACAAGATAAAAACACCACATACTTGGGGAAAAAATACACCACATACTTGGAAATATCATATTCCAATTGCCAGAAACAAAAGCAAAGAGGATATCTTGAAGGTAGCCAGAGGAACATAGACTACATACAGAAAAACAAGGATAAGAATTACAATAGGCATTTTTTTTAGATGCTGGGGACACTAGAAAACAAAATGTCTTAAGACAAAAAAATTGTTAGTGCAGAATTCCCTACGTGGTGGAAAGTATCTTTCAGAAATGAAGGAAATTGAAAGATTTCTTAAACAAAAACTAGGCGGGGAGTGTATTGCCAGCAGATCTAGTCTATAAGAAACGCTAAGGGAATTTCTAAAGGGGGAAGGAATATGGTACCGGACATAAAACTTGGATCTACACAAAGAAATGACAAGCACTGGAAATGGAGTTAATGAAGAAGTTTTATTTTTTACATATTTTTAATTGCCCTGGAAGGTAACCGACTAACGCAAAAATACTCTTCTGCTTTTGTGGTCTATGTTAAAATACTGCAAAGGATTGGGGGAGGCACTGGAAATGTGCTGCTGTGGAGGCCTTACATCAGAAGCAATAT
This sequence comes from Felis catus, assembly GCF_018350175.1. NCBI lineage: Eukaryota > Metazoa > Chordata > Mammalia > Carnivora > Felidae > Felis > Felis catus. Next base: position 5,376,841 of record NC_058375.1, read on the forward strand.
ATTATTTGGAGGTAGAAACTGATTTCTAAAAGATGTATGTTGTGAAATTTAGAACAGCTATCAGAACTAGTTTCTAAAGAAGCAATAAATGTCATTTGACGCGATAAAGTGGAACTTAAAACATGTAAAGCAAAATGAGGCAGAAAAGAAACAAAAACCCAGATGGAACAAGTGGAAAACAGCTAGCAAAGTGGTACACTTTAATTCAGCTATATCCATAATCACATGAAATGTGAATGGCCTCAATATACCAGCTAGAAGACTGACATTGTCAGTGGGTGAAAAAACGAGAGGCATCCGCGTAGTATCTACAAGAACTCATTTTGCAAATAAAAATATAGGTTACGAGCAAAAGGTTACAAAAGATTCACATGCTAACAGGAATAAAAAGAAAGCCGGAAAGCTGTATTAATATCAACTAATGTAGACTTTAGGATCATGAACTTTATCAGGGAGGGTTTCAGAGGGATATTGCATGACAACAAAGTGGTTGATTCTCTGAGAGCATGTAACAGTCCTAAAAGGTTATGCACCTAACATCAGAGCTTCAAAATACACGAAGCAAAAACTGATAAAAACTTTGAGAAATAAACAAATCCTCAGTGGTAGAGACTAACAAACCTCTCTCTAATTGATAAAACAAGTGGACAGAAATTTAGCAAAAGTATAGAAGATCTGAACAACACCATCAACAAGATTGGCTTGAGCATGTATGGAACATTCCAACCAACAACAACATACTTATTTTTCTGAAGGGCACATGGACCATTCATCAAGATAGACCTTATTCTAGGCCATAATACAAACCTTAACAATTAAAAAAATATATAAATCATACCAAGTATATTCTCTGACTTGATTAAACTAGAAATCAGTAACCGAAAGGTTTATCTAGAAAATTCCCAAATGTTTGAAAATTAGAGAACACATATCTGAGTAACCTACAGGTCAAGGTCTTAAAGGGAAGTAAAATTATTTTGAAAGGAATGAATTGAAAAGACAACAAAAAAAATTGTTGAATGAAGCTAAAGCAGCGCTTAAAGGGAAATTGATATAGTGTTGATTGTATAAGAAAAAGAAAAAAGGTCTCCATCAGTAATCTCAGCTTTCTCCTAAGAAACAGGAGCAAGAAGAGCAAATCCAAGGTAGGCAGAAAGAAGGAAATCTTTAAAACCAGGTATCGATGGAATTGAAAATAGAAATAAGAGAAAATAAGGGGCACCTGGGTGGCTCAGTTGGTTAAGCATCCGATTTCAGCTCAGGTCATGATCTCAGTGTCCATGAGTTCGAGCCCGGCGTCGGGCTCTGTGCTGACTGCCCAGAGCCTGTTTCAGATTCTGTGTCTCCCTCTCTCTCTGACCCTCCCCCGTTCATGCTGTCTCTCTCTGTCTCAAAAATAAATAAACGTTAAAAAAAATAAAAAAAAAATAAGAGAAAATGAAATCAAAAGCTGATAAAAATAAAGTTAACAATCTTTTGGCCATACTTAATCAGAAAAGAAGACAGAAATGGCCAGTATTGGGAATGAAAGGTCACACAGATGTTAAAGTGACTACAAACAACTCTATCCCCCCAACTATGGTCTGTTATTTGAAAGAAACAAGCTATCAGAACTCAGTGAAAATGGGACACCTGGGTGGCTCAGTTGGTTAAGCATTCGACTTCAGCTCAAGTCATGATCTCACGGTTCATGGGTTCGAGCTCCACATCTGCTCTGTGCAGACAGCTCAGAGCCTGGAGCCTGCTTTGGATTCTGTGTGTGTCTCTCTCCTCCCTCCCTGACTCATGCTCTCTGGCTCTCTCTAAAAAATAAATAAACATTAAAAAAAAAAAAAAGAACTCAGTGTAAAAGTGATAGGTAACTAGAATAGACTTCTGTCTACTACAGATACTGAATTTGAAATTGAAAACCTTACAAAAAGAAAACTAGGCCCAGATGCTTTCACTGGAGAGTTCTGTCAAACATTCAAGGAAGTAATAATTCCAGTCTGTACATAATCTTTGTGTCAGAAAATTGAAGACGGAAAAAAATAGAAGAAGGAAGTTTGGAAAGGAAACTCCCAAACTCATTTTATGAGCCCATTAGTACCGTAATACTGAAACAAGATAAAGACAATTCAAGAAAAGAAGATTGTAGACCAGGATCCCTCATTAACATATTTGCAAAATCATCAAATCGAACTCAGCAAAGTATAAAAAAGGCAAATACATCACAATCAAATATGATTTATTCTAGGAATGCAAGGTTGGTTCAATATGTAAAAGTCAAGCACTTTAATTCTTCATGTTAACAATAAAAAAGACAAACCATCAGATTATTTTAGTAGATGGAGAAAAAGCATGTGACAAAATTCAACATCTACATATGATAAACATTCAAAAATGAGAAATAGAAAAAGAATTGCATTAACCTGACAAAAAGGCATCTGCAAACACCTACAGCTAATGTTATGCTTGATGGGAAGAGAATGCTTTTACCCTAACCTAGAGAACAAGCCAAGGGTATCCACTTACCATGTCTTAATATTAGACTGGAAGTCCTGTCCAATGTAGTAGGCAAGAGAAAGAAATAAAAGACATACAGATTGGAAAGGAAGAAATAAAACACTTTCCATTCACAGATGACATGACTATCTACATAGAAAAATTCTAAAGGATCTACAAAAAAAAAAAAAACTACTGATTTTAGCAAGGTTACAAGGTACACAGTCCATGTGGAAGATCAGTTAAATTTCTGTGTACTAACAAGGAACAATTGGAAACAAATTTTTAAAAACTATGCAAAACTGAAATACTTAGGTACAAAATCTAACAGAAGATATGAAATAATCCATATACAGAAAACTATAAAACATAGATGAAAGAAAAACTTAAAAGTACTAGGTGAATGAAAAGATATATCAAATTCATGATTTAGAATACTCAGTATTGTTAAGATGTCAGTTCTCTCCAGGTTGGTCTGTACATTCAATGTAATTCCAATTAAACTCTCAGCAGGATTTTTTTTTTTAGGTATCATCAAGAGGATCCCCAAACTTATATGAAAAAATAAACTAAAATAGCCAAAACAGTTTTGAAAAAGAAAAGCAGTGTTGGAGGACTTACTCTACGTGATTTCAAAACTTACTAATTAAGGGGCGCCTGGGTGGCTCAGTCGGTCGGGCGTCTGACTTCGGCTCAGGTCATGATCTCGCAGTCTGTGAGTTCGAGCCCCGCATCAGGCTGTGTGCTGACAGCTCAGAGCCTGGAGCCTGTTTCAGATTCTGTGTCTTCCTCTCTCTCTGACCTTCCGCCGTTCGTGCTCTGTCTCTCTCTGTCTCAAAAATGAATAAATGTTAAAAAAAATTAAAAAAAAACTTACTAATTAAGACAGTGTGGTATTGGTGAAAAGATCAGTGGGACAGATTAGAGACAAAACAGACTTACACACATGCAGTTTTTTTTTTTTTTAATTTTTTTTTTCAACGTTTATTTATTTTTGGGACAGAGAGAGACAGAGCATGAACGAGGGAGGGGCAGAGAGAGAGGGAGACACAGAATCGGAAACAGGCTCCAGGCTCTGAGCCATCAGCCCAGAGCCTGACGCGGGGCTCGAACTCACGGACCGCGAGATCGTGACCTGGCTGAAGTCGGACGCTTAACCGACTGCGCCACCCAGGCGCCCCACACACATGCAGTTTTTGACAGAGGTGCAAGGTCAAGTCAATGGACAAAGGATAGTCTTTCCATCAGATGGTACTGAATGATTAGACATCCACATATATTAAAAAACTGAACCTCAACACACAGCTCACATGCTATATACAAAAGCTAATTCAAACTTGATTATAGACCTAAATGTAAAACTTAAAACTATAAACTTCTAGAAGAAATCTTAGGAGAAAATCTTTGTGATCTTGGGTTTGGCAAAGAGGTTTTAGATACAATATCAAAAGCATGACCTATAAAAGAAAAAATCGATGAGATAGGCTGTATCAAAATTAAAAACTTCTCCTTGAAGGACATTAGTAAGACAATGAAAAGACAATATTTGCAAATTATAGGTACAATAAAAAAATTCATATCCACAACACATAAAAAACTGTCAAAATTCGACAATAGGAAGATAAACAATCCAATCAGAAAATGGTCAGTGGGTGCCTGGGTGGCTCAGTTGGTTGAGCCTCTGACTCTTGATTTCGGCTCAGGTCATGATCTCATGGTTCGTGAGATTGAACCCTGTGTTGGGCTCTGCACTGATGGCACAGAGCCTGCTTGGGATTCTCTCTCCCTCTGTCTCTGTCCTTCACCTGTGCACATGGCACGCACACTCTCACTGTCTCTCAAAATAAATAAATAAACTTTTTTTTTAGTGGTCAAGAGATCTGACACTTCTGCAGTGAAGTACACCCAGATGGCAAATAGCATAGGAAACCATGCTCAATCTCAGTCATAAGGAAATGAAAACCACATGAGATACCATCACACACCAATTAGAATGGCTAAAAAGTAAAAGACAAAGTACTGACTATACCGAGTTGTGGCAAGAATGCAGAGTAACTGGAGCTCTCAGTGCTGAAGGTGATGTCAAATTGTACAGCACTTTGAGAAGTTTGGCAGTTTCTTACAAACTAAACATTTTCTCTTTTGCTATATGACCCAGCAATTCCATTCTTATTTACTCAAACAAAAGAAAAACTCAAGTTCACACGTAAACTTGTCTATGTGTTTATCACACTTCATTCATGCTCATCAAAAATTGGAAACAACATAAGATGTCATTACCATTTAGGTAAATGGTTAAACCAGTCCATCCACACAATGGAGTATTGCTCAGCAGTAAAAGGGAAGGACTTGATTCCTACAGCAACATATATGGATCTAAAATGCATTTTACCAAGTGGAAGAAGTCAAAATCAAAAGGTTACATATTCTACAATTCCATTCTAGAAAAGCATTCTTTCTGCATTGACCACAAAGGGACAGCTGAAGGGAAATTTCTGAGTGATGGAAACATTCTGTTTGTTACTCTGGTGGTAGAAACACAACTTTGTGTGCATTTGCTAAAAGTCATGGATCTGCATACCTCATCCCACCCAGAATGTAGAGGAAACCCAAAGTGATAGGAAGCCTGTGACAAATGAATCTAACTGCATCACAAATAAATGGCATTAAAATACTGAGGGTGTAAGGAAGAAAGGAGCTAAGTAGCTTTGGAAATCAGTGTGTTAACTGGATACCCAAGGACTAAATACAAAATGCAAATGGACACGAACACTGTAATCAAGTTGATAAACTTGTTTCTTATCCGAGTATGGCTTAGCAATTCCAAAGGTAATTTAGACGTAGGGTAGGTTGAACAAACAGGTGTGTATGTTATAGATAACAATAGTCAGATTCCTCACTATGAGAGAAGGAACTTACAGATCAGCAAAGAGGGAATGTTAGAATCGACTCTTGGTGCTGGGTTGGAGTTGAAGGTGTCAGCATGAACTCGTGCCTTTCTATTTAATGGATGCATGGTCAGATGGATAGACAAGGGTTAGCATACATGCATTATATTTACTGGTTTTCCCCATTGAATGGATTTACAAGGAAGTCCTTGTAGAAATAGGAAATTGCTATCAGTGGTCATTATGCTGTACACCTTAAACTTACACATTGCTATATGTCAGCTATATCTCAATAAATCTGAAAGGGGAAAAAACATTCACAGTAATAACTGCTGTGGGGAATATCCTCCAGTGAAAGCTAAAATTAATTGAAATATTTTTTTAATTGTGGTATATATATACATATGTATATGTATATACATATACATACATATACATATGTATATATATATTTTTTTCACCATTTTAAAATTTTTGGGGGGGTTCCTGGGTGGCTCAGTCTGTTAAGCATCCGACTTCAGCTCAGGTTGTGATCTCACAGTTCGTGGGTTCGAGCCCCACATCGGGCTCTGTGCTGACAGCTTAGAGCTTGGAGCCTGCTTTGGATTCTGTGTCTCCCTCTCTCTGCCCCTCTCCTGCTCACAGGCTCCCTCTGTCTCTCAAAAATAAATAAAAATGTTAAAAAAATTTTTTAACATTTTTATTTATTTATTTTTAAAGTTATTTGAGGGGGAGAGAGAAAGAGAGAGCAGGTAAGAGACAGTGATGGAGAGAGAGAGAGAATCCCAGGCAGGCTCTGCGCCATCAGCACAGAGCCCGATGTGGGGCTCAAACTCATGAACCGTGTAATCATGACCTGAGCCAAAATCAAGAGTTGGAAGCTTAACCACTGAGCCACCCAGGTGCCCCTTAACCATTTTTAAATGTGCAGTTTGGTGGCATTAAGTCCATTCAAGGACTTTTCCAGGGAGAACTCTGGCAGACAGCAGCTTAACCAATGATGAAGGCTGACAACACCCACAACAAAATATGTCAAGGTCATGTACCCTTGTGGTGTGGGGCACGGGGAAGGGCACAGCACCTCTGCAGGAACCCTCCCCAAGATGCATAACCTCAGCCTCATCATAGAGAACATCAGGGAAACTCACATCAAGGGGCAGATCAGGAGAGACCAGGAGAGACTGAGACATTGACACTTGAGATCACTGTGAATCTCAGGTTGGATCCTGGAGCAGAAAATGACAGTTCATGGTGCAGCAGGTGAAATCCAAATAGGCTGTGGTTGATTGGCAGTGTGCCACTGTGAATTCCTTAGTTTTGTTCATCCTGTTATAGTTCTGCAAGATGTTACATTAGTGGGTGCTGGGTAGAGGGTATTTGGGAACTCTACTATTTTTGTAGCCCTCTTTGAGTTTAAAATTATTAAAGAATTAAAAGTATAAAGGTTCATAAGTGAAAGTTAATGAGTCATCTTTCAGTTAATTCCCTCCAGAAATTGAGTGGTCTCTTCCACGCAGCTCAGATGACCTTCGTTAATAACAACAACAACCGTGGCTAACCCAGCCCCTCAGCAGTACTGAACATAGTTACTCGTTCCTTGAACCAGTTTACCTTCTGGGTCTCTGTGACGCCATATTTGGTGGGCTCTCTCTTACCTGTCTCCATGCTCTTCTTCCATCTCCATTATTAGCTCATTGCTCTCTACACAAGGTTGAAGTTCTTCAGTGCTCCAGCCTGAGGCCATGTGTCTTCCCTGTGTACCTCTGCTATCCAGTACGGCAGCTACTAGCCACTTTGGCAATCTAAATTCAAATTCTTTACAAATAAATAAAACTTAAAATTTAGTTCCTCAGTTGCTGTGGCCACATTTCACATGCTTAATTGTCGCATGAGGTGTTAGTGGCTACCATATTGGACAGTACAGATGAGGAACAGTTTTGTCATTGCAGGAAGTTCTGTTGGACATAGCATCTGCCTGGCAGCCCCTTACACTTCACGTTGTGTCTGGTTGCCCCCGTCCTGGTGAGGCTAGGATCAACCAGTCGGCAGGTAGTGTCAGCTCAGTATTGTAGAGTCTCCATCAGCCTTTTATCTAATAGTCTTATTCCTCGATAGTCTTTGCTGAAACATTTGTTTCACCCCTTTTTTGTAAAAAACAAAAGACAAATGTGATCATTTTGTGTGGATGCCTTTCTGTATCAGCGCATTTTTTTTTTTTAGATCTGACCTTGTTTTTAATAGCTACAGAATGTTCTACTGAACGTACACATGCTAAAGGGCCTGATCTAATTTTGTGGGGTAAGTTCATAGGTATATAATATTTTTAATTACACATCCTTTCCGTTTCAGATGAGCAGAAGGTCTCTTCTGCCTTCCTGACGTTGAAAGACAATAGCATGCATGTGGAGTCTAGTGAAGATTGGAGAAAAGACCAGTATAGCCCATCTTACCAGCAAATAAACTTCATTGACAGTGTTATCAGGTGTGAGATACAAGTTTTGAGAACATGCCAGTTTTTCCAAAAGCATACGTTGTCTCTGTAAGCACACACCTTCCATCGTACTTAATATCTATTGTCTTGATTGTTCACTGTAAGTCAGTAAGTATTTATGGAGTACCTACCTACAGTTGATAATAAATTGAACATTTCAAGGGATGCCAAACAGGAAGATTGGTCCCTTCTTTGAGGGAGCCATGGCACAGTTGAGAAGACAAGACCTTGATGATAAAAATTAAACGAGCCAAGGTTTGGAGATCAATTCCAGGCCGCAGTAAAAGAGATGTGACACTCCAGTGATTCAGGCTGGGACAGTCAGGGAAGACCTCATCAAAGGAGAGTGTAGGGCATACCCACGCAAAAGTGCCGTGAGAAGAGCAGAAATGTGGGAAGTGGCAAAATAGGGGCCAGGGAGGCACACGTGACCTAGTTATGTTGTTGCAGATACCTGAGGAGCTGCGACGTTCCGGCTTTGAAAAGGAAGAGCGCGTCCTCTTCATCCTCGGAAGACAGACAGAGCCACAAGGCAAATGATGCCCAGACCTTGCACGGTAACGCGAGTGCCCTCCTAGCCAGCCAGAGGATGGGTACAGAGCCATCCCTTTCTGGTTTTCCTTCAAGGTTTGGTCTCTACTTATTTCGTGAATCACCAACAATCCTGGTTTCCTATTGCTCCTTAATGGCCAGTTATAAACACCTGCAAACTTGGTCTTTAACATAAATTTCCTTTGAGGATTTTTCTTTTCACTGTCGGTTTCTCTCATGCCCCCAGCTGCGCCTCAGACCCCAGCCACAGCTCACTTGGAGATGTCTACTGCCAGGCGGTCCGCAGACGCTGCAGGACGCGCCCCCCGGAGCCTGTCCCCGGCGGCGCTGAGCCTGGGCTCTGGTACGAGCCAGTGTAGCTACGGCCGCACCGTTGTCCACGCCCCACCGCCAGAGTCAGGTGCCACGTTTACCTCCTGCTCTAAAGAACACTCCTATGAAATTCGGGGTCATGAGAAAACACGTCATTAATATCAGTTACTTAAGAATGACTTCTGGATTATAATTACGTCGTCCTTTCTTTAAATCAGTCCGTAGTTTTGGAAATACCACCTTTGTATCGGTTACATAGTTTGGACCGTATTTCTAAATCATTGTCATTTGTTGATCACATCAACTGACACGTGGAAGGCACTTAGAACTAGCAGAACCCAGTGACGTAGTAGTAAGTCCTCAGCAAGTGTTAACTATCACTAATGAGGTTGTTTATGAGGCTGCCTTAGGTCACTTTGTTGTTGCCCTTGAGAGAAGGTGTCCTTGTCAGACTGACATTGGCCGTGACCAGATGGACCGTATACACATCCAGATTTTTATATTGGCCTGATAACAATGAGGAGAGTGTGTCAAAACTCTCTTCCTTTGGGGCGCCTGTGAGGAGTTGGGGATGCCTGTCCCTTCTCCTTCAGACTCCACTGCCCACCCCCCAGGCTGGATGCCACGCCATGCCACAGTTCTTGTGGACGTTGGAAGGGGGCTACCCAGCGGCCATCGGGCGAGGTGTGCATGTGTGCATATGAGTGTGCCCCACGTTCTCAGTGGGGGGCGGGGCAGGTGGGAAACCCCTGAGGGCCTGTGGGGTGTTAAAAAGGGTTTTTAAGAAAACAAAGGAAAAAAATATCTCTCCCTTTTAACAACATAATGACTTGGTAAATTCTTCTGATGTCTACTTTTTGTTCCTTTTTACTGTCTCCTACCCTGTGACTTTGTCCTTACAACAATTTGGTGGATGAAGTAGTGGTGACAGAGGTGTTAAATCAGGTTTTTGGGTTATCTGACTTCTTGTTGCCGGTCTTCAGTGGCCCCTCAGGAAACGTGTTGAGCTCTTAATGGTGTGCAGCCATCTGTCCTTAGTCTTTCGTAGGAATTAACTCCTCTAATCTTGACACTGACCCTTGGAGACGGAGAGTACAGTATTGACAGGCGGGCTGGGGGTCGGTGGGAAGAGACCAGAGACACAACCGTTGGAGCTTAGATTATGTTTCTAATGAACTGAAAATAGAGTTTTATTGGAGCTGAGCCAGTCCCCCGGGAAAGAGCAGCTGCACAATTTTTTAGTATACCTTTTCTTAATACTTTCGATTCCAGTGTGGACATAATAGCTGCCGGTGACTCAGCCCATACAAGGTGGGGTCTCATCCAATGGGGAAAGATTTTGTGGTCATGCCACTATACTTTTTATAATCTGGTGTGTATTACCATTTTGAAAGATTGATAGTAAAGCCTGTAAGCTCTCACTGAAGGGAATTTATTGATAATTGTTCTGATCTTAAACCAATCTCAGCATCTGTGGGACCACATCTTTCTTCCAAGGAGAAGAAACAGAAGCACGGTCTCTGTAAAGTATCTGTATGTCTTTTGCTCTCTGAAAAGCCTGATTCGTGCAGTTTACACCCTGACTCTAATTAAAAGATCGGGTCTGAGGACCATGACTCCGAATGCATTTCCCTGCAAGCTATGGCCTCCATTTCGTATACACAACAGTTAAGGCACAAAGGAGTTAAGTGACTTGGGCAAAGTTATGTAGCAAATGAGTGGCAGAGAAGGGAATCAGACATTAATAAGCAGTCTCCAGAAACCATTGCCGTTAACATATTTTTTAATCCATAACAGGGTCAAGATGGCCTGTGAAATAAAGCCAGGAGATAAGTTACAGTGTAATTTTAAGAAACACACAAATGATCCAAAAGAAGGGCAGAAAAGGAGGAATAGAGCAACAACCACCATCACCAGAGGGAACATGTCAAACCCATAATAATAGCTCTAAATCTAACTGTATCCCCTCCACTTAAAAGGCAGAAATTGTCAGAACAGATTAAAAAAAAAATCAAGACCCAGCTATATACTGGCTGGAAAGTACAGTTTAAATATAATCCACCAAGGGATTGAGGATAAATGAATGAGAAAAGAGGCACAATGCAGATGACGAGCACAGGAGGACTGGTGTGCCAGTGGTGATAAACTAGAGTTCAAGACAGAGTCTTCCTAGAGATGGTTCACAGTGGTGAGCAGTTCACCAGGGAGACACAACAATCATAATACATTATGTATATTCGCTAATAGCAGAGTTTCCAAGGTAGGAAGTAAAAATGGAAAGAGTTAGAAAAAAATAGACTTTCCATAACCATTGAAGAATGTAACACTGCTTCCGTGCAGCTAATAAAACATCTAGTTAAAAAAAACAAGTAAAGCAGTAGATGATCTGAGCAATGCTGTCATTTACATTCGGAGAACATAGCACCCAGTATGTGCACAATACGAGTTCTTTTCAAGCCTACGCCGTGCATTCATTGAGGTATAAAATATGTTGGGCTGTACTATGTCTCAAAGTTAAAATAACGTTGTACATACTATGCTCTCTGGCTAGAGCTAATTCAGTTAGAAATCAGTGAAGCCATCTGGGGTTAGAGTTTTCTTGGCAAAGTTTTTAACTACAGATTCAGGGCTGTTCAGGTTTTCTACTTGTTGAGTGAACTTTGTTATTGCCTGCCTTTCAAAGACTTGGTCTGTTTTGTCTACATTGTCAAATTTATTGGAATAAACATGTGCATAATGTTGTCTTATTCTTCTTTTGACACCAGTAAGATCTCTAATGATGTTCCATCTGTCATTTTGGAGGTTGTCACCTTCATGTCTTCTCCTTTTTCTCTGATCAGTCTGGCTGGAGTTGATCGATTAGATTGGCCTTCTCAAAGCACCAGCTTACAGTTGCACTGGCTTGGTTCATTGTTTTCATATTTTCTATGTCACTGATTTCTCCTCTGATTTTTACTGTTTCCTTTCTTCCACTTTCGTTTTATCTTGCTCTTTCCAGTCTCTCAACATGGAAGCTGAATTGATTTTGGACATATTTCTTTCCTAATTGATTAAAAAAAGTTTTTTTAAAGTTTATTTATCTTGAGAAAGAGAACGAGGAGGGGAGGAGCAGAGAGAGAGGGAGAGAGAGAGAGAATCTCAAGTAGGCTCCACACTATCAGAGCAGAACCTGATGTTGGAGCCCAAATTCATGAATCATGAGACCATGACCTGAGCCAAAACCAAGACTCGGATGCTTAACCAGCTGAGCCACCCAGGTGCCCCTCCTCTAATGGATTTTAATACAAATTTTCTTTTTTACCTCTAGCTGCGTTACACACATTTGGCTGTATTGTGTCATTTTCATTGTGTTCAAATACCGACTACTATCCCCTAACCATCTCCTTTGAAATCACTTATGTCATCATGTATCTATATTTGCTATCATATATTACTTCAGTACCACATATTTGGGGGCTTTCCACAGTTCTTTCTGTTACTGATTTCTAATTTAATCCCCTTGTGGTCCAAGAAAATACGAAACTCAAATTCTTCTGTATTTGTTGAGGCTTGTTTTATGGTCTGTGATGTGTTCTACCTTGATGGCTGTTCTTTGTGCACTGGGAAAGAAGGTTTATTCTGCTGCTGTTGGTTGAATATTTTCTCAGTGGAAACCAGGTCAGGTTGGTTGATACTGTTGTTCAGGTCTTGTCTGTCCTAACTAGTCCTCTCAGTATTTGTTCTGCTTCGCAAGGAGTCCTGAAATCTCTGACCGTAATTATGCCTTTGTCCATTTCTTCTTGTGGTAAAACTGGTTTTTGCTTCACGTGTTTTGAAAGAACTTTTTATTTTGTGCATAAATGTTTAGCCTTCTTCTGAATTGGCCCTTTTTTCATTGTGAAATGACCTTCTTTATCCCTTGTATAGTCTTGACTCTAAAATACACTCTGTCTCATATTAATATATTCACTCTAGCATTTTTTAAAATCAGTATTAGCACGTTCTATCTTTTCTGCCTTTTTGCTTTTAACCCAGGTATGTTTCTGTTCAGAGTGAGCTTTACTTTCATGGCTGCTTAGGGACTTAGGGTATACATGTTCAATTGTTCACTGTCTACCTTCTGGAAATACTGTATCACTTCAGGTATAGCATAAAAATCCAAGAATAGTGTACTTCTGCTTCCCCCTTCTGGCCTTTGTCTGTTGGCATATGTCTTACTTCCACATATGTTATAAATCCCACCCCACGCTGCTGTTGCTCACGTGTAGGTACTGGTTATCTCTTCAACTATTTACCCATGTGGTTACCTCTTCCAGTGCTCGTGGGGCTCAAACTCATAACTCCAAGATCAAGAGTCACATGCTCCTCTGCCTGAGCCAGCCAGGTGCCCCAGTACTATCAATTTTAAATCTAAAAAGACAACTCCAAGTCTGTCTATGGGTGTTTACTATAATAAGTTGTGGTATACACATAAAATGGAAGACTGTGATATGTAGACAATGTACAATGGCTGTCTTCGTGCTGGTAAAAGGGATGCTCCTGGGGCGCCTGGGTGGCTCAGTCAGTTAAGTGTCCGACTCTTGATTTCAGCTCAGGCCGTGATCTCACGGTCATGATTTCAAGCCATGCATCGGACTCTGTGCTAGGCACGGAGCCTGCTTGGGATTCTTTCTCTCCCTCTGCCTCTGCCTTTCCCCTGTGTGTACACATTGTCTCTCTCTCAAAAAAAAAAAAAAGTGGGGAGGGGATGTTGTTAAGTGAAAAAAACGGTAGAGAGTGTACATATTATATGCCTTTTGAGTAAAAATCGGGGTGGGGAATGTGAATCTGTATTCATGCTTATTTATAGGTGCATGAAGAATCTGGACTGATATAGAAGGAAATAAAAGAAATGGAGTTTCTGTGGGGGAAATAAATGAGAACTAGATACATAGTAGACAGGAATGGGGAGCATTTACTAACTGCCTGTGTAATGCTTCTTGATTTTTGAACCACATGAATATACTACAGATTTTTAAAATTAATTCAAAGATAAAACATATTTGAAGAATTTAAGAAGATAAAATACTTACGATAAGAAGATATTAGTAAATGTGTATATGCACGTTGAGTGTTACAACTCTGCAAAATGTATATTTGAGTGTACAAAGAGTTTAAAGAAAGGTAGAAAAAAATAAAACAACTTATTTGCTAGGTTAATGAAGTTTCTTATATTCCAGCTATTGTAGTAATGGTTGTAAAAATTTATTGAAAAGCAATTAGATTAGTGAAAATAAATGCAAATGATTGATAGCAATTAAAATTAAATCTGTCCCCTTCCACCTCAGCAGAAGTGACTCTGGCAGAGGATGCTGTCCCAGCGTGTGAGCCCTGGACCCCGTGCTCACACCCAGGTCTGCGGACCTCAGAAGAATTTCAACATGTAGGGCTCACAAAAGCCGTGCTGTCAGCCCACGCACAGAAGGAGGAACAGAATTATGTTGATAAATTCCGAGAAAAGATCCTGTCATCGCCCTACAGAGCCTGTCTTCCGCAAGAAAGCAGAAGCAAACCTAAACATTTGTACGTGCAAGGTAGTTACGTTTTAAAAACCGTGCCTCGTTTATCAATTCCATAAATATGTGTGAGTACTGGGAGAGAGGAAGTGAAGAATTGGAGGGTTGTTTTTAAGAAACAGATGGGAGAGATGCTGAACTAAATTCCTGCCGACAGTTTGTTGTCTGGGATAACGATTTCTTAGATGCTGGATCTGAGAAGCTGATTTGATAAGAAAGTGATTGAGAGATTCTGAAGTAAGTTTATTTTCTAGCAGCAGCTTTTATCTGGGCTCTTGCTCCTCTTTTTAGTAGCCGTGGTAGTGGACGCGCTTCCTGTTGGCAGGTGTCGTGTCTTCTTCATCTGCTTACAATTACCTGTGAATGAATGGCGTTCTTCTCTTTTTTGGTTCTAGTTTCCATAATATGCCCCCCCCCCCTTCATCCTTTCAGGAGGCTCCGCTTACAAGCAGAGCAGCGCGGCCGGCGGCAAGAAGGGGAAGCACAAGGGGAAGAAGCTGCCACAGCTGCAGGGCAGCAGTGGCACTAAGGACGCCTTCTGTCCCCATTTGCGAGGGGACGTCCAGGACACACAGCCCTGGGGCCCTTCCCTCGCCTCCTCTCCGTGGGCCTCCGGCCTGTCGTTCCCGGCTCCTTCCCCCGTCCCGGCCCTGCCCCGTGGGGGAGGAGGCCACGTGGCAGCAGTGGCTCCGTTCGAATGTCTGTCTGAGCCACGTTTGCCCAACTGCTTGCAGTCTTTTCCTGCCCCCCCTCCTCTCTACTTAGATACTTTGATGACCATTTTCCTGCACGAACCCCCTGTCTGTCCCCTTTTGTCACCATCCTTCCCTCCATATCCGTTCTTGGGAGCACCAGACTCTTCCGAAATTCCACCCTCAGCATCAGCAGTGGCTGCCAGCCTGGAACCCCCGTGGTCGGTCCTCAGCCGAAGGCGAGCTGAGGGGAAATGGGAGACGCCGCGTGAAGAGCGCGCACTCACTACCTCGAGGAGCAGCTCACCGCTGTGGCTCAACTTACTGCAGGAAGACACGCTCAGATCCCGCGAATCTTCAGATCAGATGAGAAGGGGTATTTGCCCAGAAGCCGAGGATGTAAGTGACACTAACTTCTAGCATGTGAGGGAGAACATAAATGTGCGTCCTCTTATTAAAATTAAGGCACTCGCACCGGGGCCGACACTGAAGGCCGAGCAGGTAATCAGCATCATAGCTGTGGCTGAGACTGTGCGCTATGATTTGCACTGTATCCCCCTGACTCCATGTAACAAGCAAGAACTAAAGAGCCTGCTGAGTCCTGGTTCCTTAGATACTTGGTAGTATTTCCCAAAGTGCTGTCTTTCGCATTTTCTATGTGAACCGGGCTCCCCGCCTTTAAATTTTTTTTTTTTTTAACATCTGTTTATTTTTGAGAGACAGAGCGAGACAGAGCATGAGTGAGACAGGGGCAGAGAGGTGGGTACACAGAATCCAAAGCAGGCTCCAGGCTCTGAGCTGTCAGACAGAGCCCGATGCGGGGCTTTAACCCATGAACCGTGAGATCGTGATGTGAGCCGAAGTCAGATGCTCAACCGACTGAGCCACCCAGGCGCCCCTCCCCCGCCTTTAAAATGTGATATCCAGTCATTTAATTTGACACAGTCATTGCCTACAAAATGTATTTTCTTCTTTACAACTGGGGTTGTGTTCTGGTAAGTTGGGAGTAAACCATACTGACAAGACCTGAACTGAGTGAGTGTGCCCTTGCAGGCGTGGTTGAGGGACCGAGGTGAGGTGTGTATGGAGAAGGGAGGGGCTGCTGTTTGTCATTGACTTATCACTAGAGTAGGCAGTTTCTAGTTGGATACTTACACACATCGTTTTCAAAACCAAAAATTGTGTGGGTCATTTTCCCTTAACTTTTTTATCTCTTTACCTAAAAGCCATTCTCAGATATATTTATCTGGCTAAACTTTGGAATCTGATGTTCCTATACTTAGGTGTAGGAATCAAGACAAGTGTCAATATTTACAATTTTCTTTGGTCAAGATATGATACCATTGTTGGACAAGTGCTCAAAATATGATGATCCAGATAGAGAAAATATGCTCAATTTTGAAAGCCTGATATTAGTGCACTTGCTAGAATCTCATGCAAGGCAGTGTATCCTAGTGAGCAGAGCCGGGCTGTGGAATAAGACGCGGAGTCAGACACTCTGTCACTTGATCAGCCGGTTCGCTGAAGCAAGTCAGTCAGCCTTCCTTTGCCTTTGTTCCTGACTTGAAAAATGAAGAGACGGAATCTTGATAGCTTATTCTGAGGATTAAGTGAAGTAATGTTTACGTAGTCCTTCCCATGCCATATAAGCTCAGGGTAGCTGCAACTTTGTTTATTTGCTGTAATACTCGTTTTGGGAATAGTGCTAAGAACTGACAAAACGGTCGGGACACCCGGGATGACAAAACAGCAGAATTAAAGTGTACGACCGTATGGCGCCTCCCGTGCAGCAGGTGCAAACCCAGCCATATATGTAATGTTCCGTGCAAAGGGACGGGGACAGGCTGAACTGTTTGCTTGCCAGTTGTGTATGTGCTTCATTCTGTTTAACGTGCGAACTTCAAGATCTGCCAGTTATTTTGTAATATGATGCCTGAGATGTTAAAAATCTCTTCTTGTGGCCTTCCCTTCTGCAGCGTGTCGTAGGCAACAGCGGGAATAAGAACAGTTACACGGCATTACTTCACGAGGAGTCTCCTTCCAGAACAGGTTCTGCAGCATCAGGTAGTGGAGCAAAATGATGAATTCCCCACACTGTTGCCAGGAGATCACTGTGTAATGGGCCATCTGGTTTGGGCCCTGGTGTGGGAGTAATTTGTCTTTGTTTATAAGTTTATTATTTAAACTTGTTGTTTATTGGGGTGCGTTTACATACGATAGAATTCACCGGTTCTGACAAATATATGCATTTGTGTAACCGGCACCACAGTGACCGTACAGAGCATTTCCATCGCCTGGAAAAGTTCTTCTGTGACCCTTTATAGTCAGTCTCTGCCCTGATATTCCAGCTTCTGGCAACCGCTGATCTGTTCTCTGTCACTGTAGTTCTGATTTTTTATAATTTTATGTGAATTGAATCATCCAGTATACAGTCTTTTGTGTAGGGATTCTTTCAGGTAAGCCAGTGCTGCTGAGATTGATCCTTACTGGTGTTCCTTCCTATTACCAAGTACAATTAAATTGTGCGGACATCTGTTCACCAGTTGATGGTTATTCAGTTGCATTATGAATAATGCTGCTAGGAACATTGAGTGTGAGTCTTTGTACACATGTGTTTTCATTTCTCTTTGGTAAATACATAGGATTGAAATTGCTAGGTCATGCGGTAAATGAATGATTAGCTTTATTTATTTATTTTTATTATTAAAGTATTATTGATATACAACGTTATATTAGTTTCCAGTGTACAACATAGTGATTCAGCAATTCTATACATTATGTGCTGCTCACCATGAAGTGTAGTTACCATCTCTCACCGTATATTATGACAGTGTTACTGATTGTATTCCCTGTGTGGTGCTTTTCATCTCCATTAACTTATTTGTCTATACCTGGAAGTTTGTACCTCTTAAGCCCTTCACCCATTTCGCCTAAACCCATCCCCTCCCCTCTGGCAACCAACCATCAGCATGTTCTTCATATTTATGAGTCTGTTTCTGGTTCATTTGTTCTTTTGTTTTTTGGATTCTCCTTGTAAGCAACATCATATGGTATTTGTCTTCTTCCATCTGACGTAGTTCACTTACCAAAATACCCTCTAGATTCATCCATGTTGTTGCAAATGACAAGGTCTCATTCTTTTTTTAAGACTGAGTAGTAGTCCGGTGTGTGTGTGTGTGTGTGTGCGTGTGTGTGTGTGTGTATCACATCTTTTTTTTAGGTGTTTTATCTTAATTCTAGTGCTGTTAACAGACAGTTTTATATTTGTTTCCTGTACAATACGGTGATTCAGCAGTTCTGTACATCATTCAATACTCATCATAAGTGTACTCTTTAATCCCCACCCCCTATATCCCCTATCCTCCTATCCTCCTCCCCTCTGGTAACCATTAGTTCTCTAGAGTTAAGGGTCTGTTTCTTGGTTTGTCTTTCTTTTTCTCCCCTTTGTTCATTTGTTTTGTTTCTTAAATTCCACATATGTGTGAAATCATACGGTGTTTGTCTTTCACTGTTTCACTTAGCATGCACTCTAACTCCAGCCATGCTATCACAAATGGCGAGATTTCATTCCTTTTTATGGCTGAGTAATATTCCATTGTGTGTGTGTGTATACACGCACATATATACATATATGTGTAAATATATATATATGTGTGTATATATATTTGTATATGTATATATACATACCACATTTTCTTTATCCATCCATCCGCCTATTTATGGACACAGGTTACTTCCATGTTTTGGCTATTGTAAATAATTGTGCTGTAACCATAGGGATGCATATATCTTTTCGTATTTGTATTTTTGTTTTCTTTGTATAAATATCCAGTAGTAGAATTATTGGATCACATGGAATTTTATTTTTAATTTTTTTTAGGGAGGTGCATATTTTTTTTCACAGTGGTTGCACTAGTTTATGTTTCCACCAACAGTGCACAAGGATTCCCTTTTCTCCACATCCTCGCCAATACCTGTTGTTTCTTGTGTCATTGATTTTAGCCATTCTGACAGGTGTTAGGTGGTATCTCATTGTGGTTTTGATTTTTAATTTCCCTGATGATGGTGATGTTGAGCATCTTCTCATGTGTCTGTTGGTCATCTCTGTGTCTTCTGTGGAAAAATGTCTGTTCAGGTGCTCTGCCCATTTTTTTCATCAGATTGGTTTTTTTGGTGTTGAGTTGTATGAGTTCTGTATGTATTTTGTGTACTAGCCCTTTATCAGATACATCCTTTGCAAATATTTTCTCACGTTCAGTAATTTGTCTTTTATTTTTTTTAATGTTTATTTTTGAAAGAGAGAGAATCCCAAGCGGGCTCTGCACTGTCAGTGTAAAGCCTGACACAGGGCTCCATCTCACAAACTGCAGGATCATGACCTGTGCCGAAATCAAGTTGGACACTTAACCGATTGAGTCATCCAGGCACCCCTGCCTTTTCTTTTTTTGATGGCTTCCATTATTGTACACAAACTTTTTATTTTGGTGTAGTCCCAGTAGTTTGTTTTTTGCTTTTGTTTCTCTTGCTTGAGTGGACATATCCTTAAATATGTTGTTAAGGCCAATGTCAAAAAAGATGACTACCTTTTATGAATGAAGTTTTATGAATTCACATCTCAAATTTAAGTCTTTAATCCATTTTGAGTTTATTTTGGTGGCATCAGAAAGTGGTCCAGTTTTTCATCCTTTTGCATGTTGCTGTCCAATTTTTCTAATCCCATTTGTTGAGGATCCTGTCTTTTCCTCCTTTTACATTCTTCATCATAGATTAATTGACTATACGAGCATGGGTTTCTTTCTGGACTCTGTTCTGTTCCATTGATCTATGTGTTGGTTTTTGTACCAGTACCATACCATTTGGATTACTGTAGCCTTGTAGTATATATTAAAATCTGGGATTATGATACCTCCAGCTTTGTTCTTCATTTTCCAATTTGCTTTGGGTATTCAGAGTCTTTTGCAGTTCATACAGATTTTAGGATTATTTGTTCCACTCCTGTGAAAAATACTTTTGGTATTTTGCTAGGTATTAACATTGAATCTTTAGATTGTATTGGGTAGTATGGACATTTTAATGATTAATTCTTCCCATTCATGAGCACTAAATATCTTTCCATTTGTTTGTGTCTTCAGTTTTTTTCATCAGTGTCCTACAGTTTTCGGAATATAGGTCTTTTATCCCTTCGGTTAAGTTTATTCCTAAGTACTTTTTTTCCCTCATCAAAACTATTTATTAATATGTGCTGATAACACTTAGAAAAATATATGGAGTTTGGGTGACAAAATGGAATTATAGATCATAATTTTGACTATAGACAAGACAGTGAGAAGTAACATGACTAACATGCATTGTTTAACTTTTTTTTTTTTTTTTTAATATTCAAGTTAGTTAACATATAGTGTAATCTTGGCTTCAGGAGCAGAACCCAGTGATTCATCTCTTACATATGACACCCAGTGCTCATCCCAACAAGTGCCCTCCTTAATGCCCAGCACCCATTTAGCCCATCCCCCCACCACCTCCCCTCCAGCAACCCTCAGTTTGTTCTCTGTATTTAAGAGTCTCTTATGGTTTACCTCCCTGTTTTCTCTTATTTTCCCTTCCCTTCCCCTGTGTTCATCAGTTGAGTTTCTCAAATTCTATATATGAGTGAAATCATATGATATCTGTCTTTCTCTGTATGACTTATTTCGCTTAGCATAATACGCTCTAGTTTCATCCACGTTGTTGCAAATGGCAAGATTTCATTCTTTTTCATCACCGAGTAGTGTTCCATTGTATATATACCACATCTTCTTTATCCATTTATCAGTCAGTGGACATTTGGGCTCTTTTCATAATTTGGCTACTGTTGATAGTGCTACTGTAAACATCAGGGTACATATGCCCCTTCAAATCAGCACTCCTGTATCCTTCGGATAAATTCCTAGTAGTGCAATTGCTGGGTCGTAGGGTAGTTCTATTTTTAATTTTTTGAGGAACCTCCATACTGTTTTCCAGAGTGGCTGCACTAGTTTGCATTCCCACTGACAGTGCAAAAGTGTTCCCTTTTCTCCACATCCTCACCAACATCTATTGTTTCCTGAGTTGTTAATTTTAGCCATTCTGACCGGTGTGAGGTAGTATTTCATTGTGGTCTTGATTTGTATTTCCCTGATGATGAGTGACATTGAGCATCTTTTCATGTATCTGTTTGCCACCTGGTTGTCTTCTATGGAAAGTGTCTATTCATGTCTTCTGTCCATTTCTTCACTGCGTTATTTGCTTTTTCGATGTTAGTTTGGTAAGTTCCTTATTGATTTTGGATACTAGCCCTTTATCCGACATGTCATTTGCAAATATCTTCTGCCATTCTGTCGGTTGCCTTTTAGTTTTGTTGTTTCTTTTGCTGTGCAGAAGCTTTTATCTTGATGAAGTCCTAATAGTTCATTTTTTGCTTTCACTTCCTTTGCCCTGGAGACATGTCTACTAATAAGTTGTTGTAGCCGAGGTCAAAGAGGTTGCTTTGTGTTTTCCTCTGTAAGATTTTGATGGTTTCCTGTCTCACATTTAAATCTTTTATCCATTTTGAATTTATTTTTGTGAATGGTATTAGAAAGTGGTCCAGGTTCATTCTGGATGTTGCTGTCCAGTTCTCCCAGCACCATTTGCTAAAGAGACTGTATTTTTTCCATTGGATACTCTTTCCTGCTTTGTCAGAGATTAGTTGGCCATATATTTGTGGGTCCATTTCTGGGTTTTCTATTCTTTCCATTGATCTGTGTGTCTGTTTTTGTGCCAGTACCATACTGTCTTGATGATTACAGCTTGTAATACAGGTTGAAGTCTGGGATTGTGATGCCTCCAGCTTTGGTTTTCTTCTTCAACATTACTTTGGCTATTGGGGGTCTTTTGTGGTTCCATACAAATTTTAGGATTGTTTGTTCTAGCTCTGTGAAGAGTGCTGGTGTTATTTAGATAGGGATTGCATTGGATGTGTAGATTGATTTGGGTAGTATCAACATTGTAAAAATATTTGTTTTTCTAATCCATGAACATGGAATATTTTTCCATTTCTTTGTGTCTTCTTCAATTTCTTCCATAAGCTTTCTATAGTTTTCAGTGTAGAGATCTTTTACCTCTTTGGTTGGGTTTATTCCTAGGTATTTTGTGGGTTTTGGTGCCATTTTAAGTGGGATCGATTCCTTGCTATCTTTTTCTGTTGCTTCATCATTGGTGTATAGAAATGCAACTGACTTCTGTACATTGATTTTATATCCTGCAACTTTGCTGAATTCATGTATCTGCTCTAGCAGTTTTTTTGGTGGAGTCTTTCCGGTTTTCCATGTAGAGTATCATGTAATCTGCAAAGAGTGAAAGTTTGACTTCTTTGCCAATTTGGATGCCTTTTATTTCATTTTGTTGTCTGATTGCTGAGGCTAGGACTTCAAGCACTATGTTGAATAACAGTGGTGAGAATGGACATCCTGTGGCATTCTGATCATAGTGGGAGAGCTCTCGGTTTTTCCCCATTGAGGATGATATTAGCCGTGGGCCTTTCATATATGGCTTTTATGGTGTTAAGGCGTGTTCCATCTGTCCCAACTTTCTTGAGGGTTTTTATCAAAAGATGCTGCATTTTGTCAAATGCTTTTTCTGCATCTATTGACAGGATCATATGGTTCTTATCCTTCCTTCTACTAATGTGGTATATAATGTTGATTGATTTGTGAATATTGAACCAGCCCTGCAGCCAAGGAATGAATCCCACTTGATCGTGATGGGTAATTCTTTTAAGGTGCTGTTGAATTCAATTTGCTTGTGTTTTGTTGAGAATTTTGGCATCTGTGTTCATTAGAGATATTGGCCGGTAATTCTCCTTCTTAGTGGGTTCTTTGTCTGGTTTTGAATCAAGGTAATGCTGGCTTCATAGAGTGAATTTGGAAGCTTTCCTTCCATTTCTATTTTTTGGAACTGTTTGAGAAGAATAGGTATTAACGTTGCTTTAAATGTCTGGTAGAATTCCCCTGGGAAGCCATTGGCCCAGGACTCTATTTTTTTGGGAGATTTTTGATAACCCATTCAATTTTTTTTGCTGGTTGTGAGTCTGTTCAAATCTTCTGTTTCTTCCATTTGAGTTTTGGTAGTCTGTGAGTGTCTAGGAATTTGTCCATTTCTTCCAGATTGTCCAGTTTGTTGGCATATTATTTCTCATAGTATATTCTCTTATAATTGTTTGTATTTTTGTGGTGTTAGTTATGATCTCTCCTCTTTGGTTTTTTATTTTATCTATTTGGGTCCTCTTTTTGGGAAGTCTGGCTAGGGGGTTATTAATTTGTTTATTCTTTCAAAAAACCAGCTCTTAGTTTCATTGATCTGTTCTGGGTTGTTTTTTTTTTTTTTTTTAATTCTGTATTGTTTATTTCTGTTCTCATCTTTATTATTTCCCTTCTGCTGGCTTTGGGCTTTATTTGCTGCTGCTTTTCCAGCTCCTTTATGTGTAAGGTATGGTTGTGTATTTGGGAACTTTCTCGCTTCTTGAGATAGCCCTGAATTGCAATGTATTTTCCTCTTAGGACTGCCTTTGCTGCATCCCAAAGGGTTTGGACTGTCGTGCTTTCATTTTCATTTGCTTCCATATATTTTTAAATTTTTTCTTTAATTTCCTGGTTAACCCATTCATTCTTTCATAGGATGTTCTTTAACCTCCATGTATTTGGGGGCTTTCCACATTTTTTCTTGGAGTTGGTTTCAAGTTTCATAGTGTTGTGATGTGAAAATATGCATGGTATATCAGTCTTTTTGTACCTGTTGAGTACTGTTTTGTGACCCAAAATGTGATCTGTTTTGGAGAATGTTCCATGTGCACCCGAGAAGAATGTGTATTCTGCTGCTTTAGGATGAAATGTTCTGAGTATATCTGTTAAGTCCATCTGGTCCAGAGTGTCATTCCGAACTGTTGTTTCCTTATTGATTTTCTCCTTGGATGATCTGTCCATGCTGTAAGTGGAGTATTTTATTAAAGACTACTACAGTTATGGTATAATTATCAATAAGTTTGCTTATGTTTGTGATGAATTGATTTATATATTTGGGTGCTTTCATGTTGGGGGCATCAATATTTATAAGTGTTGGCTTTTCTTGATGGATAGACCCCTTAATTATGATATAATGCCCTTCTTTATCTCTTGTTTCAGTATTTGTTTTAAAATCTAATTTGTCTTATATATAAGTGTGGCTACTCCAGCTTTCTTTTGATGTCCATTAGCATGATAGATGGTACTCCATCCCCTCACTTACAGTCTGCAGGTAGCATCTGGTCTAAAATGAGTCTCTTGTAGGCAGCATATAGATGGATCTTGTTTTTTTATCCATTCTGATACCCTATGTCTTTTGATTGGGGCATTTAGCCCATTTATATTCAGAGTGATTATTGAAAGATACGAATTTAAAATGTGTCATTGTGTTATCTGTAGATTTCATGTTTGTTGTGATGTCTCTGGTCCTTTGTAGTTTTTGCTACTTTCCACTCACAGAGTCCCACTTAGGATCTCTTGCAGGGCTGGTTTAGTGGTTACAAACTCCTTTAGTTTTTGTTTGTCTGGGAAAGTCTTTATCTCTCCTTCTATTCTGAATGACAGCATTACTGGATAAAGTATTCTTGGCTGCATATTTTTCCTATTCATCCCATTGAATATTTCCTGCCACTCCCTTCTGGCCTGCCAAGTTTCAGGTCTGCTACTAACCTTATGTGTCTACCCTTGTAGGTTAAGGACCTTTTGTCCCTAGCTGCTTTCAGAACTCTATCTTTATCTTTGTATTTTGCCGGTTTTGCTATAATACGTGATGATGTTGACCTGTTTTTGTTGATTTAGAAGGGAGATCTCTGTGCCTCTTGGACTTGGATGCCTGTTTCTTTCCCCAGATTAGGGAAGTTCTCAGCTATAATTTGTTCAAGTAAGTCCTCTGCCCCTTTCTGTCTTCTTCTCCTGGAACTCCTATGGTACGGATATTATTTTGTTTCATTGAATCACTTAGGTCTCTCGTTCTCCCCTCGTGGTCTAGTAATTTCCTTTCCCTCTTTTTTTCTACTTCATCATTTTACATAATCATAATTTTATCTTCTGTTTCAGCTATTCTCTTCTCTGCTTCTTCCATCCTTGCTGTCACTGTATCTGGTTTATTTTGTATCTGAGTTATAGCATTTTGTAATTCATTGTGACTAGTTCTTAGGTCTTTGATCTCTGCAGCAAGAGATTCTCTGGTGTCTTATGTGCTTTTCTCAAGCCCAGCTATTAGTCTTATGACTGTTACTCTAAATTCTTCTTCAGACATACTATTTGTACCTGTTGTGAGCAATTATCTGGCTGTGATTTCTTCCTGAACTTTCTTTTGGGGATAATTCCTCCGTTTTGTCATTTTGGCTAAGTTTCTGTCTTTTGCGTGTTTGAAAAGCTTGTTATAGGTCCTGCATCTGCAAGAGCTACTATAGTAAAAAGGGGTCATGTGCTGTCCAGGGCCTGGCACTTCAGGAAGTATTTCTGGTGTCTGCTGTGTGCATGCTGTTCTTGTGTTTTGGCCGCTGTGTCCCACTGGTCAGCCCTCTGCAGAGCTCTTTCTTGCTCGTAGTGGTGGAGTGTTTGGACCTTCAGCCAGGTGTGCTTTGATTTGTTTACTGAAGTGACCCTGGGGGAAAAAAAAGGAAAGGGGGGTGGGGAAGCCTGGTCCCATAAAAAGAGAAAAATGAAAGAAGAGAAGACCAGAGAATCAAAAACTATAAGGCTAAATCCAGAGAAAGAGAAAGGAAGATAAAGAAGAAGAAACAGAAAAGGTATAAAAAGAATAGAATGAAAATGCCTAATCAAACATACA
This sequence comes from Felis catus, assembly GCF_018350175.1. NCBI lineage: Eukaryota > Metazoa > Chordata > Mammalia > Carnivora > Felidae > Felis > Felis catus. The sequence goes on from NC_058375.1 coordinate 5,402,645, forward strand.
TATACACACACACACACACACACACACACACACACACACATATATATATACAAATCAGAAACTATGAGCCCAATTCCAAAAGAAAAAAAGAAGAGGGTAGAAAGAAAAAAAAAGAAAAGAAAAAAAACAGTTGCCTGTTGGTGCCTGGGACCAGCGGCTGTGCTGGTTTGGGGGAGGGGCCGTCTGGTTTGCTCAGTGTCAGTCCCACTCCTGTAGATAAGCAGTTACCAGTCATGGAGGGGTGGGGTTTGGTGTAAGCAGGTCCCACTTCCACTGGGGGCCACTGTGCTGCTTCCTGAACCCCCACCCTGTTGATGATGGGGAGAAAAATGGCAACACCCCAGTCTCTGCTCCCCGGACCAGGTGTCTCAAACCATGCTATTCAAGTGGCCCTCACAGAGTAGCATGGGCGGCAGGCTTGTCCTGCTCCACAGTCTCCCGTGGAGCCTTCCAGTGTCTTCAAGGATCCTGCACTGCCCAGGCCCTGTTCTGGAATAGCGCCACTCCGCCCTGCTGATAAAAGGCCTTTGGCTGGTACCTTCGGGGTCTTTTGTCCTTGGGGAGGCAATAATCCCTTTTCTCCAAGTATTCCAGGAAGGGGACTGTTCTCTCCCAGTGCGCCCCTGAGATCGCTACACCGCACTTTGCACTCCGGCCGGCTTCCTACCTCCTGGGAGCATGGTCCATGGCTCCCAGCTTTGTTCCAGCTTTGCTCCAGAGAAAGTCACATACTTCCAAACCTCCGAGTTTCAGCGCCTAAGGCTGTTTGCAAAACAGAAATTGGCACTCTCCGTATTTCTCGTTCCCCATTCCGTGATCCAGAGACTTTTTCCTCTTGTGGTAACTTGAGGCCGACTTTTACAACTCCTCTTTCTCTCCCTTTTGTCTCTGCACAGAAGGGATTCCCTCCCCTCTGTGCCTATGCCGTTTTGCCTCCCCCAATTCACATACACACACCTCAGTCCTGCCAAACTGTCCCCCTCCAACTGTGGAGATCCTTCTGCCACTCTGCAGCTCGATTTCCTGGGTGTTCCAAGTGCTCTGACCTCAATACAGTTGTGTTTGAGGGATGAGGAAAATCCCGGTCCTCCCACTTCTCCACCATCTTCACCCATGTACTTACTCTTTAAAAAATTAGAGAGGTACTTTTGTTTGCTTTGTTTTTGTTTTTTGGGGGGTCTTTTGGGTTTTTGTTTCAAAGTTGATGAAAAGGATCTAGAAGAGCCAATGTGAGTTAGGAAAGGAATGATTTGCAAGGCTCCATAGCAGCCATAAAGGAATGGGCCTTGGGATGGGTGGATACCTCTCTGTTGTAACAGGAGGAGGTGAGGAGAGAGTGCAGATATGAGTAAGCTTGTGTTTAGTGTCAGTAATGGCATTTTCAATAGGTGAGAGTCAGGGAACAGAGACGTGGAGAACAGTCATTGCCAGGATGGGCTGGCCAGAGACTGTAGCAGGATTACCCAGCTTTGTATGATCCTTTTGGTGATAATGGATCGGTGTACCCAATGATAAATGACTTTATCCCTATCTTCGGTTACTTGGGTTTACATCAGAACAGAACTGACTGTCGGCTTTATGAGAATTGACATTTTGATAGTTGTGAAAAATGAGAGGGAAAAAGAAAGCTCAGGTGTTGTAAAGAGTGTGACTAAATGATGGACTGTGGGCTGAAGGGCCGGGTACTCTGTAGTTGGCGCACTTGAACAAGCAGACAAGCAAGCAAAGCTGAGATGTTAGTGATTTTGGAGCTGACCTGGAGCATCTCCAGGTGATGAGAAGGAGTGAGGTGTGGCCTTGAGCGTGGACAGCTCAGGAGGAGTGAGAGGGACATCTAGGGAAGGCGGAGGAACCAAGGGGGTCACCTGGGACCACTGCTGGGTGATGGCGAAGACTGTCCGCTGGTTGCCACAGTGGGAAGAATGAGTTTGGCAAATCTGCCCCTAACAGTGTCTCCTAATCTGTAATTGTTGTTGATCTTTGGTAGGAAGCAGTGACCACAGTATATACTCCACTAGTGGTGATTATTCTTCTGAAATCACCTCAGAGGGACAGCAGTCTCAGGATGTACAGAAGAAAGAAACATTTCCCAATTTTGCTGAAGAGTCCGTGTGGAGAATGATAAAACAGACACCTGAGTGCATTCTAATGACGTATCAGGTACCTGAGAGGTAAGAAAGCACTTTAAAAGACCCACTTTTATTTAAAGTTTGTTTAGAGAGAGAGAGAGAGACAGAGCATGAGCAGGGGAGGGGCAGACAGAGGGGCACAGAGAATCCCAAGCAGGCTCTGCGCTTACAGGAGCTCAGTCTCACGATCTGTGAGATTATGACCTGCACCAGAGCCAACAGTCGGACGCTTAACCGACTGAGCCCCCCAGGTGCCCTCAAGGACCCCCCTTTTAAATGGGGTTTTTTAAAGAAACTTTTATGGTTTTTTAAGTGTATTGTTTAATACCAAGTGATTTTTAACTTCTGTTTTTATAGATGTTCCTACAGAAATGTATTTTGACATTCATTCATTTGAAGTTAAGTGATGAATGATCCCGGAACAGTGGCTGTAGTGGCAGTGCCGTGCACACTCAGATGCAGACCGCACCAGCGTGTGCATCATGAGACCAGAAAACAAAGACAGCACCGCTTCCCCAGATGGCACACACATACAAGAACTTTTCTCTTTAGACGCTGAATTTTTCGCATTCTGAGAGAAGAGAGGAGCTGAGGGAAGGCTGTGTCGTGCGTCTGCCCCGTTCAGGTGCTGGTACAGATGCTTTCTCCGAGAGAAAGAGCTCTCGCTTCACCAGCTTGACAAAGAGCTGATTCAGTTCTTTGTTTAATGGGCACGTTGTATATTAGCAAGAGATAGAAAGTATATCACAGACCCAAACAGAGCTGTTCATGGATCACACGAGAACCCTGTGCCTTATTCAGGACTGAGGTCGCTTGTCTGTCCACAGGGTGAAAGAGACCGTGCTGAAAGGGGACCTGGAGAGGCTGGTGGGCATGCGGCCGCGGCAACCCCGGTTTTCACGCGCGCAGAGGGAGGAGCTGGCGAAGGTGCACTCTTGGATTCAGAGTCAGACTGTCCCTCGAGAAATAGACATCCAGGTAAGCACAGTGACAACAGCTGTCATTCCTGGATGTTTTCCTGTGCCAGGTAGTGCTCGAGGCACTTAACACTCATTGCACGATCCCACCAAAAATTACAACCCTCACAGCTACTTTTGCAGTAGCTTTACTATCCCTGCTTTACCGACAACACAGTCATGTATACAGATGTTGGACACTTTACATATGGCTGGACAGTCCCTCTGATTTTGAATACAGGTCTCTTTGACTGCAAGTGTTTTTACCAGTTGGAATGTTCTGGGACACCTGCTTTGATACATGATTGGCAAGGGAGGAGAGGACCAAGGGACATGCACTTCACATATGCAGGTGTGTTTGAACAGAGTTAAAACTCAAGTTGTAAGATTCACACCAGAGGTAGTATTCATACCTGGCAGGAATTTCCGTGAGCCCCAGGTGCTCTTTTGTTGTTGTGAGATCTTCTCAGTGAGATCATATGTGAGCGGCCTAGACAGTGGAGTTTTGACTTGCTCATGGTCCTGATGGTGGCTCCGTGGAATGATTGTGACAGTTGTAATGAGCTCTGTATTCCCACAAGTGTTGAGATGCAGGAGATGATAATGTGTGAAGTTAAAAATTATGGTAAGATAAAAAAAAAATTTTTTTTTTAAAGGGCCCTGCACTAATAGCGTGAATCCTACTTGGGATTTTCTCTGTCTCTCTCTCTGCCCTTCCCCCACTCATTCATTTTCTCTCTTTCTCTCTCTCTCAAAATAAATAAACATCAGAAAAACTTAATTTAAAAACTATGATGAGAGGAGAAAGCTAAGCACTCAAAACACTGTGGTATTAGGGCTTCTGAAGTAAACAAGTTCCAGAACCTCCCCCCACCCGTTATTAAAGAAAGGAATGAGTGCCCGCAAAGTAAGGAAGGTTAGATACAGTAGTGCCAACAGCAGGAGCTGAGCCGGGCACTCCACGTGTCTTTGTTCGTAAGACAATTTGTGGGTTCGAGCCCCGTGTTGGGCTCTGCGCTGACAGTGTGGAAGCCTGCTTGAGACTTTCTCTCTCTCTCTCTCTCTCTCTCTCTCCCTCTTTCTCTTTTTCTTTCTCTCTGCCCCTCCCCTGCTCATGTGTGCATGCGCTCTCTCTCCCTCTCTCTCAAATAAACTTTAAAAACTAAAATACTATTTGTGTGCTTTTGAGTAGAGTATACGAATGAGCTTCAAAATAAGCAAAAGTAGGTAAACAATTGTCATTTACTTTTTAATAATAAGGAACGACCTGTAATACAGACGATTCTTAGGCATGAATTGAATAAATTGGGGAATGAGATGTAGGGTGCTTGGCCAGCATTTTACTGATTGTAAGACTTTCCAGACGACATCATGTCCTCTTGCCTGCTCTTGTTCTCTCTTGGAGGGCTGTGTCACCTGCGAAAGCAAAGATTCCCTTGGTGACGCCGCAGAGTCCTGTGGTCAAGCTCCAGCAGCAAACGGCAGTTGAGTGGCCACGGAGATGGCACCTGGCGGACAAGCAGACCTCTTGGTGTGTCTCTTTAACCCCTGACTCCTACATGGCCATGAAGCTATCAGTGAATGTGAAGGTTTTCCCTTCTGGACTTTTTAACAGGCATCATTTTTCTGAAACAGACGTTGTATATACCGTCTTTCATTCCTGTGTTCCTGGTGTATTAAAGCTGTCAGTCAGCTTCTCTTTCTGGTTGGCCGTCCTCTGAGCAGATTGGATGGCCTCTAGAGAGGTGCGTGCACAGCGAAACTTGACTTCGGGTGTCACCCAAAATGGATGGTGGTTAGAAGTATGGCTAGAAGTAGCCCCGAACGTTAGCCTCGTTTATTTCGTTCTGTTGTTACGTGGATCATTTTCCTGTGGGAGGACGTAGGACGTCCCACCTGCAGGCCATATACTGTTCGGAATGGTTTCCATAAGTTGCGTACTTTCATGCAGCCTGTGCACAACTTGGTGCTTCCCCCTGAGATTAAGAGGAGACGTCCCGCTTCCTCACGACGCCAAGTCACTTCAGTATTTACCAGTGTTAGAAAATATCGCCCATCAGTACACTGGGAATAGCTGGCTTTTAGGTTTGGATTCTGAGCTTTATTCCTATAGATGCCTTTCCTTTTAATTTTCCACCTTCCACTGAAATTCCCAAAGTCTTATCTTAAAAACCAGTCTACTTACAATCAGCTTATTCCTTGGAGTTAAGTTAGCTTTTGCATGTGTAACATTAAAACAGAAAGAGCTCTTCACTCAACCAGTGGCATTCTCCTTTTTAAGGTTCTGGTTTTTAAAATAACGATTGTAAAGAGTTTCAGAAGTCACGTAAGAAATAACACTCTTCCTTTATGCCTATGTGTTTGAACGTCGTCTCACCAAAACTAACACTTAACTCTTTCTTTCCAACCAATTTACACACAAGAGGTCTGTCCATCTTTGCCAGAGGTCTGTAAGTGCCGTGGTGGCTTCCCGGCGACAGCCACGGTTCGCAGGAGCTCCGTGGTCCTCACGGGGGTGCAGCGTGGCCACAGATCAGTGCTTCCTACTCCGGCCCTGATTGTGTTTGTGAAGAAGTGAGTGGGTTGTTTACTTGCTAAGTCAGCTCCCTGTTCTTGAGAGAAATCCGTGATTCCTGCCCAGACTTGGGGGGACTCATGCGGTTCACACCCACACAGATCAGAAAGGAATAGGAGCAAAGGAGCAGGACCTTCTATCTTTTATATAACAGACTTTCGTGTTTTGTTGTTTTGTTTCAAGCAAACTCTCTTCCTCCCTCCAAGTGTGATACCTTTTGTAAAGTACATATAACTGATATTAGGAGACTCGACCTCTTCATCCATGAGGACTGCGGAGCCCTGATTCTCAATTCCTGTAGCTCAGGTGTCCTTTCTAAAGTAGAGTTTTCTGGAGGGTGAGTCCATCTTAAGGTGTCAGAACCATTTTCAAATGCTAAGCAGTTCCATGCAAATACAGAACTGTCATTTTCTACTCCATCCTGATCATTCAGTGATTTCTGAAGTCCTCGTCATCTTGGTCAAGTTGTGTGGCATTTTTACCCTTGGTGAAAAATCAAATTTAAAAAAACTAACCAGCCTGGATACTGTCCATCAGTGTAGTCATTGCGACCTTCTGTAGGGATAAAAGTTTTAATTTGTACAAATCAAAACTGATGTGTGGCTCTCAGGGGCCACTCTGTTTCATGCAGCCCGTTTGAAACCTTACGTTCTCTAATAATGGAAGCGCCTTTGTCTGGATGTTCGTTTTACCTGAGTTTGCTGATTTCTTTACCTTCGTACACATCTTATAGCACAAATATTAGGCCAGATTTGATATGAAACCGGTGCTTGTTGTAGGCAGATCTGTAGTAGCGCCGTGTTTATAATTTTCATATGTTGACACTTAGACTAGTTGGCGTATTCAGAGATTGCACCGCGATGCTCGCACTGCTGGAGGGGAGAGGGGACGCTCAGCAGTGACACTGCTGCCCCCCGGGGGGCTCTGCCAACCTTTATACTTCATTGTTCGGGTTTATTAACTTTTTGTATGAATAACTACAGAAATTGGTAATACACGTCTATACTATAGGCTTCGATGTTTACATAAATGTTACCCAGAAGGTGATTATTTTCTTGGATATGAGGTCAAGATTTTTGAAAAACACAATGCTGTGGGAATGGAGTCATTTTGCAATTAAGTAAAAACTTCGTTATAACTCACAAGGTAAATTTAATCCAAATTGAAATTTTGTTTCAAGTGAACTTACAATTAATTGTGTGAATTTACTTGTTTTTAATGGTTATTAATATTTCAATCAGGTATCTTTTTTAAGGAAAAACATAAACTGTACATGCAGAACTGGAGACATTTTTTTGCACTGTGTCAATAAACCTTTGTACACACGCATTCACAGACTGTAAGTTGGTGTGTGCACACACACATTAGTGGGTTTTAAAAATTAAGAAACGGGCTCTTCCTTCCATTCTGTGATCCTAAACCCTCCTCAGCCTTCTTCCCTGTATAGGAGACGATCCCCGAATCAGCGAGCTGCACATCTGCAGCTCACAGGAACCGAGAGCAAGCATGTGTCTCTGTTAAGAGTTTAAAGCTCAGGGACAGGGGATTTGAGCACGTGAACCTACCCCATCAGAAACTGAGAAGAATTCAGACCGCTCCCAGCCTGCATCTATACATCCTTCACTGTAGAGACTTTTCCACAACAAGATGCTGATTTTTTTTTAAGTGATGATACCATATGTCATTTTTAAGGGTTGAGGGGACACGCAGGAAAGGTAATGTTTAAGTGAGTTGTAGTTTAACTGTTTCAACTAAATTGCGTTTTTGGGACTTTTCTGCTTAGTATTTGCTTCTGTTAATTTTATTAGCTTTACTTTTCAATTTTCAGAGAGTTCCTTATAAATTCACGAAGGGGTACTGGGGTGGCTTAGTTGGTTAAGCGTCTAACTCTTGATTTCGACTCCAGTTACGATCTCACAGTTTGTGGGATTGAGCCCCATGTTGGACTCTGGGCTGACAGTGTGGAGCCTGCTTTCTCTCTCTCCTTCTTTCTCTGCCCCTCCACTATTCATGCACACTCTCTTTCTCAAAAATGAATAAATATTTTAAAAAAATAAATCGATGGAAAGAAAAATTATAAATGTTCAGGGCCTGTTTATAAATAAAATGACCACTCATGATATTTGCAAAACATAGAGGATTTATTTTTCCAAATAGTAATGAACGGGGTATAGTTTGCTTAGTTTTTTTCTATGCTGTTTTCAAGTCAGACATTTTTATTTTTAACTTTCTAAGGTGGTTGTTTTTGAGTTGACTAATAGATGTTCGTTTTACTTCAGACACAGTATTTCCAGAAGCATTCAGAAGGAGATCCACGTTTCTTATATTGTTTCCTGATTCTGGCCAAAAGATGACTCAGGAAAATGTTAGGATCTTGTCCAAAGAAAGCTTGAAACTGAAACAATGCACAAAAACAAACAAAAAACATAGGTTATCAATGAATTAAGACCGCTGCAAGAAAAAGGAACTGTAGTTAAGACATAGGACCTTTGAAATTGTTTGCCGTTGTAATTGCAGTATGAACCCAGAGTATGGCTCTGGAAGGTCTCCCTGTGCCCAGCCAGGGGTCCACCAAGTCTGTGTAGCCCTCTGATGGCCATGAAGTTTCCTAAGCCCTCACTGACCTCTTTCTGTTTAAATAATGTCAGTAACATGTTCTGTACAGTAACCATCTTCTGTGTAAAATAGGGCTTGTATTTCCCCTGAAATTTACCTATTTAAGCATGGACCCTTCGGTTTGTTTTTATTGTAGAATTTCATGAGCAAATCCTCCTAATTACCTTTGTGGTTTTAGAGTCTTTAACCATAATCCTTCCACTCATAAACATCTGAATGATAACTTTTAGTTAGTCACATGCAGAAGCTACACCAGCCCCTTCTGGGGGGGTTCATCCCTGTTGGGACCTCGGGTGGTGAACACCACCTCCAGGATCGAGTGTTTCCAGTGTATTTTTATAAGGATGTTACTGGGCACTAAGCCAAAAAACAAAACAACAGCAACAACAACAACAAAAATGGTCTCTGGTCAAATGTTTGGGGAGAGCTTGGTTAAAGTTGAGCACTGGATAAGGTCTGGTGGGCACATTTTATACACATCAAAATTTAGAAAAACATGCTCCAAGATAACACTGATTGGCCAGTTACTTGAAGGCATGATTTCTACCCCGAACGCTACCCAGTTCAAGAATGTAGGATCCTCTAAAGTCAAGGTGTAAAATGCCTCACCCAGCTCTCCTAAATATGGTCACTTACCTGTCTCATACCTCCTCGCGGGTTAGCAGTGCCAGTACCGAGACCTGGAAAACAGTATTTGAAAACCATTCATCATCAGGTCTGTGGTTTCTATTTTATGCTTGTTTTATTTAAAACACACAAAATAGAGTATTACTGAGTCGTGCCTAGTTTCTGATCTCCCTGTTTTCACTCTGCAGCAATATTTACCTGAAGGCTGCTGGGCAAGTACCCTTGTCCTTGTCTCTGATGGAGTTCACAGAGGGCGCTGTGTTCTCCCCAGTAGTCCACTCAAAACATTTTACATGAATGGACTTCTATTAAACAGTGTCTATTAAAGTCCCCATTTTGTTTCCAAAAATTTTTTGAGCCTTGGTGTCATTGCTTAGTGGAATACAGTTGGAGAAACTAGTAAGAGCTAACATTTTGTTGATAACTGCGTGTGATTGCGGTGAGCGTTTCACTTGCATTTTCTCATTGACTTCACAAGAGCCCCATGAGGTGGATATTTGTATGAATCCTGTTTACTGATGATGAAACTGAGGTACCAGAAGATTAAGTAATTTGCATAAGATTTTAACAAGTAGGAACCCAGAATTTAAATTTGCACTTACTGGGCCCCACATCAGGCTCTGCGCCGACAGCACGGAGTCTGCTTAGGATTCTCTTTTCCTCCCCTTCGCTCTGTCCCTCCCTTGTGTGCACATGTGCACTCTCTCTCTCTCTCTCTCTCTCAAAATAAATAAACATTTTAGGGGCGCCTGGGTGGCTCAGTCGGTTGAGCGTCCGACTTCGGCTCAGGTCATGATCTCACGGTCCGTGAGTTCGAGCCCCGCGTCGGGCTCTGTGCTGACAGCTCAGAGCCTGGGGCCTGCTTCGGATTCCTTGTCTCCCTCTCCCTCTGACCCTCCCCCGTTCATGCTCTCTCTCTGTCTAAAAAATAAACATTAAATAATAAATAAACAAACAAACATTTTTAAAAAAATAAATAGGGGCGCCTGGGTGGCTCAGTCAGTTAAGCATCCGACTTCGGCTCAGGTCATGATCTCACGGTCCGTGAGTTCGAGCCCCGCGTCGGGCTCTGGGCTGACGGCTCAGAGCCTGGAGCCTGGTTCAGATTCTGTGTCTCCCTCTCTCTCTGCCCCTCCCCTGCTCATGCTCTGTCTCTCTCTGTCTCAAAAATAAATAAACATTTAAAAGATTAAAAAAAAATAAAATTGCACTTATTGGGAATGGATAACACTCTCCTTCCTCTCCAAAATAAATGTGTACAGAAAAAAAATGTAGATATGCTGAGGTACCAAGGAGAGCATGATGCTTGCAAGGAGTTGGTGAGAAAGAGAAAACACCAAATTGCAGAGGAGTCTTTACACCCGAAGTGGAGAGTGTTGGGCAGTTTATTAGCATGTTTTATAGAACACCTTTCTATTCCAAAACAGGTTTTTACCTCACATAGTGGATGAGAATAGGGAGTAATTCAGTGGCAATAAAGTCAGACAGCCTGTACACGCATGAATTATTTTACCTGCTTTCCTAAGACTGTCGCCTCTCTCTGCCCCTAACATCTCCAGCATTTGCAGGAGGTACACTCTTTCCAGTTCATCCAAGGTTGATCTTGCGTCTCCATCAGGTGCTACACAGAGTAATAGAAGAGGTTAGTAGCTTGGTTCATCAATTATTTCTGTTCCCTGTTGTCTTTCGGGGGCTCGAGGACAGAGAGAGAACACTAGAAATTCCCCAAATGCTAAGTTCGTGATCTGTCAGTGGTGTTTTAACAAAGAGGTGGAAATGCTGTGATCCGATTCGCAAGCTGGCAGGCCAGTCAAGAGGAGTGGATCTAATTCTGACTCTCTTCTGCCTTGTGTGACTTTGCCAAGCCGCTCGGCTGCCTTGAATAGGAGAGTGGAGCTGAGCCACAGGACCAGTTAACATTTCCACCGGGGTGCCAGGGTGGCTCAGTTGGTTAAGCATCCGACTTGGGCTCAGGTCATGATCTTGCAGTTCATGGGATCAAGCCCTGCGTTGGGCATTGTGCTGACAGCTCAGAGCCTGGAGCCTGCTTTGGATTTTGTGTCTCCCTCTCTGCCCCCACCCCCACTTGTGCTCTATCTTAAAAGTAAATAAACATTAAGAAAAATTTTTTTAATTTGAAGAATTTGTTAAAAAAGAGTTTCCACTTGAAAAAGTAGTTCTTTTTTGTTCCTATTTATCTACTGCCTATTGCCGCAATTATTGAATTATTATTATTATTGAATATAATAGTAAGAAAGAACCTTAAAATACTCTTTAAATACTTTGATAGTAATAACATTTTTAATGTGAAATGTGGTCAGTTTAATGGCATGTAAGAGGTGCGGTATGTGTGTATAAGATGTGTAGGGATGTGCGTGCACGGCATGTGGAAGGAACGTGGAAGGTGGGAGGTGTACTAAGCGGGCACTTGGCTCCCGGAAGGCTCTCTTGGCCGGCAGCCGCACTCTGAGATCAGAGGCTCCGGGAGTCCTGGAATACCCGCCTGCTGGCCGCTTCCAGATGCTCAGCTACAACCTTGACTGGAAGACAATGCACTGAAACCATTATGACGGCATCTGAGCACATTCACAGCATTTCTGAAGATTATTCATGAAAATCTATAAAATTTGACCACGTGTAACTGTGTGTGTAATGAAGGCTCATTTATGTCAAAACAAATACATTGGAAAAGTTTAGGCAAGAGCTTGAAGGCAGGCTGCCACCTGTTTAGAATTTGAATACGATGCTACACTGATCTACATTTTAAAAAATCAGAATAGGGGCTCCTGGATGGCTCAGTCGGTTAAGCGTCTGACTTTGACTCAGGTCATGATCTCACATTTCATGGGTTCGAGCCCCGCATTGGGCTCTGTGCGGACAGCTCAGAGCCTGGAGCCTCTGTCAGATACTGTGTTTCCCTCTCTGTCTCTGCCCCTCCCCATACTGTGTCTCTCTCTGTCTCTCAAAAATAAATGTTAAATTTGTTTTTAAAAAATCATAATACATTTTTTAAATGTAAGATTTAAAAAAAATCTTAATACATAGTACATTTTTGAAGGGGACAGAACTCTCTAAATAGTCAATCGTGATTTCATCCTGTGCTTGCTTTCCACTGTTCTTTCTAAATAGCACAGAGATTCAGTAAAGTCAACGCCTGTTTTTTATTTTTATTTTTATTTATTTTTTTTAGAACGTGAGCAGGGCAGAGGGGCGGAAGGAGAGAGAGAATCTCTAGGCAGGCTCCACACTCAGCACAGAGCCCAACCGGGGCCTGATCCCACGACCCTGAGATCAAGACCTGAGCCGAAATCAAGAGTCAGACACTCAACCAACTAAGCCTCCCAGGTGCCTCTCAATGCCTGTTTTTGACCATCGATGTGACTGACAGGAGGTCATGGGCTGCGCCAAATCATGGACACAGATGACTGACCAACAAGGCTTTTGCTGATTGTCAAAAAGCCTTTTGGGAGAAACCTTAGAGACAAGAAATTATAAAATCAATGGTCCAGAAGGGTTTTCCTCTTCACTTAAAATTTTAAGTCTAAAAGTACCCCAAATGAAAGGCAAGATAAAATCCAGTTAAAGTTTTAGTGGAAACTAATAACCAAGCATCAGCCTTTTCATTTCTGAAACTAAATTAAGAGGAAATAGCAAAATAAGTATCTGCTTGACTGATTTTTTTTAAAAAATTCAACTTACACTCGATCTGAATGGAACATAAATCAAAAGGACAAGATACTTGTACCTGGAAATCGGTGTCATCCCGAGCTCTAGATTGTCATTTTTGTATTTTTTAATAAATATTTTTGCTTCATATAACACGTCAGGTGATTACTTTTTAACTTAATATAAAATAGTTTTAATCTACAATTGGAACAACCAAATTCTACATCCAACCAGTTCGTTTAAAATAGAAACTAAGAGTAATGATGTTTTCAATGTAGTACAGTTTTTAAAATTGGAAAAAAAACAACCAAAACAACATTTTTGGGTTACAGAAGTGACATGAATTAAGCAAAGCCACCCTTTTGACCCCTATGTTTTAGAAAGAAAGTAAAAAACCTACAATGTGCCGTAAGGATCCTCTAGTATTCTATCCATAGCTAAGACTTAATTTAGCAAGACTCCTTCAGTAAAGAATTCCCGTCCTTGTCTCCAACTTTGCATATGAGACCCTCAAAGACTCTTCCAAGACTAACATAAAGGGGACAAATCCATCTTACCTGAGAGCTTCAGAGCCTCTTCCCTGGAGTCAGGGACGGGCAGAGAGAAGAGAGGTTGTAAGCATCCTATGAAAAGCAGACAAGAAACCAGCTTGTGCATGCTTGGCAAGAGACGGAAGTCTTCCTTCTTGGCTTCTGTTGCTCAGAACTTTCAACTTGCTCCTCATTCTGTGATGGGCGATTATATATATGATCCTATGACTCATATCACCCCCCTCCAAAAAATTAAATTTATTGGCTATGGAGGCTAAAAGGCAATCACTTTGCATTGATGTAATTTTTCAAGGTTAACAACTCCTAGACAATAAATTTGCTGTCATTGCCTAGTGTACAAAGTAGGCATTATATAAAGACAGAACAGTTAGGTTTATAAATCTGGCCAAAAGAGTAACTGAGAGCAATAAATCATAAATTCAAGGAAGGGTAGCACCGGGGTTGAAGTGGCCAAGGTGAAGACATGGGTTGATGAGTCCCAGCAGGCATGATGCAGGCGTGACCTGGAATATGTTGCTCTCCCTTTTTGTAACCTCTCAAGAATGATAGATGAACTGTCTTGTTGTGTTGGGGGCTTCCATACCCAAAGAATGACAATGTCCAGATTGAAACTTAAAATCAGTTCTTTAGTAAAGATAAGTTAAAATGCACAGCAGACATTTGGGCCCAAAGCAGCCTTAAATTACAATATTATCCATCAAGGAGGGATAGAGCACAAACCTGAAACCCTCGCCGATCAATATTCCCCGCGTCTGACTGTTGCCTTGCACTCCCACTCTGCCCCACCGGCATCTACACAGCACAGGGGTGCCTCTGACACACAAGTGTGATCATGTCAGGTCCTTGCTCAAAACCCTCGATGGACCTGAAATAAAAGCTAAAACTACAGAATGACTAGGGGGGGAAAAAAAAACCAAAAAACAACCCATGAGCCCCTCCACAACCTTGGGGTAGACAGACATTTCTTAGCCGAGACACCAACCACATAAGCAAGAAATGGATAGACCCGACTGCACTGGGATTAGAAACATCTGCTCTTTGCCAGATGCTGGTATGAAAATGAAACGACCAGCCACTGCTGCAAGAAAATAGTCACAAAACGGGTCCCTGATGCAAGACTTCTCTGTAGATACAAAATGTGTATAAAGAATTGCAACTCAATAAGCCAATAACCCAAGTAAAGGAGTGAACACATACTCCACACCTGTACGTAGTATAAGAAGGTGTATAAGGACATGAGGAAATACCCAGCATTGATTCCATCAGAGAAATGCAAATGAAGATCACAGTGAGGGGCTACCATGCACCCACCACAGCAGCTGCAGCCGAGAAGACCGACAATCCCAGGTGTTGGCGAAGGCGCAGGGCCCGTGGGGAAACAAAACAGCACAACCGGCAGGCTTGGGTGGTTCAGTCAGTTGAGCATCCGGCTCTTGATTTTGGCTCAGGTCACGATCTCCCAGCTTGTGAGTTCCAGCCCCGCGCTGGGCTCTGCACTTGGAAGTGTGGAACTTGCGTAGGATTACTTCTCTCTCTCTCTCTCTCTCTCTCTCTCTCTCTCTGTTCCTCCCCTGCTAGTGCTCTCTCTCTCCCTCTCTAAATAAATAAATAAACTTAAAAAAAAAAAAAAACAACGGCACAACCTCCCTGTTTGTAACTTTCTTGTAAAGTTAAACATACATTAAAGTGTGCAACCCAGAAAGCCCGCCGCTAGACTCTGCTAGGTCTACAGATGCTCAAGCGAAATGAATACATAGGCCCAAGGAACGCTTGTATGCAAACACTCACAGCAGCTTTGTTCATAATAGCAGAAAACTGCAAACAACGCAGTGTCCATCCACAGACGCATGGACGAATAAACTGTGCTAAATCCTATGAGGAGGATTCTGCTTAACAACACAAGGGAACTGCTGATAAACACGACGTGATGATAAAATCACAAAAATTTTGTGCTGAGCAAACTAAGCCAGACCTCGGAGAGCACGTGCAGCATGACTCCACGTAAATGAAGTTCTAGAACTTGCAGCACACTCCAGTGGGAGGCGGAGGGTTGACTGTGCAGAGACTAGGGCACCCACTGGGGTAATGAAAACGTTCTGTGTCTTGACCAAGGCAACAGTTACATAGTTATATATACATTGACCAAAACTCAGACTATATACTTAACGTGGGTGCATTTGATTGTATGTAAATGATACCTGAATAAGGGTGACTGCGTTTGAAATCTCCCTTGGCTCCAGGTTCATGTTTCACGTCTTCCAATACCACTCTCCCCTACAGCTAAACTCTACTGCTTCCTGAACACATTCCTGCCACAGGACCTTTGCAATGACTGCTGCCGACCTGAAACGGTCTTTGTTCCGACATGTGCCTGGCTCTCTTCCTCACCTCCTTCACGTGTTTGCTAGAGCGCTACCTCCTACGTGAGTCCTTCCCTGACCCTGCTGCTTAAAAATTGCAACAAAGCTGCCCACAACCTTAACCATCTCCCGCCTCGCTCTATTTGTCCCATTGCACTAAGCGCCTTCCAGCACGGTTACATATTTTAGGTCGTTATTTGTACGTGGTAGGCACTCAGTAAATACCTGTGAAATCAACGTGTGGGGCGCCAAAGTGTCAGGCCTTGTTTCAGGGGAAGGATGGTAAGTTTCTACTCTTGTGAACTTTCTAACTGGAGGCAACAGACAACAAAATGAATATTTGCCATGATAGTTTTTTGTTGCTATGATGAGTAAAGCATAGTGGTGGCACCTGGGTGGCTCAGTTGGTTAAGCGTCTGACTCTTGATTTCGGTTCAGGTCATGATCACACGGTTCGTGAGTTCAAGCCCCACATTGGGCTCTGTGCTGGCAGTGTAGAGCCTGCTTGGGATTCTCTCCCTCCCTCCCTCCCTCCCTCCCTCCCTCTCTCTCTCTCTGCCCCTTTCCAGCTCATGCTGTCTCTGTCTCTCTGAAAATAAATAAAAACTTAAAAAAAAAAAGAAAGAATAAAGCATAGCAGGGAGACCGTGCAGTGAGACAGGCAGTCAGGGAAGATGTTAGTTTAGACAGGACAGTCGGGTGGCCTCCGGGAAGGGGACATTTGAGCAGAGACCCAGACGGCATCAGGGAGCCATACATTTGGAGGACCTCCCAGCGGATGCAGAGGAGCACCTGGGGAAGGGGGTGGGGCACTAACAGAAGAGTCCCAGCACCGGCCAGGGAGGGGAGCGTTCCACTAATGGGCAGGTACCATGCAGCATGGACCCCTGGGATGGGCAGTATGGGGGTCATCAGTGCCTCAACAGGGACAGGGACAGTCGGGGCAATTTCACACGCTCCCAGGTCTGGTAGAGTGGAGGGTGGTCATCTTAGTGCAGATTCATCTACGTATTCAGACATCTCAGCACCTACAATGTGCCTGCACTGACAGGTGGGGGACACAGCCGTGGACCGAGAAGACAGAAAGCGGCTCCCAAGAACCTGATGGCCAAGTTGGCGCCCACAGAAACCACTGAGCTCCAGCTTAAGAAAACAAGTGTATTGGAACGACACAGGATAGCTTCTAGAATACAAGGGGCTGTGCAGTAAGTAGCAGAACCAGAAACCCACCAGGACCTAGAGTGACAGGAATTCCTGCTCCTTTGACCTCTGCCCTTTAGTGACTTGACTCACACTTAGTCCCTCCCTCCTTCTCTCTCTCTCTGTCTCTCTCTGTCTCTCTCTGTCTGTCTCTCTCTCTCTGTCTCTCTGTCTCTCTCTCTCTGGTTCTACATTTCCTTGCCTTGACATCTTTCTGTCCATTTTATCTCCTTCTTTCTCTTTGCAGAACTGATTTCTTTTCCTTTCCACGTGTGTTTGACCAAACATAAAGCCCACTGCCCAAAACATGCCTTTCTTCAGTTTAAGATCAACCCAGGGGCACCTGGGTGGCTCAGTCTGTTGAGCCTCCGGGTTCAGCTCGGGCCATGATCTCACAGTTCATGAGTTCAAGCCCCAAAAGGGGGTGTCATTAAAGAGCCTGTTGGGATCCTCAGTTCCCCTCTCTCTACCCCTCTCCCACTTACACTCTCTCAAAAATAAATAAACATTAAAAAAAAAAAAAAAGATCAGCTCAGACATATTATCTTTACATCCAATTTGCAAATTCCTAGGAGAGAGGGTTTGGCCCAGTGCAGCAGGGCTTTTGCTGAACAGCCCCGCGTGAGGGTGCCTGGGGCAGCTATTGCGCGAGAGAGGACATCCCAGATGGAATACAGTATGGCAGGAGCCAAAATATACTTACACCCGATAAACCTGCTTTCAGAAATCTACCCTACAGAAATAAAACAACAGAAGTAAAACATTGCCTGTAGTCATCTGCATCCTTGTCTGTGGAGGCAAAGGCATTAAATCAAAGGTTGCAGACTGAACTGCCTACAGAAATCAAGGAGTGATCATGTAAATGAGCGAGGCTGGCTTGGCGAAGGCGATAGGGAGTGGTGGGGACTGTGGCAAAGTGGAGAGCTTATGTTCTTTCTAGAGGTAGACTCCTGCTGCTAGTTGCCAACTCTCAATGTTAGAAATCTGAATTTTAAGGGCTATCCATGATTTGGCAACTAATTCAAATTAGAAAACAAGAATGATTGGGGAGCCCGGGTAGCTCGGTCAGTTGAGCATCCAGCTCTTGATTTCTGCTCAGGTCATGATCCCAGGATCCTGGGATTGAGCCCCGAGCCGGGCTCCGAGCTGAGCATAGAATCTGCTTAAGATTCTCTCTCTCCCTCTGCCCCTTTCCTGCTCATGTGCACGCACATGCGCTCTCTCTCTAAAAAAAAAATAAATAAAAAACAAGAATGACAAAAAATGCACTGTAAGACCACTCTTTGTCAAATAGTATACACCCACAAAGAGCTGTAATTCAGCCTATAGGCACCAGGTTCTGGCCTAAATGCCCAAAATAAGTGTGTAAGTTAGAAGATCATAGAGCGTAGCAACACATAATTTTAGTAATCATTCAAATGATAACTAAAAGATTACAGAAACTTGGAAAATAAAATAACGTTAAGGAATTAGGATACAAGGTGATTGACACCATGTAATAAAAGGGGAGTATGTGTTGGGGCGCCTGGGTGGTGCAGTCGGTTAAGCGTCCGACTTCAGCCAGGTCACGATCTCGCGGTCCGTGAGTTCGAGCCCCACATCAGGCTCTGGGCTGATGGCTCGGAGCCTGGAGCCTGTTTCCGATGCTGTGTCTCCCTCTCTCTCTCTGCCCCTACCCCGTTCATGCTCTGTTTCTCTCTGTCCCAAAAATAAATAAATAAAAAAAAAAGTTGAGAAAAAAAAAATTTAAAAAAAGGGGAGTATGTGGACAAGAACTGGTATGTAATACTGCGAAATCGAAAATACTGTGTAGGGTGAAGGGTTGTTTTTAAGTGCTATTTTATTTAAAAATATTTTTAACATTCAGTTTTGAGAGACAGAGCACGAGTAGGGGAGGGGCAGAGAGAGAGGGAGACACAGAATCGGAAGCAGGCTCCAGGCTCTGAGCTGTCAGCACAGAGCCCCATGCGGGGCTCGAACTCACAAACCACGAGATCATGACCTGAGCCAAAGTCGGATGCTTAACCAACTGACACACCCAGGTGCCCTTATTTTATTATATATCACATACCTATGTGTTACATATATATATTACACGTGTATATGTAAAGCACTCCTGAAGGAAAGTCCTGCCGTGAGGTCCGGAAGCAGGCAGGCTGAGATTGGGGGACTGTTGGTGCCCCTTGAGGACATTTCTGAGAGGTGGGGTGAACTTTAGATGCTCCTCTCTATGGAAGAGGCTGTCTGCCAAGCTTTGTCATCCTCTGGTGACTCAGGGGCACTTCTGACAGTTATTAGTGATGATTTTACAGCATGGCCTAATTAAGTTACTACTACAGGCTTAAGCTTAAAAGAAAATTAGCTTCTTTCCTTCAACAGACCCTCAATGACAATGTCACCTTGTCCCAGAAATGTACTGACACATCATTCAATCCTCACGGTCCTTGGTAAGCAGAGCAGCTTCGTGTCTATGGCAGAACAGGTGTGAATGAGGACCACCTTTCCTAAGAGGTGGGGGTCCCTTTCGTTAGTTGCAAAGTACCTTCTTAAACCAGAGGGGCGTTTTTTGTGTGTCTTGAAGAAGCAAAGAGTTAATATGACGTATTTGGGGTGACTCGTGCCCATGGAGCACCAGCATCCATTGGCTAAATAGAAAAGTCACAAATCTCTTTTTGGTCTGTTCTGAAACAACTGTCGTCTCTACTCTTGTGTCATATGGGCAGGGTCCTCAGTTGGGAGGGCTCCCTAAGGAGAAGTTGATAGGGGTGACTTTGCCCAGTGTCTCAAGCCTGTTTAGGACTTTCTGAGGACTAATTGTCATAATCCGGGACGACCTATCAGGAGTGCATTTGTGCTCCTCAGACACTGTCTCAGAAATGCAGTGTCTACACCATTTCTGAGACAGACCCGGGTCCCTGAAACCAGCACAGCTCACATTCAGATGACATCTCAGACATCACAGGGGTCCACTCTTATTTCTATTAGTGTAAAATCACAGGTTATAGACTCTCAGATACAGAGTTGATGTAGATTAATGAAAAACTTAATCTGTATTTGTTACAGGTTTAGTTTAGATTAATTTGTATCTCAGATAACCATTTCGTGTAAATGGCCAGTGAATGCCGTCCTTGTCAACTGCACGATGGCAATAACTCTTGGGCATCGTAGCCCCACCTCGCCCCCCAGGAGAATCGGGGGGCTTCTCGGGAGAGGCGAATGGGGACCAGGTGAGAAAACAGCCTGAACCAAAGCCCAGAGGATGCGCTCAGTGTGTTTGCGAAAGGCTGGGCACAGCTTGCTAAGACCAGAGAGGTATGTGGGGCTAGATCATATCACCAAGGTAAGGAATTTGGATTTGCGTCCTTTAATGGCAAAGAGGAGAGGCAATGAAGGGTTTTAAACAAGGGTTTTTAATGTGTCATTCACATCTGGGTATCAGGTGGCGATAAATGCCATGAAGAACTAGACTTAGGAAGGTGATGGGATGGAGAGGCTCTTTTAGGTAGGAGATCAGTATAGAAGGAAAGGAGGAGAGTGTTGTGCGGCTCTCTGTGAAAAAAAGCATTCCAGGCAAAGGGGATAGAACTGCCAAGCCCCTGGGGTAGGACTGGGTCTTGCCTGCTTTCAGCAACACCCTGGGGGTCAGCATGGCTCCAGGAGAGTTGATCAAGGGGGAGGACAGTGCAGGTTGCAGACAGAGAGACGGTAGAGGGACAGATCTAGGTTCTTGATGGCTATTTTAGGGACCTGGAGTTTTAAAGTGAGTAGGTTAGGAAGCCTGTGTGGAGCACAGGTATGACAGAATGTGAATGGTGTTTTTAAAGGCTCACTCTGGCCACTGTGTGGGGAGGAGACTGCAAGGGGTGGGGCGTGGACAAGGCAGAAGAGGAGAGACTGCCCTCTAAAGGCTGGAACTGGGGCTGGTAATAATGGCTGGATATTGCACTTATTGTGGGTTTTTTTAAGTTTATTTATTTTGAGAGAGTGAAAGAAAGGGAGTGAGCATGAGTGGGGAGGGGCAGAGAGAGAGGATCCCAAGCAGGCTCCACACTGTCAGCGCAGAGCCCAATGTGGGGCTCGATCTCACAGTTCATGACCTGAGCTGAAATCAAGAGTCGGATGCTCAACTGACTGAGCCACCCAGGCACCCCTGTAGCTATCTTGAAGGACAAACCACTAGGATTTTCTGGTGAATTGCCTCAAGAGAATGGCATTCAAGAGAATTGCCCAACATTCCTGACCTGAGAACCTGGAAGGGCTCCATCACCTGTAAGAAAATGTGGACATGCGTGGGTAGAGCAGGTTTGCAGGGGGATTGTCGAGAGTGGTTTGGACATGTTGGTTGGGGTGCCTATCAGACCTGCCAGGCAGAGGTCAAGAAGGAGCTGGAGGCACTCGAGATCAGGCAGAAGACCTGGGCTATCGATTAAACCTGAAGTCAGCAGATGGTGTGCAAAGGCATAGGGCTGCATGGGTCACCAAGGACTTGGGGATGGACAGGAAAGGAGAGAAGAGGAGATGAGGGCCCAGGAGGCCCACGGAGTCTTTGGAAAGAGCGATTTGGTGGCATCGAGGGTTGAGAGGCTGATTAGAATGAGCTCTAGAAAGAATGGAGGAAGGCCTACGAGGCCGGGTGCTTCCTCTATCAGTGGAATAATAACGATAATGTCCATGCAGGTGTCCCAGGCTCGGCATGTTGTGGACACACGTACCGGAATGTCCAGGGGGAGGGACGGAGCTAGGGCAACATCCCTGCTTTTCAGATGCTGGAAGGGAGGCTGCACGAAGTCCAGAAGCCTGCCAAGTTCCTGCAGCTTGTGAGCGCTGGGCCTGCTACAGGGACACATACCTGGCTGGGCTGATGGTTTCCCCGTCCTTGATATCCTTCATGTGACCTGGCAGTGTTGGAAGGTGGGAGCCCTGCCACCAGCCGCGGGTGCTTAGGGGCCCTTCCACAGCAGGGGTGCCTGAGAGGAGCCACATTGTGGAACTGGATGAGTATGGCCCTGTCCACAACTCCCCGGAAGGGAGGTGACCACCTGAGAAAATGACAACGTGCCTAGTGATAACAGCCTTACTCAATGGGCCTAGATTTTTATAAAATACTTTTAAAAAGTGGTCTATCCATTGGCCTTAAAAGTGCTGCCTTTCAGTGGAACCTTGTGGGCAGCCACAGATGGGCCGGATCTTCACTGCCAGGCATTATTTTCCCAGCAGAGACGTCCATCCCCACCCCGGTGACCCAGAAGGCCACTTTTCAAAGAAGGATGAGCTGCCAAAGCAATGACACTCCAGGTCTGGACTTCATGCATCGGGGGATGCGTCACGCCTTGTGGATGACGAGGAGGGGGGCGGGGAAGGGGGATGCCGGCTAAACATCCACTCTCTTTATTGATCTGATTCATCCAATTACACGGGAGCCTCATCTAGGCAACGTTCAAGGGATGACTCAAATGTCACCTGAATGATGCCCGAATGGCTTCGGCCAGGACTTTTCATCTTTCTGATGTCACAGAAGGCTTTTCGTTACAGAGAATATTAATTGCAACCGAGGGCTGGGCGCAGAGTTAAACGGAAATGAAAAGTCCCAACGTGGCTATGCCACCACGATGTATTTACCAGGAGGACGGGCACTGGGCCAAGCTGAGCCAGCTGGGTGACTTTATCGTGATTGTCATTTCTATGTCTCTTCCTTAACTCGTACGTGATGGAAGGCAGCCTGTATCCTTGATACTTCTTTGCCAATTCAGATCTAATCATCAAAACTCAATTCTACACAGTGCGTCGGAGTCCCTGACTCACAGAGGTATTTGATATTTCAAGTGAGAAGACCCAGTTGTCCCCTGAAACAGTATCTAAGCTTTGATTTCCAAAGTTCCCCTGTATTTCTTGCAGGCCCTTTTTAAGATCAGAACTTAGCTTACCTGAATCCTCCAGTGTAAAGATGGAGAGGGTCTCTCAGGTTTCTAAACATATAGAATATCAAACTATTGTTTCTGTTAAAATCATTTCACTTTTGGGGCGCCTGGGTGGCTCAGTCGGTTAAGTGTACGACTTCGGCTCAGGTCACGATCTTGTGGCTCGCGAGTTCGAGCCCCGCGTCGGGCTCTGTGCTGACAGCTTGGAGCCTGGGGCCTGCTTCCGATTCTGTGTCTCCATCTCTCTCTGACCCTCCCCCCATTCATGCTCTGTCTCTCTCTGTCTCAAAAATAAATAAACGTTGAAAAAAATTTAAAAAAATCATTTCACCTTTTTTTTTTTTAATTTTTTTTTCAACGTTTTTTATTTATTTTTGGGACAGAGAGAGACAGAGCATGAATGGGGGAGGGGCAGAGAGAGAGAGGGAGACACAGAATCAGAAACAGGCTCCAGGCTCTGAGCCATCAGCCCAGAGCCCGATGCGGGGCTCAAACCCACGGACCGCGAGATCGTGACCTGGCTGAAGTCGGACGCTTAACCGACTGCGCCACCCAGGCGCCCCTCATTTCACTTTTATTACTTCTTTTTTGTAATGTCTGCTAGCCAAAAAAAAAAAAAAAAAAAAAGGACACACCCAGAGCCAAACAAAGTTGGGTTTTTTGATGTGATTCATAAAAACATGCATCATGGGGGACCATGTGGCGTCCCAGGAAGGAGGTACTGTAAAGGACCTTAAGGAGTTGGGGTGGGTGATATGGTGGAGTGGGGGCTCCAAGAAGCAGGGCCGTGCTCTGGCTTGACTGCTGTCAGGAAGCAGAGATGATTCCACTCCTGGATCTCAATAATTGTTATCCAGGAAGCAGGACAAACCATATGAGGTTAAAGTAGTGACTGGAAGAGAAGACGCCGTCTCTCGTGTTAGCCAGGTAGGGGATGTTGGATCGTTTTTGTGGTTCGAATGCGCTCCTGTTT
Organism: Felis catus; assembly: GCF_018350175.1. NCBI lineage: Eukaryota > Metazoa > Chordata > Mammalia > Carnivora > Felidae > Felis > Felis catus. Next base: position 5,426,216 of record NC_058375.1, read on the forward strand.
TTGTCTGAGCAGACCTGATTACCAGCGCCGTTGTTTTTGTCTTGGTCCAGCACGGACACAGGGTGACCTGGCCTGATGGTTCAGTGAAATCAGTGTTCGGTAGGGCCAGCTGCGAGGGCCAGGCCAGCCCCACCTGCCAGGGGCTGCTGTCTTCTCACCATTCATCCATGTGCTTTTTTCTCAAACACATAATACGGTGTGCTGTCTCTGTGACGGGCACTCAGTGATTTACAAGCCCAAGTTCATTTAATCAGATGCCACCCTAGAACCCTCCCTCACCTCAGGTGCCGTGTCACCCTTGTCCTGGCTTCTCTCCGCAGCCTCCTACGGGCTGGTATCTGTGTGCTCCATGAGGACGGGGCCTTCTGTTTTTTTGGCTGCGGTATCCTCATTGCCTGGAACCTAGCAGGTGCTCAAAAACTTTGTTGATGATGCTGACGTTTAATTAAAGAATGTGTTGTCTGTATGATACATACATGCCCGGCCAAATCGCACCTGGTCTCTTCCAGTAGAAATTTTCCAAAGCTCTGATTCCCAGGGCCACTGTTCTAAAAGACAATTCGCGGTACTCCCATCCACCCCACCCCCCATTATCCATCCATCCATCCACTCATCCATCCATCCATCCACTTGCCCATCCATCCACCTGAGCACACATCCATCCACCCACCCACCTGACCATCCATCCATCCATCCATCCACCTGACCACCCACGCATCCATCCATCCATCCATCCATCCATCCATCCATCTACCATCTATCCACCCATCCATCCACCATCTATCCACCCATCCACCTGCACTAGTTTTTATTGGTTTGTACATAACTTATTCGAAAGTGAATGTCTTTAGAAAGTTTCCCCTAAATAAGTTTTCCTTTCTTGTTTTTCCTTCTCCGTGTGTTTACTGGGCTGCTATGTCAGGTGCTTTGCTAACTAACACGTGGCTGGGCCCGTGGGTCCGGGAGGCAACACTGGCGTCCTGAGCGCGAGGTCCCTCCGCCCAGGAAGTGCAGGAGACAGCCCGGCATAGGATGACCTGGGGTGGGGGGCTGTAGGGAGGGGAAGAGGACTTGGGATCCGCACAGGGGTACCGCGAGCCACACCAGCCACCGCCGCGACTACAGGACAGGAGGGGGCGGTACCTGGAGGGAGTGATGGGGCGGGGCTGGAGAGGGCCTGGCAAGGGGTGACGTGACTGACGTGGCGCAGCGAGAGGGCACAGGCGGAAGGGGCGTGGCCAATACGGGTGAGGGGCGGGGCTAGGCGGCTGCAGTTTAGATTGGGCGAGGCCTCCGAGGATAGCGCGGGTGGAGCCAGGTGAGTGAGGTGGAAGTCGGGAGGGACGTAACCTGGAAGGACAAAAAGGGGCGTGTAGGACCGAGCCCCAGGAGGTGGGAGGGATTCGGAGCCCGGGGCTGAGGGAGGGGACGGAACCCGAAGCGGGTAGTTTTTGGCACTTGGATTGTTGTACTTGATCCCTATAAGCATTCCTATAATCAAGCCATCTGGTCTCGCGGGCCCTTCGGGCGTCACCTGTCCGCACCTGTTCCGAGTTATAAGGCATCCAAGGTGTCCACGTGTAAATTTCTGTACCGACCTGCGCGCTACCCGCGCTCCCGGACGACAACATGGGGAAGGTCTGACACAAACTGTCCGGCCGTCGCCGAGACTGCGGGGCCTCAGGGGCTCCCAGGCCTCTGGCCCTTTCCTGCCTTCTGGATTGCTGGCTCCAAACCCATCTCCGCCCAGGCTGCGGGAACAGATGACAATTTGCCCCCAGTGACCCAAGTGATTAATATTTATCTACTGACACAAAGAAAGTACCACTTCCAGATAGCCCTATTCAGCTCACACACGGATGCTTAAGATCGTGATCAAGCTAGTGTTAATTTGAAATACATATAAAAGAAATTATTTTTAATGTTAATTCATAGGACTCAAACCCATGCTAGATCTGTCGGGGTATATCAGATTTAAGGCTGTGAACTGCCCTGTCACTTATTGGGATACCCAAAACAAAAGGAATTGGTTTTATAGGGTATCCCTATATCAGATGTTAAACTCCACACTTTTATCATAAACTTTTTAAAGAAATTAAATCAGCATTATTTAGCAAATTCTGAGGCCCATTTCTGGATTTTATAATAGAAGATAAGTGTTGTCATAATTGTACTCTATGGCTCATAATCAAAAGTAAATGAAAATGGATGAATTTCACAGAACTACAGGGGGATATATTTTTGCCTTATTAAGGATTTTTATACTTGATATTTAGTTGTATTTTTGCACATTATTAATGTTTTTGAGTCATCACCTGGGAATAAAAAATTATTTTGAGAAATTGCTAAAAAATTTTGTCTGGTTTTGCTTTTTGGTAAAGGGCACTGTTGTACTGTATTGTAAGAACACATAACTTACAGAACATTCCCACTTACAAAATGCTGAAAAATATTTGTTCTTAATGTTCTGTACCACTCGATGGACTTTTGGCCACAGCTGCAAGTCAGTTAATGTTCATCCCTGTTGGGAAGACTTACATACACAATATTTCCCTGAACAAATGCACATCGATCTAATCTATAGCTTCTGGATAAAAAAAAAAAAAAAAAAAAAAAATGACAGTCTAACAATAGTGTGGCAATCAAAGAACAAAACTCAAATACACTTTGATGTGATTGTCATTGTGATTGTGCTGAAGATAGAGTTGTCTGACGCTGTAGAAATCACTGCTGCACTGGACCTACACTTTACTCTATATTTTTATTTCAAGCACAGGGAAGGAATGCAGGGATTTCAGTAGCTCTCTTGGAATAAAAGGAAACCAAGGGGAAGAATCCAAAGATGGGTGCGTTCTGGAGAAAGAAATCAATTATGTACATGATTATGTACAAGGAAGACAGATATTGCCTTATTGAGCTTTCCAATATTTTTCTTCTGAAGAGAAATATCCTCTGACTTAAAAAAAAAAAAAAACTATTGACTGTTGTTGGCCATATCTTCGTTTTTACAACATGATACAACACATTTATTTCCCTTCTTTATTCTATTTTACCAGACTAAAACAACAATGACAAAAGCGAATTTCCTCCAGTGTCCTTGATGTCGAAGTCTGCAATTCTACCATGTTTTGAACTGGACTGGTAGCTCAGATTGGACTCAGATGAGGACTGTGGATTCCATTGTTTTGTTTTGTTTTTTAACATTTTTAATTTAATTTGAACTTAATCATGCAGGGAAATGTACACTTTTTGCTAAACAGTGATAATCATATAACCACCACCATGATCAAGATGCAGGATAATTCCGTTCACCCCCCAAAATTCCCTCATGCTGACCCTTTGTGGTCTGTGCCTCCCCCTACACCCCTACACACATCCCTGACGATGCCCCCTCCATCCCTAAAGTTTTGTCTTTGCATGAATATCATATAAATGGAATCATCATACAGTATGTAACCTTTTGAGGCTGGCTTCTTTCATTTAGCATAATGCATTTGAAATTTACCTGAATCAATATTTCAGTTCTTTTTATTCTTTATATTCCATTTAGTGGTGTGTCACAATTTATCCATTCGCCATTTGAAGGGCAGTCTCTGGCAATTATGAGTAATGCTGCGATACATGCCAGCATACAGATTCTGTATCACTTAAAAAAATTTTTTTCATTTGGTGGCACAAGAACAGACACTCAGATCGGTGGGACAGAATAGAGAACCCAGAAATGAACCCACAAACGAATGATCAACTCATCTTTGACGAAGCAGGAAAGAATATCCAATGGAATAAAGACAGTCTCTTCAGCAAGTGGTGCTGAGAAAACTGGACAGCGACATGCAGAAAAATGAACCTGGACCACTTTCTTACACCAGACACAAAAATAAACTCAAAATGGATAAAAAAAAGTTTCACTTGGGAGTAGGATTATGGGTTTTGGTGCTATTAGAAATGGTCCTGTCTGTGTAATTCCTTTTTTTTAAATTTATTTATTAATTTTGAGAGACAGAGCAGGAGGGGCAGAAAGAGAGGGAGAGACAGACAGTCCCAAGCAGGTTCCACACTGTCAGCACGGAGCCCAATGCGGGCTTGATCTCATGAACTGTGAGATTATTACCTGAGCCAAAATCAAGAGTCAGATGCCCAATTGACTGAGCCACCCGGGTGCACCTGTAATTCCTATTTTTAATTGTTCACTGCTAGTACATAAAAATACACTTAATTTTTGTATACTACTTTATATTCTGTGACCTAGCTAAATTTACTTCTTAGTTCTAGAAACTATCTTGTAGATTTCTTCTAAGCACTGCTTTACCTGGAATCCACAAACTTTAATGTGTTCTATATTTTATCATTCAGTTCAAAATATTTTCTGATTTTTCTCATGACTTCTTTGACTCATAGGTTTAGAAGTGTCCTTTCTTATTTCACAATGTTTTCGTATATTCCAGATACCTTACTGTAATTATTAGTTTCATTTCATTATAATTAGGAAATGTACTTTGCAAAATTTTAGTTATTTCAAGTTTGTTGATGTTTGTTTTATAATCCCCCAAAATTGCCTATTTTGATGAATGTCCCATGTGCACCTAAAAAGATTGTGTATTCTATTGTTTTGGATGGAATGTTTTCCAAATCTCAATTAGATGAAGTTGATTTATAATGTTCAGGTTTTGTATATTTTGCTGATTTTCTGCACTAGAAATTATTGATTATTGAGAGAAGACTGCTGACATCTCCAGGAATAATTGTGAATTTTCTTCTTAATTCCATCATGATTTGCTCCATGAATTTTGAAGCTCTTTTGTTGTGCATGCACATTCAGGAATTGTATATCTTCTTGGTAAATTGAGTCTTTTATTATAATGTCCTTTTGGATCCCCTTTTTATTGTTTCTTTTTCTGAAATCTACTTTGTCTATATTAATATAGCCCCTCCAGTTTCTTTTGACTAGTATTTTCATAGTGTATCTCTTTTTATCTTTTTGCTCTTAACCTAAGTCATTATATTTGTTTAAATATAGAATATATTTGGGTCTTGTGTTTTTAATCTAATCTGACAGGCTCTCTTTTAATCAGTGTGTTTAGACCATTTACATTTAGTGTAGTTATTGATATGGTTGACTTTAGGCCTCCCATTTTATATATATATTTTTTTCTGTTCTCACTGGTTGTTTTTTGTTCCTCTGTTCCCCCTTTCGTACATTCTTTTAAATTATTTTAATGTTTTTAGTACTTCATTTAAATTTATCTATTGGTGTGTTTTTTGTTCATTTCTCTTTGTATTATTTTATAGTGGTTGCTCTAGGGATTATGATATACATACCTAACTTCTCATGGTCTACTTAGATTAATATTTTACCAATTCAAGTAAAATATACACACCTTGTAAGCATCTATGTCCTTTTACACCCTCTCTTATATTGTAGTTGTCCTATGTATTATACCTATATTCACTTAAAATTGTACCAGACAATGCTCTATTTTTTTTCCTTTCAGCAGTATAGGTATTTTAGAGAACTTAAGAAAATAGTCTATTATATTTAGTCAGATACATACCATTTCTATTGTTCTTTCTTCATTCCTAAAGGAACTCCTGAAGTACCACGTTTCCTTGTGGCATCACTTGCCTTCAGCCTACAGAGCCTCATTTTAGTATTTGTTTGTAAGCAGTTGTGCTGGCAACAAATTCTCTTAGTCTTCCTTCATCTGAGAATGTCTTTGTTTTGCTGTCATTCCTAAAGAATATCTGCACTGAGTGTAGAATGTTGATCTGCTGTCTTTTGTCTTCCATAGGTTCTGATGAAGAATTCACGGTAATTTCGATTGTTCTCTGTACAAGGTGTCACTTTTCTCTGGCTGCTGTCAAGATCTTTCGTTTAACTTTGGTTTTCACCAGATTATTATGCCTAATGTTCCTTAAGTATACCCCGT